>NC_064769.1:24980670-25580670 GCF_011397635.1 Epinephelus fuscoguttatus
CACACACAGACACACACACACACACACACACACACACACACACAGCGTCACTGCATTTAAAATGAGGATGATGACTAACTGTGTACCATGTCCTGCTCCTTCCAAATGCTGCTGTCACATCCTGTAAATACGAGTGTACCATCTGTCCACCCAGCTCTGTCTCTCTGCCTCACTGCTGCTGCTTCTCAGCTGAACTCAGAGATCGCCACAGATGATCTGTTTTTCAAGATCTCCTCTGACATCTGGTCAACACTGAGCAGGACATGGGCTCCGAGCAAAATGCCACCTGGAGCACAATTTTAACCCTCGTTGCAACAGCTAATTTCTATTTTCCTGACCAAAGTTAAACCTATGCTTTCTGTGATAAGAGTTCAAGTGTCCTGGCTTTTGAATCTGTTCTGCATAATCTACAAAACAGGCAGCCAGCAGTGAGAACATAATCATTTCTCTTCATTTTGTTTGGAAAAAAGTCATAAAGTTAGAGTAGCTGCATGTCGAAAACTGGTGCTATGTAAACAATTTTTATATTTTTGATGTTGCAAAGGTTTTGCATCATGGCTTACGAAATAATGTTGTAGTCTGACTTATTAGAGAGAAATCTCTCTCTTTGAGTGACCTGTGAATGACCTCGTTATGGGCTTTATAGCTCAAACATTACTATCAGCGTTCCCTGAAATACAGCCAGTTTCTGTGGTCAAACTTCAAACTTTGTTAACTGTACTGTATGATTTCTGAATGAAATCTGGCGACATTGATAGCAGTTGACATCCCCCCAAAAAGCTGGTGCATTTTTGCTTACAGCTGGCTTGCTCAGCTCAGATTGATGCAGTGTTTTGGGGTTTGAGTTGGTTTCTTGGACGGAGATTGTGCTGATGTTTTGTCATGCGATTTGGTTCAAGTGTGCCACTGTGCAGCCATCACACCTCTAACGTATGAATCCCACATGAGTCACAACCTCCGGTCCTCTTCTCTGAGCATCTTCCCCTCACCGAGATCATCATGACATGACCCTATGAATGATGTGGTGGACTCTTTGCACTTTCAGAGAGGTTCACACCAGATCCTAGGGGGCCATGGTGCTGAAAAGAATTGAGTGTTCTCACCTCAGAGCTGTTGAGACAGATCTTGTCACACAAGAGGGTCGGCAGTAGCTCGGTCCATGGGGACTTGGCTTGGGAACTGGAGGGCCACTGGCTCAAGTCCTCTTACGGACCAAGTATGGAGTGTGGACTGGTAGCTGGAGAGGTGCCAGTTCGCCTACTGAGTTCTGCCGAGGTGCACTTGAGCTAGGCAATGAACTCCCAACTGCTTGGGGCGCTTGTCTAAAGCAGCCCCCTCACTCTGACATCTCTCCATTTAATGCATGTATAGGTCCAATTTGTGCATGTGTGTGTATTTCAGGCCTATGACAAAGAAATGAAACAAATTGAATTTCCCCTCGGGGATTAATAAAGTATATCTTCTTCTTCTTTAAAGAAGTGGATAATAGTCTAAAAAGTACGGGTCAAAGGCAAAAAATTGAGCAGCCCTCCTCACTTACCTCCCTTAAAAAAAAAACTCAAAAACTGATTGATGATGAAAGATCAACCACTTCCTATCCTTCCATCTCCATGTGGGATAGGTAATTTTTTTAAGAGGCCAGTTGAAGCCACATACTGTTGTGCTAAATTGTTCTTCCATTCACTTTGATGTCTGTAAAATCTCCACATAGATTAGATAGACACTACACCATGGACTTCTATCTTCCTTAATCTTATCCCCTGTTTTGATGACTTGTTAGATGGTTAGTTAACCCTCCAATTTGCAGCCTTGTTAAAACATGCGGTCCAAAGCAACCCACAACAATTATGGCTTACAATTCCTTTTTTTGGGGGGAGGGGGAGGTATTGCAAAAGGCAGCATCAGGTGGAGTTTCACTGTCTCTAGGGCTGTTGCTCAAACTACAGATTGTACTTCCGCATTCTTGTATGGCCACCACCAGGGATACAAAGAGTGTAGAAGCAGTTCAGATTCAGTTGGCTTTATTGGCATGACATTTCATATGTGCTGCCAAAGCACAATCACAATTTAAGACAGTGGAAATTCAGAAACAATTAACAACAGTGTATAATTATAAAGTCATAGACATGAATTTAAAACAAACAAAACAAAAACTCAGATTAAATGATAAAACTAGGCAGTGCTGATCCAATACAAACTAAGATTTATTGCCTATTTCTCACTTAAAATGTCTTCAGAAACACATTTTAGTGCACTGTTTGGTTGTAATAGGAGAATTTGTGAACAGGAAGTTGTATTGCAAAAACAGGCTGAACACACTGAGATTTAACAGTAAAACTAGGTAGTCCTGATAAAATATGAACCAACCTCTGCTCATGTAGCACCAATTATTGCATCTTTCCACTGCACAATCTCATCTCAAAACCAATCATGTCTCCAGCAGTGAAATGCTTCTTTAGAAAATACCACTTGGGTAAACATGGGTAAAAATATTTGAGTTTTTCATAAATATTCGACAGACATTTATGCTTTCAACAATCCTTGAAGAACTCTCTCTTCCAAAAAGGGATCTTCGGAAGCAAATGGTTCATGGTAGAACCACAGCCCTTCAGGAAGAACCCTTATTTCCTTCTTTAAGTCATCACTGAAGTACAGAGTTGTTAATGGTTTGATTCACATGAACATTAGTAGGTTTTGAAGGTGAATAATTGGTGGGTCAGCTTGTCTGGAATGATTACTCTAACTATATATAACAAATGGCATGTATGAAATGTTTCTAGTTACCTCTGTGTGTGCTATCCAAGAACTCTTAGATCTGCCTACTGCATGTAGTACATTTAATCCCAGTCCTATTTACAACTTGATCTCTTCTACATCCAGTGTTGTAAAATGACTTTTATATCATGACGGCCCAGAAGCAGGTTTCCCATTACTTTTCCCTGTAACGAGTTCAATTTGACTGAATAATGGGAACATTCTCACTGCCGTAACATTTCTCCACCAGTGTGGGTGTCACTCCAGCTTTGAAGAAGAATGGCCTTTTGCTGAGAGCATACAGAGGAAGCACTGCATGGAGAGCATCTCATCTCAGTCCCATCTAAAAGCATTCAGAACTGCAGCTTTTCATCAATTTTATGGGGGGAAATATAGTCGGGCTGTATAACTGTAGCCTGATTCAGTGGTGGAACAGCCCATTTCTCTCTGAAAAGTCTTACCTTAAGAAATGTCGTACATCCGGTTGCTCAGTGAGAAACAGAATGTCTACCTCCTTACTGAAATCTTTGTATTCAGAACTGACATTGTGAAATCATGATGATAGGCTGTCAAGCTGTAGAGCGAACACACTGGCTAACATTTTTGTTTATATTTCTGTCTCTTCCTCCCCATGTGTGTCTCCCGCTTCCCTTTCCTCTTTTTCTCTCTCTCTCTTCTTGCTGTTATTGTCCCTCTTTGTCTCTTCCTGTCTCTCCAGTCCACTCCACTCCACCTGGCTGCAGGATACAACAGGGTGAGGATAGTTCAGCTGTTACTACAACATGGAGCAGATGTTCACGCCAAGGACAAAGGGTATGTACAAATAAATTAAAGTAAAATTAAAAAAGGAAGTTTAAATCATTTTGACCCTTTGAGGTGCTAAATGTATGATATTTCTGTGGTTGTTTTAGTAACACATAAGATGGTTAAAGTGCTTTTTTGGTATTGTCTTTCAACCTCTACCCTATTTTGTGTCTAAGTGACTAATGAAAACAACAATTTTTTAAACTGGTCCAGTATTGCAAGACTGCTACAGTCAGCAGCTGCAAAACAGGCTGCAATGTAACCATTCTGGTCAGGTTTGCACCCTCAATTACGTCCATTCAAGGTGCTTGTTTTTGCCACTGACAGGCTCAGATTGTTTTTCTAAGTGTCTGACAACCGAAAGAAAGCATCCCTACAAAGAAAGACCATTTTGTTAACAGATAAATCTATCCGTCCATCCATTTTCATCCGCTTATCTGGGGCCGGGTCGTGGGGGCAGCAGTCCAAGCAAAGCACCCCAGACGTACCTCTCCCCATCAACACTTTCCAGCTCCTCCTGTTGGTCCCAGGCCAGATGAGATATGTAGTCCCTCCAGCATGTTCTGGGTCTAATCTGGGGCCTCCATGTCCCTCCTAGTGGGACATGCCGAGAACACCTCCAGCGGGAGCCACTTAGGAGGCATCCTGATCAGATGCTCGAACCACCTCAACTGACCTCTTTCAACACGAAGGAGCAGCGGCTCTACTCCAAGCTCCCTCCGGATGTCCGAGCTCCTTACCCTATCTCTAAGGCTGAGCCCAGCCACCCCACGGAGGAAACTCATTTCGGCCGCTTGTATCCGCAGTCTCATTCTTTCAGTCACTACCCAGAGCTCATGACTGTAGGTGAGGGTTAAGACGCAGATGGACCAGTAAATCAAGAGCTTCGCCTTCTGGCTCAGCTCCCTCTTCATCACGATGATCCGGCACACCAAACCGCTGATCCATTTCATGCTCACGAGAAGTGAGACAAATAAAATCATGTTTGTTCAACCAGAAACAGACCCAAAAATCACCATCACCAAACCAGCCAAACTCCATTTTAGCATACAGTATATAGAGCCTGGGTTTACTTCAGCTGCACCAGAGTTGGCGATTATTGGAATGATGGAAAGATAAACCAAGAGACTTCAGTGTAGTCTGGTGGGTTTGGTGATGGGGATTTTGGAGCTGTTCCTATATGACAAAAAGGATGTTACTCTTTAACAGCAAGGCCGACTTCTGTAGGGATCCTTTCCATAATGTTGTCAGACACTTAAAATTATATTCTGATCATTGTCGTTTCCATTCGTCACTTAGACAGAAAAATATAGGGAAATAGGGTCCAGGTTGAAAGATATCGAACATTCCCTTTAATATATGATCAAAAGTACTTTCCATCACCGAGACATCATCAAGAATCCTCGCTACATGATCTGACGAGCACATCATTCACAAGGCTTTCTTTCTAATTTTCACACTAGAAATACATGCTGTCAATTATGATAATGTTGTTGAAATGTATCCCGCACCGTCCATCAGAATTGCTTTCTGCATAAATTTGCGGTAAAACTAGGTCATGCACTTACTGAGACATGATTAATTTTGATTTGAGGTTTGGGAGTTTCAAGAGGTGGCAAGTGACGTTGCTATTTAAGACTGATTCTCGCTGTTCGTCTCAGTTGATGTTATTCAAAATTAAAATAAAGCTCAGAGGATTTAGGCGTATCGAACAGAATGAAAATGTGGTTTAAAAGTAACGTTGAAATGTATATTTATTGTTAATAAGAATGCTGTTTTGTGTTTTGCTCTTGCAGTGGTCTGGTGCCTCTACATAATGCCTGCTCTTATGGACACTATGAAGTTACTGAGCTGCTGCTAAAGGTACATCACACATGCTAGCTCAGTATATACTCAGGCAATGACACTGACTCTTGATTAATATGATAATATGTTTGCTAATAACAAAAACATAATTGAATCCCAAGAGAATCAAGTTCCACTGCTTAGTTGTTTCATTAAAGACAAGACAGATATGTACCAGATATACACCAGTCATCCACAGTGTTTGTGTGGAAGCGGGGTTGCGTGAGTCACATATCCATAGTCAGTGTTTTACACACAGTAGATTTAACTCAATGTGAGCAACAGCAAAATATATTTTAGCCACCCGAAAAAAGTTATTATTAGTTTAAGTGAACACTACACTCACCGGCCACTTTATAAGGTACACCTGTTCATCTGCTCATTAACGCAAATAGCTAATCAGCCAATCACATGGCAGCAACTCAATGCATTTAGACATGTAAACATGGTCAAGACGATCTGCTGAAGTTCAAACCGAGCATCAGAATGGGGAAGAAAGGTGATTGAAGTGACTTTGAATGTGGCATGGTTGTTGGTGCCAGACCGTCTGGTCTGAGTATTTCAGAAACTGCTACACAACCAAACCAAAATATCCAGTGAGCAGCAGTTCCCTGTGTGAAAATGCCTTGTTGATGCCAGAGGTCAGAGGAGAATGGCCAGACTGGTTCAAGATGATAGAAAGGCAACAGTAACTCAAATAACCACTGCTTACAACCAAGGTCTGCAGAAGACCATCTCTGAACCAACAACACGTCCAACCTTGAAGCAGATGGGCTACAGCAGCAGAAGACCACACCAGGTGCCACTCCTGTCAGCTAACAACAGGAAACTGAGGCTACAGTTCACACAGGCTCACCAAAACTGGACAATAGAAGATTGGAAAAACGTTGCCTGGTCTGATGAGTCTGGATTTCTGCTGCCACATTCAGATGGTAGGGTCAGAATTTGGTGTGAACAACATGAAAGCATGGATCCATCCTGCCTTGTATCAACGGTTCAGGCTGCTGCTGGTGGTGGTGTAATGGTGTGGGGGATATTTTCTTGGCACACTTTGGGCCCCTTAGTACCAACTGAGCATGGTTTAAACACCACAGCCTACTTGAGTATTGTTGCTGACCGTGTCCATCCCTTTATGACCACAGTGTACCCATCTTCTGATGGCTACTTCCAGCAGGATAACGCACTATGTCACAAAGCTCAAATCATCTCAAACTGGTTTCTTGAACATGACAATGAGTTCACTGTACTCCAGTGGCCAACATCTCTGAGGAATGTTTCCAGCACCTTGTTGAATCTATGACACCAAAATTAAGGCAGTTCTGAAGGGAAAACATGGTCCAACCCGGTACTAGCAAGGTGTACCTGATGTGAACCTTTACCTGATGCCAAGGTAAAGCAGTGAACATGTTTTTAATATAGTGCACCCTTAAATTAATATTGACTTTTTTTTGGTGGCTAAAATATGTTTTGTTGCTGGCCCTTCCACAGCACTATATTATTTAGCTTCTATGGTGGTGCTCCTGCCTGCTTCTCCAAACTGGGGGTGTACCGACTAAAATCTGCTGTATGTAATACACTGACTATGGACAAGAATATCATACAACCCCACTTCAAAGATCTGAACTGTCTTTTTAATTCCCTTTAGAACAATCCAAAGTAAAATAGAAGAAAACAGTTCTTACAACAACTGCTCTCTTTCCTCCCTTTTACTTTTTCCATCTTTCTTTTTTTCCTGTTTCTCTTGTTTTTCCTGTTCCCTCCCATTTGTTTGTTAATCATTCCGTTTTGTTTTCAGCACGGAGCGTGTGTGAATGCCATGGATCTGTGGCAGTTCACCCCACTCCATGAGGCAGCGTCTAAAAACAGAGTGGAGGTCTGCTCCCTGCTGCTGAGCCACGGGGCCGACCCGACCCTGCTTAACTGCCACAGCAAGAGCTCCGTGGACATGGCGCCCACTCCCGAGCTGAAGGAGAGGCTTACATGTGAGTGTGGTGCTCGATTTACATAAAGTGCAGCTGCAGCACGCAGCACCGCTAAATGTGTCACAGTGCTGAATTAATGAATAGGTTGTTTTAGGAAGGGTGTATTTACATCTGTCATGATTTGAACGTATTTGAGCATTCAGACGGTTGAAAATGAGATACTTAATCTTTTGATAATAGATCAGTTGTTTTCCAGAGCTGAAAACAAGGCATTATGGGTTTGAAGAGAGACAGATGTTAACATCTGACATGACCTGTTTCACATGCTTGGAAAGCTGAGCAGAACAAAATGAAGTCTTGACTGGTGCTCATATTCAGCTGTTTCCTTTTTCTTGTGTACTGGATGAATTACCACAGAAGAAGAGTGCAGACGAGTCCATCATTTTTAGAAACTGTTTAGAGAGGTAACGTAAGCTTTGGTCCTTAGTTTCCAAAATTTCTAATCTAAGAAAGAACTGTCAAATGGTTTTGTACTCAAATTCTGCTTAGCTTCTAAATAGTCTGTCACGGTGAAAGAATTTCCCCTGCGGCGATTAAGAGGGGCTCAACAGCGCAATATGTGGTATTATCACCATTTAGTTTTTGCAAATTACTTCATCTATCCTGATTGCTGTGCTTAGTAAACAAGCTTTATTGTTAGGCTATTATTAGGTATATTGTTTTTTAAATGACATCAATGGCTCAGTCTTAAAACAAATAAAATACTTGTTCATTTGTTAAATGCAAAACACAGAAGAGCAATGAGGCGCAATAAGAGGCGCAGGTTTTTATCAGCTGAGACGCTTTTGTTGCATCTGGTTACTATAGCCCCGTTTCCACCAAGCAGTACGGTACAGTTGAGTTCCCTGTGAAAAGTTGTGGATGGTACCAGTGGAACCGTTTCTTACTCCCATTATTGGTCCCCCCTCTGTTTGGATACCTAGCACACAGATCTGGTACTAAAAGGTGGAGCTGTGAACACTGCAGTCTGTTGATTGGTCAATAGCGGACGGTCACTCTGCTCAGGGCTGAGTTGTGCCTGGTTTTGAGGCTCTTGTAACCACCGTTCATACCGTGGAGAGTTTTATTAGTAAACTGTATCTACAAAATGAAAAGATGCTTTGCTGCCTCTAGCAGCAGCTGTAGTAGGAAAAAAATAACTTAATTCACTGGGCCGACTGTTGCCGACTTTTAAGGTGTTACTCACTGCACGAGTTGACGACGTGAATCAGTTGACACACCTTCAATTTCACTGTGACAACTCGTTCTGTGGACGATAAACGAGGTGTAGACTCTCTTTGTCACCAGTAATGAGGAAATACAGTGAGTGCTGGAAGGAGCAGCAAGTGACAACAACCCCACCCACATTTAAGGGTACTGTTTGCGGTGGAAACACAAGGGTCTAGGTACCATGTCTGAAGGGTTACTTTTGGTTCCAAAGGTACCATACCGAAAGTGTTTGGTGCAAACGGGGCTTAAGATACAGAATATCCGCGAAAGTAAAAACGACGGTTGGTCTTTGTGGTATTTGCCCTGCTCCTCCTCCACTGTGATTGGGCGGCCAGGTAAAAAGTGACATTGACAAGCGGCTGCAGTGTTTCAGCAATCATAAAAAAAGATCAGAGCAAAATAGATGCAGAGCGTCTCATCATGCTGCTGGTATTTGTAGCAAATAGTTTAAAAACGCCCATGACAAAGTTTGATTATCTGCTATTTTTATGGCATTCTGTGATAATAACTTGAATATCTTTGGGTTTTTGAGTGTTGGTCAGACAAAGCAAGACATTTGCTCTCTTATAGAGCAAAAGATTTACATTTATCAAGAAAGTTATCGCCAGATGAATCAGTAATGAAAATACTTCTGAGTTGCAGCTTTACAGCTCACATTGTTTAGATTATTTTTTGAGCTCTTCTTCTTGACACTCTGTGACACAGGTAATTCTTAGCTGCTTAATAGATGATTTGCTGCCTCATTCACTTCTGCAGTAAAGATGCTTGGAGACGCTTTTCAGTCTTCAGGGACTTATTTTCTCTGCAGCAACAAAACTTACACAAGCAGATACTTCTTTAAGTTAACTTGGCAAAAGCAACACTTGAAGGTCTGACAAACTCTAAAAGATGGTCTCCTTTGTTAAGCTGTAAACACAAATATCCTTGAGCAACAATGCGTCATGTTTCATTTTGATTTCAAGTTGATTCAGTTTGGCTCAAGATCCAATTAACCTTTCAACATATCTCCAAACACTTCTCCACTGTTGCCTTTAAATATACTGGTTTTGTGTTTGGAACTCGTGACTTGCATTTGTGTGGCCATAAAGACTGAACATCCCCATGCATGTGTTTCCTTAATTGAGCATTTTGCCGATGTATGATACGTTAATTAAACTGAAAGAGCACTATAATTAAATTCATTTTCTTTACGTCTACAGAGTCAAAGCAGACAAGATAAGTCTTTGTCTCTGCAACTCTTTGAAAGTTAATTAGTGAGTCAGCTCTCTCGCCGCCGCACTTGTTGCTTTATCTTTGTAATGAGGCCGATCCAAACAAAAATCAAGTGGGACATTGGCTGCAGTAAAAAAGACTCATCACAGGAATACAAATCTAAAACTGAAGATTTTTGTTTTTATGATATATTCTGTCAAATTTTACACTTAATTAAACCATATTTTGGTATTTGGTATCTCTAATGTGGAGATATGGCCACTAGCTGGTGAAAGGAAGTTTCCACCTAATTGCACAGCAGCATATAGGGTGTGTGTGTGTGTTGATGTGAAAGTCTCTGTGTTTAGTGTAGATATAGATCGCAGCAGAAGTTCAGATGAAATTCTGTGCCAGCCATTTTCCTTTCCTGGAACAAATTGTTACCTGACCGGTACAGACTGTGAAAAATACCTTGGATGTGTTTTATTGCACCTTTGATACCCTGACATTAAGTCCCCTGTTGTCTTGAATACAGATGTGGGATACAAGAGTTTTTCTGTTGACAATAGAAAATCAATACAGAAAAAAAAGTCTGGTTTGCCCAGATGACACAAACAAAATAATGAGCTTTGAATAAGTAATTTGGGGATATACGCTTCTTTCCAAGTCTTGTCTTCATGGTGAGGTTTTGGGTAAAACACACACACACACACACACTTAAAACCACAGCTCGTCAGTTTGCACTGGTGGACCTTTGGATTAGGGTGTCGCAGTGTGTTGGTATTAATGATAACCACGATATTTAAAAAGTAAATACACACAAACAAATGATAATATTGTGTAAATACTCCTCTTAATTTTTTTCCTGCTTTATTCCCCTCCCCCAACACCATCTGGTTGCTTTATCATTATCCATTGTGTTTAATTGCTCTTTTTGTATGCTTTATTTTTTTTTTTAATTCTTGATAGATGTAGCACTATTGTTATTATGAACTTTAGTGGCAATGATAATCCTGTAATGAAAATTTGTTATCGTGCCAGACAAACCCGGCTAAGCATAAAGCCTCTTTCACGTACATATGTGGAAAGCCAAAGGAGGAGAGAGCACCTATCTGCCCTTCATGTGCCTGTATGGAAAACCTTAAGGCAGAGAGAGCACACCTCTCTGCCCTTCCATGTGCCTGTATGGAAAGCCTTAAGGCAGAGAGAGCACCCCTCTCTGCCCTTTCATGTGCCTGTATGGAAAGCCTTAAGGCAGAGAGAGCACACCTCTCTGCCCTTTCATGTGCCTGCATGGAAAGCCTTAAGGCAGAGAGAGCATACCTCTCTGCCCTTCCCCAGCTAACCATTTCCCCCTTTTTCCAGTCTCTATGCTAAGCTAAGCTAACTGTTTCTTGGCTTTAGCTTCATATTTAGCATACAGATATGAGAGTGTTATCAAACTTTAGTTTTCAGCAAGAAAATAAATAAGCATGTTTCACAAAATGTTATGGACCTATGGATTATGTATGACATCATGGAGTTGATAGGCAGCTGATTAATTGCATAAATGCAGGAAAGGAAAACCTCCTCGTAGACATTATGTACGTTTGATTGGTTGCTCGTCAAATGCTGTCTGTCATTTAAAGCAACAACAACAGCATCTAAAATATCAGACGAAATGTTCTCTGATATGTAATCGATTAATGGTATGGTCTTAAAGCTGTGGTTGGTAACTTTTATAAATATTATAATATTTTATCATATTTGCTGAAACTGTCATTACATCCACACAGAGCAGGCAGTAGCTCAGTCCATAGGAGCTTGGCATGGGAACCGTAAGGTCGCCAGTTCAAGTCTCCATCTGGACCAAATATGGAGCATGGACTGGTAGCTGGAGAGGTGCCAGTTCGCCTTCTGGGCACTGCTGAGGTGCCCCTAGGCAAGGCACCAAACCCCCAACTAGCTAGGGCACCTGTCCATGGGCATGTGTATTTTGGGCCTGTTTGTATATGGCAACAGAGTGAAAAAAAATTAATTCGCTCTCAGGGATCAATAAAGTGTATCTTCTTTTTTGTCTTCAGTAGTATATGAGACCAGTAATCTGTGAAAACAATTGTTTCTCTGCCTCTTGGTATGAAAAAGTTTGTGACCCAGACGCCGTGTTGGAAATAGTCGAGCCAAAACCGACCATCAGCCAGAGCAAACTTTCTCATTTTACAGCCTCACTGTGCACTCACATATGTTTCTGAGAACATCTGAGGCGAGGAATTGGCAAAGCAGTCACAGAATCTTGATTTATATTTGATCAGCACTGCCTAGTTTGACAGTTCAACTGCAGTTCATGAGCAGTGATTGACATGGTCGACAGCTGCATTAGAGACTCCTTAGCTCTGACTGGTTGTTTTCGTTCAGCACAGTAGATTCTTGCTAATGCCACTGAAAGTACCACGAGGAGACAGAGGGAAGTGACCTGAACTGGAGCTTTAAGCATGTTTTCGGGCACTAAAAACTGGCTTTCATACTGACATGAAAGTAGCTGCACATGAGGAGAAAAATAATTCTAACCCCTGGTGTAATTGCAGATCATTTGCAGTGATGTACAATTCTGTTACTGTGACAGAAAATTATGTTCATAATTTCTGACTTTTAAAAAACACTGGACACTGTCTTCTCTTCAGGCATCTAAAAAACCTTCAAATGAAAAAATTAGAGAAGGAAATATCTCTTTGGCTGAACTCAGCGCCTGTCCACACTGAGGCTGTTAGCTGTGATGAGGACTCAGAGGTAGACACTTCCTCATTTTAAGGGGTCACAAACTCGAAAGTTTGCGAGGCATTGTGGTAGACTAACAAAGGATGAAAAACGATGTCAGGCTTCTTTTAAAAGAATGCACTGCAGAGGCAGCTTCTGTTCCCCATTCATCAGCTGTTTTCTATGTTCTTGGTTTTGACTTATCTCTTTGTCTCGACCACGTTCCCTTGAAGATGCGACTTCTGTGTGGTGCTCCAACCATTTGTTTAAATGTTGGATTATAAACGCATGAATGCCATCGCTCAATTGGTAAATAGACCTGATCGGGCTGCTTTTAATGCAGCCTGAAATGCTTCTGCAGCAAAGTAGTTTGTAATGTTCAGTCCTGGAGGGGATAATCACTTGTTTCCGCTCCAACTCCAGCACACCCACTATTGCATCATAAGTTATTAGCTTGCTGGTAAAAACTTTGAAGTAATCTTTCAGAAGTATTTGTATGCTGCAGGGTCACTGCAAGGGAATATATTGTTGTGGTCGGGCAGGAACCTCATAAATCCAGGTTGGGTCAAGTTTTTTATTCAGCTGAAGCACCAGACGCTCCTCTGTGGGATTAGACGCTTTCGGGTTTGTGGGAAACCTGTCAAAATAAACTCAAAATTTCACTGACGCTGAGGCTGTTTTTCTCTATTCCTGACATGTTGACATTTTGTGTGTGTTCAGATGAGTTCAAGGGCCACTCGCTGCTTCAAGCCGCTCGTGAAGCTGACATGGCCAAGGCTAAGAAGACCTTGGCACTTGAGATCATCAACTTCAAACACCCGCACACACATGAGACTGCGCTGGTGAGATGAACACGCACGCTTTACTGCACACACAGATTCCAACCATGCTGCGGAGATGCTGAGATGTTGTGTGTGTCTGTCTGTGTTTTAGCATTGTGCAGTTGCATCGCCGCACCCCAAGAGGAAACAGGTGACGGAGCTGCTGTTGAGGAAAGGCGCCAACGTAAATGAGAAGAATAAAGAGTGAGTGTGTTTTCATCTGCTCATAAACACAGAGAGAGATCATTATTATATTTGTATGCAATATTCAAGCTGATATCATAACTTTTGGACCGAAGCTGCCAACAGGTGGTATTTTATACTTTACACAACAAAGTCAAACACGATATGAACATGTTTTTATGAAGGTTTATTTAATGTGAAACAGCAACTACAGAAATTATAGCAGAGTGAGTCATGATCTTGTTGAACCACCTGCCAAGTTAGAAACTACAGTTTGGCTTTTCAGTATGACATCGACAATCACCAGAGTTGTGTGTAAAAGCAGATTTAAAGCTAGTGTAAAACAATTCAGTAAACAGTACAAAATTATGAGAATTGTTGTCCTTCATCCAGACACCTAGAACTGTCTGTCATTTATCAGGGGTGTAAATCACCAGTTTCATCATGATACGATATGATATTGATTTGCTGGACAGTGATACGATATTGCCGATATTACAAAGTCCGCCATGCTACAGTTTTGATTTGATGCGATTCAGGGGCCTGCGACTGATATGAAACAATGTTATCTACCCATTTAACACAGTTTGTTACAGAAGAAGCTGCCACCACTTTCTTTTTTGCTTTTGGCCATAAAACATAAAAACAACAGATAAATAATGTCGATAACTGTAACCTCTTACATGCAGTGAAGTTTACTTTAAACTAGTCTCTTTATACAGACTCTACATTCAGTGAATGTAGACTCTGTAGGCAAACCCCGGAGATCTTGCCTCCGGAAGAAGAGCAGAAGAGCCCTGGTTTCCGGTGCTAGGCTGTTTGTAGTCCGCGTGATATTGACCAATCACGTTTGAGTCAGCTGCAGTTGTTGCCAGGTTAAACGCTTCGTGTGGTGAATTAATGAGGCGGAACATAATTCGCGTCACTGCAAACTCTGAATCCATCGCAGTGGTTCAGCATATTTACTTATATATAAATGGAAATCGGAAACGGAAATTCGCCTCCTCAAACCGGAATGCCAAAAAATCAGGGGTCTGTATTGCCGTCTGCTGGAAGTCAGATGCCGAATACAGCCAATGGGTTCCGAGAATTACTTTAAACTGACTACACTAACATACATAAAACAGCACATGGGATAAGTTAACCTTCAGGGCTTTCTGCCAAAATGAATGTCTTTTCATTTTAAGCCAAACCATCATCTGTTTCCTAAAACTTCAGGACTATCTGGCTTAAAACCTTGAAGACAAACTTCTCCCAAAAGCCATAAAACATGAATTAATAACAACATGGTTTAACAAAATTATCAAATTCAGCTCAGTAATAACTGTCAAGGTTCATAGACATGTCAATTATTTTTTGCTAGTTACACATTATTAGCTTAAGCATGTTTACATTGCATAAATTAGCCTAGCAGCTAGCAGACTTTTTTCCTTTGCTCACAGCTTAACAAATTACGTAATGTTATTATCTTTTTTTAACTTGGCCTGCATGCACGTTTTTTCGGCTGAACATTGTTGAAACAGAGCAGCTAATGGCGGGTAACGTTACATCATGTTTTATTTCGTAACACCTTTGTTTACATATGCCATGTGCTCTGTCTGTTGATCCCTTTTGTCTCTGAAATCCAAATATTTCCACACTGCTGATATATTTCTGTGTAAACAATGTTATCCGCATTTTCTTTCTCTTGGCTGCTTGCCGCCTGCCTGCTGCCGTTGGCCAGTGAAAAAAGACTTTCAAAATAAATACGCATCCTAAAGATGACGGTATGGATCAGTGTTTTCACTTCGCATCGATGACAATGGATCGTTGATCATTGAATTGATATATCGATGCAGATCGATGGATCGTTACACCCCTATCATTTCCAAAACATGACAAACTGATGTTTAAAGATGCTCTTCTTGCCATTGACTGCAATGGTTTACATGACGATTGAATTCAAAATATTGTCAAAAATCTGTTTGGTAGATACAGTTATGAAATTTACCACACTACCTCAAACATGACTGAAATTTGTCATGAAAATTTGAGATTTATTTAGCAAGAATTTGCTGTTGTTGTTTTTTTTTTTTTTTAACTATACTGTTAAGGCTTGGTTGGTATCTATTTTTTCATACCTGAGTACCCTCCTGACATTGTATCCCTTGCTTCCTTACACATAACTACGACTAGCTTAATTGCCTTATTAACTTAACAGAAACAAAAAACAACTCTCCAGAACCATGTTAACCTTGTTACTGGCTTGGTTTGGTTGCCAAAAAAACGTAATTCACTGACTGAGATGGGAAAGTGTGCCATTTCCCCCTGCCGTCTCTCTGCCATTGCTGGCTGGCTACAATCCTGTAACGTTATCCCCACCACTTGCACCACCACTTCTCAGCTTACATGCTGCCTGTTCCACCTCTTGACCTCTTGTTAAGCATGATGTGTATAACAGTACATCCTAAATACAACCTGACTGTCTGAGTTTGATAGACAGAGGAGCATTTGTATTTTTGACTGTATTGGAAATTAAACTGTCTGGATTTCTAAATACCTTGGTATACCATATTACAATGATACCACCCAAGCCTAGTGCTGTTGAAACTAAAACATTTTGATGCACTGCACTCTGGATTGTTTGTGTAGGACAGTCTGAAGATGCTGTGTAGCAAGTGTGGTGTAAGTTGAGTGAAACATGTGGGAGGAGATAAGTTTAATTAGTTTTACAGTTTTTGAGAAAAACAGAGTGATGTACTTTATAATTACTGCCAGGCTCTGCTAAACTGGGGCTTTATTTTGATGAAGCTGCTAAGTCGTAGCAGTTTTAAACTTTAGACAGTTGCTGTATTGCTGCCATCAGGACTATTGAACTTTGGCAAAGTCAAGCCAATGTTGAACAAACACCTTCATCTCCTCCTTTTCTCTCCTGTCTCTGTAGTTTCATGACTCCTCTCCATGTGGCGGCAGAACGTGCTCATAATGACATCATGGAGGTGCTACAGAAACACGGTGCCAAGGTAAACCACAATAGATATATTACCCTCAAAATTTGGACACAAATTTCCTGCACTTCTCCTTTTTCCAAGATAATCCATCCACCTGACATGTGTTGCATATCAAGATGCTGAATAAACAGCATCAGAACTACACAGGTGTGCCTTGGGGTGGTCACAATAAAAGACCAGTCCAAAGATGCTCTTCTTTCCAGAGTTTTGAGGGAGTGTGCCATTGGCATGCTGACAGCAGGAATGTCCACCAGAACTGTTGCCAGTGAACTTAATGTTCATTTCACAACTATAAGACATCTCAATGTTGTCTCCCTGAATTTGGCAGTACATCCAACCATCCTCACAATTGCAGAAATGGGCTATAATGACAAACTGCTCTCAGGTCAAGACCCTGGTGAGGACGATGTGCATGCAGATGAGCTTTCTTGAGATGAGTTTCTGCAGAAATTCTTAAGTTATGATAACCATTCGTCACATCAGCTGTTTGTTTGGCTGATATCAGACAATCTTTAAGGTGAAGACGCTGGATGTGGAGGTCCTGAGCTGGTGTAGGTACTCTTGATCTGCGGTTGGATGTACTGCCAAATTCATTGAAATGGTGTTGTAGATGACTTATGGTCATTAAATGAACATTCAGTTCATGAGCAGCGGCTCTGGTGGACATTCCTGCAGTCAGCACGCCAATGGCACACTTCCTCAAAATTTGCGACATCTGTGTCTTTGTGTTTTGTTTGATAAAACTGCGCATGTTAGAGGGTCCTTATATTGTGACCACCCCAAAGCTCACCTGTTTAGTGATGATATTGTTTAATCAGTATCTTGATATGCCACACCCTTCAGGTGGATGGATTATCTTGGAAAAGGAGAAGTTCTCAGTTGAGATCAGTCTATCTACTGAGTGCATTTAAGTCTTGGATCTTTTTTGTCCTGTATATTTATTTATCTCTTTACTTGTTCTTCAGTCCTCGTAAAATGTATGCTTTATAATTATATCTCTCCTATCTGCACATAAATTATTATCATAAATGTATTTACTTTGCGTTCTCCTTTTCATCTCCATGTACAGTTCTTATCAAAAATATTTATAGAATTTAATCAAAGTAGATTTAATGTTGCTCCTCTGACAAAGATCAACAAAAAAAAGTGAACAGATCTTTACAAAGTGATCTGAATTCATTGCAAATATAAAACACAAAATCTTTAAAGAAGTGAAGCATAATAGAGAAAAATGTAACTGAAAGACCTTTAAAGAATCATAATACAAAGGTTTTTGTGTTTATAGGTGAACGCCCTGGACACGCTGGGTCAGACGGCGTTGCACCGCGCGGCTATGGCAGGCCACCTACAGACCTGCAGGCTATTGCTAGGATACGGGGCAGACGCCTCGCTGGTGTCACTGCAGGGCTTCACTGCTGCTCAAATGGGAAATGAAGCTGTTCAGCAAATACTCAACGGTATGCCACCCTTTGTGCGTGTGGGTGGCTGGGTGCGCAGATGTGTGGGTGCTGTGTTTTGGTTGCTATGCACCGGCTAGCAACAGAGGGATTAGCTGGGATTGTTTTTTTGAAAGGTCGGTATTGATACTTTCCGACTGAAGGTGCACACAGAGCGCCGGTGCAGTGTGTGTGAGTGAGTCAACTCGTCTGTTCAGGGGTAGAGGAAACTGAACTGAACAGGTGTTTATAGCACAGAGACCTCAAGAAGTTACAGCACCCAGCCAAACAATAGTCTGAACTACTAAAAATAATTTTAACCACAGCATTGAAATGTAATGTAAACATCAATAGGAAAAGTCCCTTCCAGAGAAATGGTAGTTGCTGTGAACAGTTAGTTGTACGTTGTGCTGTACCGTGGTGGCAGGAGATTGATGACTCACCCTCTCCTGTCAGTCATTGTCAAGGTGTAAATCAGCGCAGTTGACTTTAGAAATCTGGTCATTTAACACCATTTTTAGCAGGAAATGCAGTTTAGTAATATGACATTTTTTGATGCAAGATGAAGCTGTCCACAAACTGACGTCCATGTGGGTGAAGTGAATTTTAACTACTCAGTACCAGGAGTGACATCCTGGATTTGATTGTAGCTGCGGACTTGCTTAATCTCATCTTCTGTCCTCGGCACCACCCATTTGCAGAGGATGAATTTGCTGTCATGATCATTTGTGGCTTTAACAAATAATTTCTGCATTTTAATCTATGTTTCTCCTGCTGCTCTGTAGAGAACGTCCCAGTGAGAAACTCAGATGTGGACTACAGACTTCTGGAAGCTGCTAAAGCCGGAGACCTGGATACAGTCAAGGTAGTGTGGTCATAATCTAACACATTTTGTAACTAACAGCTGACATTAGATATTGTATATGGTATCTCCCAACCTTCAGACCAGTCTGTCAGTTCAACAATGTGGTAATTGGTGAAAGCTTTATGTCCAAATACCTGCAAAGAGCTAAAGGCCTTTGCACATTGTGTCCATTCTTTTCGTTCAAAATTGTCGCACGTCTAACAATAATTACAACCTTACATTGTGTCATACACATTTGCACACTGAGTTTGAAACATTTGTCCATCATTAAAATTTCCGCCACATGTTCGATTTTCTGCGTTTTTCACATCCGTCAGAGCCTTTAGAGACATTTGACCAAGTCTTGTTCATCCAGTTGTATGCTCAGTAATTTCCCCTTCTGACCTGTCTATACTTGCTGCCAGTCTATCGCTGCCTGGATCCCAACCAACACTTTAAATACCAAAGTCACACAATAACACAAACTATCTAACCAGTGGAGGCAGTGTTAGATCAGCAACTCCCATGTTCAGTTAGGTAAAATGACCGTGTTTTGTCAGTGGAGCCTGGCTTTAAAGAGAGCCTAGAGAAGTTTCAATTCAAGTTCAGTCCTCGTCAGAAAGACTTAACAGTTTGGGAGGTACTGAGCATATGACCGGACAAATGAGATTTTTATTATACTGAAGGAGTTGTGTGTGTTTATGAACAGATGTTTTGATAAGTTTTGTTTTTTCCCTCAATAAAACTCAATACAAACTGCAGGTGCTCTTGAAGAAAAGGGTCAGCACATGGGAAGAACAAGTGAACTTCAGGCACTAATGTGTGGAGCAGGAACAAATGCACTCAAATTAAGTTATAAAACTTTTATTTAAAAAACATTGCTGTTCGACCCTAAGGTCTACATCAGGCTGCAGGTCTATCACCTCGTCAAGAATGTTCTCCGTTTTTGAATTCTTCATTCACTAGAGGCATGTGAGAAAAACAAATTTTAAGTGAGTAATTGATACTCAAATTGTTATTTGAGGGGTTAAGTATTCCTTTCAAGGGTTAAATGATAGACAATTCATTCCCCTCCAGGCAATCAATGTTGATTTAACTTGAAAAAAATGGAATTGGACATTGAAAAAAGGACAACTGAGGTCAGTAGCCTTTGTATGTGTAATGACACCAATCCTGGGAAGCAATTTGTTCTGAGGGAGCAGAAATCTTTATTAATTGCCTCATTACAGTTTAGAGATAATGTGGAAATCTGTATCAGCGGCGTGATTGAACACGGACCGAAGTTTTTAATCCCCAAATTGCCTGACGTGTCAGTCCACAGGTTGTACAAATGCCTGTTGAGCCCAGTTTAAGAAAACATGATAAACACATGAGCCCATTGTCCCTAAATCTGTAAAACCTAATTGTTTAATATGTAATGTAGCGCTTTCATTCATGTGAAGCAGTGATTCACAGCACACAATGATGAATTTATAGATAAGATCAAACTTGTGTCATGCAAATTCGACAGTGACTCACTGAAATCGTGGCATGGATAACCTTGTCTTGATTTTGAAATGAAAATGGAGCAACTTGTCCTGACCTTTGTGGCTGCTCTTGTTGCTCCTTTGGAGTCCTGGTCGTAGTGATTTTTGTTAAATGTCAGGTGGATATTGTTCCCCGTGAATCAAATGTTTTCTGTTCACGTGTTTGTATTTTTCTCCACATTGATTCCAGTGAAATTGCAAACCTTTCTGGGTTGTTTAAAGGCCAAATTTCCCGTCCGATAGCATTTCGAACCACAACATTCAGTTTTAATCATAGCCGCTGTTAGCAGTTTGATTTGCACCGGGCCCACTCGTGTTAAAAATGTAGGCGCTCATGATGCTCTGTAATATGCCTCGGATAAAACCACCCACCAAATGTCAGGACCTGGTGAAATCCGGCACAGTATTTGACAGAAGTATTTGGTGTAGAGTGAAAATCGTTGTGTCTTTACCCACGGAGACAGACAGTAATGGGGTTATCCAGATGAAGAGGGTCTGTCAGTGTCTGAAGTGTGATGCTTTGGCAGGTAGGCAGGGAATCGTAGCAGAACAGACAATGAGCTCTGGTCTGGCTTCATGTCAGTCTCTGTCTACCTGATGCGCACACACACACACACACACACACATGGACTGGGGTTAACAGGCTGGTTGAACTACTGATTGACAGAGTAAAAATAACACTTTGCACCGTTCCTGGGCTGATTTCTGTCATCTGTTCAGATGTTGAGGAGGTTCAAACCGTGACTGTTAGAAAGACCGGTCACCCGAGACGACGGGTCAAAGAAAAGGAGCTTTTTCTACTTAATTCGAAGCAGTGAATACCATGACATACTGTGCACTCTGTAGGGATGCTAATACAGATTAGGGCTGTCAAAAGCACCATGAAATTGAGTTTGAATATTTTGGAATTAATTTAGTAGAGTTCGAATAATATTCGAATTTATTATTATTATTATTATTTTTTTTTTTTTTTTTTACAAACAAACACAAAAAATAAGGCGCTTATTGCTGGGGCAATATGAACGTGTCACTGGGATGAAAACACCCGTTCTGCCCTCACTGAAGTGCCAGGTATGATCAACTTCTGCCTCGCTATCTGAGCCATGTTTGGATACTTCAGGGCGTACTTTTCCACCACAAGAGTGGATCCTGGTCGGCTCGTAGTAGTGTCTCGTTCTGGTAATGTTTCATCTCTTCTTCAAAAAGGGTAGGCAGGGAGGCAGCAGGTGCAGCACTCTCCCTGTATGTCTCCCAGGTCACACATCGTGGACAGCGCAGTGGGTGGTGTTGGCGCAGCGGGCTCCTCCATCGGTGCCTCTCCCTCCGTCACTGTGTCCCTCTCTCGCCCGGCTTGTGTGCCAGCCATCTCCAACGGGATTTGCCTTGGTATACATCATTATTAATAGTATTGATTAATTATTAATGATATTCGAATTATCAAACTTAGGTTCGAACTTATAAAAAATATATTTATATTCGAATATATTTTGAACTTCAAATTTTTTTTGACAGCCCTAATACAGATGTACAAATTAACAGCTGATGCCGATACCAATGGTTTTTGGTTGGAAACAAAGACATCTCCATTACGAACCAGCCTTTAATGTAGCCTTTTTCATCCCTATACTAACTATCTATACCTATACCAACTACAACTACTAAAAATACCATAAGCATTTCTATCTCGTTACAGCTAAATCTATTTCTCTTCTTACTCAAGATGTGAGACGCAGAGCTCAACAGCTGCTCACTGTCCGTGCTTGTTCATGGAGCACATTGGCATTTGCGTGCCATTTGTGCCAGCACTGGGAAACGAAGGTGACTGCTTCTTCAATTTCCGAGTGCAGCCGCTCTTCTGGAAATGGGGCTTCCGCAGAGAAACATGTCTTACAAACTGCATGTCCCACAGCACCTGCTGAGGTCTTACCTCATGCCAGGGATTGGAGTCGTATCCAGTCGTCTCCAAATCAGCAGCAGAGTATGCCAGCGACTGCTGTCTGAGTCGGACCGCGAGTAACTGAAAACGACATTTAGCTGGCGCAAAATTGATGCAGCATGACAAAAAAAATACCTGCCACTGCTATCAATGAATATCATCTCATTTGCCGAATGACCGATGGCAGTCGACAAAGCGAATATCAGCCTTTACCAATGTTTGGCTGATGAATCGGTACATCCCCAGTGCTCCCCATAACACTGAAGCCATACCTACATTTACTGTATTTTGAAGTATTATCAAAGGATGAACATAGTGGGGCATTTAGCAGATGAAGAGCCTTAAAAACGGAGCTAAACAAGGGTGATTTTGGATTTACATTCATCAGGTGGCCACAAACACGACTCCAGATGGATGCTAATTTTGTTTCTTAACTGCTGTGTGTGTAAATAAAGCATGTGTCTGCTAACAAGTTTGCCCTGTCAACATAAAAGATTAGGATATGTCAATGTTGTGGTTACAGCTTATTTCCACTGCTGGTTGTTGCAGGTTCAATTCCCTGCATGTTTGTTTTTCTAAAGTGCCTTCGAAATGAGATTTACACAGATAATGCAATGTCAGTTGAGCGTACATATACAGTTTATTTCAGTTGCAGTCCAGGTGACTTTCTATATTGATAAAAAACATATGTATTTTTAAATATCACAGTAACAAACATTCAGAAACCTGGAATTGATCCTTAAATGAGCCCATGTCACACCACCTGAGTCTCTGCCCACCGTCATTGCTGCTGTTTTGATGTTTTTGAAACTAATTTGCACAAGTATAATCGTACTCATCAGCTTTCATCAAAACTAATAAAATAATTTTCATTTTATACAGAATTCAAATTCTACTCGCCATGGCGCAGGCTACAATTTTTATTTTTTATGTTTTTACTGGAAACACAGCTTTGATAAAAAAGAAAGTGACACCGCCTTGATGGCAGTTGAAGTGAAGGATAATAGCTTAAGTTTGAAGAATACGTCTGCCAGCAGGATGTTTCATTTTATATCCTGTAGAATAGGATCCTAGAGCGTGGAGGAAGGAAGCTTTAAAATAAATTTCTCACTGTGTCTCCTCTTAGTGCCGAACCAAGGTGTAATTGGGTCTGAAATAACAGGAAAGCAGAGAGGTAGCGCTGTTATTTTCTGTGAACAGCAGGGTAGCAGGTGTCTGCCTCAGTTCAGCAGACGCGAATCAACTTCAGTTAATAACTTCAATATTGTTGCTGTTGTTCCCTAAAACCCTTTTCCCCCCACATATTTCATTTCACGGACATATTTTTCATCATAAGTCGGTGGTGAGCAGAGGAACAGCGTTACTCTTTTCTCCATTATTGTTTCTTTTTCTTTCTTTCTTTCTTTCTTTCTTTCTTTCTTTCTGTCCCTCAGAAGTTTTGTTTGTTCTCATTTGATGTTGGTTTTGGTTCGTTGGCTCTGTTTTTTAGAGAATAAAAAGGATATTGTAAACTTTTGATTCTTTGTGATATATCACCTCCTTGCAAGAGGTTTCTACTGGGTATTTGGCCTAATCTGCAGTCTGAATTTGGAGAAAGTGTTTGCATTTTGTCAGTGTCAGGCCAATTTATATAGCACAGGCTTAACAAGACTGAGGACCCCTTACACCTGGTGCAAAGCGGCACACTGTGCAACTTGTCATTACCAGTTTCAGACTGACACAGTTGTCACTTTCACAGCTAGCGCCCATGTTGTGAAAGTAGCAAATATACTTGTGCCCATCTGTGCGCCCATGGGTGTGTAGGTCTTAAAATAAGGTGTGGTAAAGCACATTGTTGTCATATTGCTATTTTGAGGCAGGAGAAAGAGATTGTGCTGTTGATTAACAAATATCTTGCCTTAAGTCAATGGTGAAGCTTTTCCCTGCTATATAAAGGGGGCATTATTCAGATAGTAAGATGCAAGTACATAGGTGGGCTCTCAACACGTGTACACTCTGCTTGTTACACACTCGGACATGCAGATAGGCTATGGATGGGTTAAATAAAACATTGTTAATGACAAAAGTTTTAATGACATTCTCTAAAATGTGAACATAGCAGAGAGCAGAGCAGAGTTGCTGTCTGACTCCAACACCCGTACACTCTGCTTGTTACACAAACAGGGACGTGCAGATGCATTGTGGGTGGTTGAAATAAAACATCATTAATGACATTCTCTAAAATGTGAACATAGCAGAGAGCAGAGCAGAGCTGTTCACCAACTCCCCATTGATAGAGATGCTGTGTGCATTTATGCAGGAGGGGCAGTGTAACTTCAATGATTATTTCAGGAGCTAAAAGTTTACTGTTGTTTCCTGTGTCAAGTTTACATCCACAGCTTTAATTTTGCTGCTGAAATGTCCCACCATATTTACTGCAGTGACATTACTGCTCCAACTGTGTTACTCTCTGCAGAAACCTGCTGGCAGTGCACCAGGTGCAGGCTCACCTGGCTGTTAGGGGAAATGGAAGATGACACTCTGATGAAACTATGATTAAGGGATTACAACCGTTTTTTTTTTTTGCCCCTTGCGCTTTACTTTACGACCAGATGATGTGTCATTAAATGAGCCAAAGTGGATTTGGACATGCCCTAAATGCCCTTGCACCATGTACTTTGGACCAGTGGTTCCCAACTGGTGGGTTGCCGTCCAAAAGTGGGTGGCGGGTCCATTTTGAATCAAATCAAATCAAATCAAACTTTTTATATAGCACTTTTCATACATTAAAAATGCAACACAAAGTGCTTCACAAAATAAAAACATACACCAAAAAATACTACAAATATTGAAATGGACCGCAAGTGACTAGCGAATGTGTCAAGTTCATACAAAACACACTCTATTTTGGAGTACAGTGAATTTCCAGCACTGAGCTTTCATTTTAAAGTGCCGTCTCCTGCTGTAGAGTGAGTGACTACCGGTAGAGTTTAGATTGGGCCCAAAATATCCAGCCCGACCCCACCCGAGCCCGTGCATGTTCTGAGCCCGGCCCAGCCTGTCCCTTTAACTGTACTGTAATTACGAGCCCGAGCCCAGTTTAAACCCGACATTTTTTTAAGGATTACGAACGTGGACATTGAAGGCTGACTCGTGTCTTTCTTTCCATGGCAAGCCTTCGTCATGTGCCTCTTAAGTGTCGAGGTCCCCGTCTTTTTGCTGCCATATACCAGCATTGCGCTACACCTGGTACACTCGACAAAGTCAACACACACGTTGTCACCAGCGATCACTCACATGTACGCGGGCCAGTGGCGCCGTCAAGGCGGGGCCACACCCCCCCTAGGTGTGATAAGTTGGTTCCATATCCTAGGTCTATTATGAGGAGCCTGACCTGTCCGAGCCCGAGGATAGTGGCGGGAAATTACGGGCCCAGGTCGCGTTCGGGCTCGGGCAGAGAATCTAAGCTCTAACTACCGGACAGCTACTCAGCAGAGACAGCAAACTAGCTCAATGACATGGCCAAATGCAAGTATGACACTGAATAGATTAAACCGTGTGGACCTTGACCTAATGACTAAGGACACCGTGGCTGGACCAGTTGGGAACCACTACTTTAGACCATGTGGTATAGATCATTTAATGAGTGCCCTATCAGTCTTTAGCCATGCTAGCAGTTCTGTGAGCCTGTAGTTAGATGCAAAGGTGCTTGGAGCTAAATGCTAATGCCAACATGCTAACTTGCTCACAGTGATAGTAGGCTGATGTTTAGCAGGTATAATGTTCGTTATCTTCTTGTAGTGTGTAAGCATTCTCATTTGCTAATTAGCAGCAAACACAAGATCCAGCTGAGGCTGATGAGAATGTTGTTAGTTCTGGAGTTACAAATGTGAACCTCATCGTGGCGCTATAGGAAATGTGAGGGGATCTGGTCCTAGTGTGGTTAAAACACAATAAAATGTCATTAGCAGTAACATGAATTGTTTCTAGATCAGGTCAGGTTAAGTTTATTAATATAGCACACTGTCACAAATTACAGATTCGCCTCAAGGGGATCTACCATCTGTACAGTGTACGACACCGTCTGTCCTTAAACCCCCCTTCAGGTGAATCTCAAGGTAACATGATAAAAAAGAAAAAGGAAATTGTTATAATAAGCAAAGAACAGTGACAAAAACTTCAAAGAAATATGTTCTGCTGAGAGAGAATAAACCTGCAAAATTCAAGGCAGAACAATGAAACGTTCCCTTTTTGAATTTATATGTAAATTATATTTGATTTTTGCACCACTTATCAGAGAAAAATGATGTGTCCAGTTTCCTGTCAGCTGCTTGTTTTTCCTCCCTCAGTTTTTCCGTTCCTGATTATGTATTGCGACTCATCATCCATCTTCAGTCAGAAAGTGGTGTTATTGCACTGGAGCATTTAAAAAAAACTCTTTCCATGTTCACATTGTGAAAAACCTCTTGAAATGATCTAATCTGAAAATCAAATCTTTCTGCTGCGGAACTTTGTCCTTCTAAAGCTGAGTAATAGAAACAAGGAGGTACTACGTGTTTGGTTATGCAGCCAGATATCATAGATTTATTTCTTCATGGCTCTTTGGTAGATCAGCTCTTTAATTTGAAAACGGATATTCATTTTAATCTTCCCTCTTTGTCTCTGTCTCTCCTCCAGTCGCTGTGTACGGCTCAGAATGTGAATTGCAGAGATCTGGAGGGGAGACACTCCACCCCCCTTCACTTTGCGGCCGGCTACAACAGAGTGTCAGTGGTGGAGTACCTGCTGCACCACGGGGCTGACGTGCACGCCAAGGACAAAGGGTGGGACTCTTAAATTATGGTTTAATTTGTGGCAAATGTTAAAGTAAACACAGATTTTGGTTTACGTGATAAATGCATGGTTAACTGATGGGATGAAATAGTTTCTTGTGTGCATGTGTTTTCCCTCTGCAGTGGTCTGGTTCCCCTCCATAACGCCTGTTCATACGGTCACTACGAGGTGGCCGAGCTGCTGGTCAGACACGGGGCCTCAGTCAACGTGGCTGACTTGTGGAAGTTCACACCGCTCCATGAAGCAGCTGCCAAGGGCAAATATGAGATCTGCAAGCTGCTGCTCAAGGTCAGACTGCACTCTTCTCTCCTCTTGTCTAACAAACTTTCAGTGCCACAAATGCTTATAAATTCATGTGCATGGAAAACCTTAGAAGCAATCTAGTCGTAAGTGATAATTTACAGTGAGTGGGTTATTATTTTTGTGAAAATAGTCTTGTGTAGCCAGCCCTATCTCCACGCCGCTAAAGAAAAGGTCTGGAACCACATATTGTCGTTCTGCTACAGATGCTCTGGGTTGTTTTTATTTTTTTAAACCAATTACAATCGTCTTAGGCAGCAGTAAAACTAGGACGCAGACAGATGTACATCGACTGTCAACTTTTACTGATGCTAACGGCAAATATATTTTGATAATTGCTGCAAACTTTTCATGTTTGTGTGTGTATGTTACTTTGTATCAGTCTGGGATCATTCTGTGGCCACGGTCTAAATTCGGAGGTTGTGCAAGTCCATGAACGCAGCACAGGCAAAGCTCCTCATGAGTTTATTTTTCCTCAGCAGCACTTTATGGAGTTTGAGTAGTGGTGATAATAACTGATCAGTCGATTCCAATCAAAGCTGAACCGAAATAGATCGATGGACGAGAGGAGCAGCTGCAGAGGCACGTGAAAATTTTCAGAACCAGCGCAATGAATGGTTAAGTTTAATTTTCATTACCTCTCACGTTCTGCTGCTCCATCTGTGCCAAGAGTACGCACTGAAGCCTGAAAGTGTGGTGCAATATATAACTCAACTCAACACAACTCAACTTTATTTACAGCGCACTTTAAAAACAACAGCCAAAACAAAGTGCTGTACATAAACATAAAAACTGAAGACATAAAACAAACAGTTAAAAACAATAAAAACACTAAAAGACGAGTTCTAAAAATGGACAGTGAGGGGGCTTGTTTGATGCACAAAGGTAGGTCGATCCAAAGTTTGGGAGCTGCAACAGAAAAAGCTCTATCCCCCCTGAGCTTCAGCTTGGACCTCGGTACCTCCAGGAGCAGCTGATCAGCTGACCTGAGGCACCGAGCAGCAGCGTAGGGATGGAGCAGCCCAGAGAGGTAAGGCGAGGCCAGACCATTTAAAGATTTAAAAACAATAACAGAATCCAGCTCCAACAATAGAAAATCAATGTGAAGCACCAGATGCAGCTGCAAATTAATGAATGTGTGGGAAAGTACTGAGTTATTACCTAGTAAGCACTTGGAAATGTACAAGGAAACTAGATGATAAAAAATATGGTTGGAAAGTACCCAAAGAACTACCAGAAAGCTACCAGGAAATTTAACAATGTAGGTATTAGTATAGTATTAATAACAGTTATTTTCAATTCAACAACCTGGTTTTGTTCCATCCGCTGCACAGTGACATACTACAATTAACAGTTTTTTGCAGAGTAACACGTTAAATTGTTTTATGTGTTTCCTGTAAGAAATAATGAGGCAAGAGCAATTGCTACAAATGTCAGGTGGTGATGTTCCTTAATGCTGCTTCACTAACAGAAGTTAAACCGAAACAATAGAACAGATGACTAAACTACAGGCCTTGAGCTTCTTAAGAGCGAACAGAAATAGGTAAAAATAAAATAGCTGTTCAAAAGCGAGCTCACACTTTGGAACAATTTGTCCTGTCAGTCACGACTGCAGAGCATGGAGTGTTAACACGCAGTTACACAGAAGTAAATCACTTGACGCAGGCAGCCTTGTCATCAATAGGAAACAATTAGGAATTTGAAAATGCTGTCTGTGTTAGAATGAATTAACGTTACATAGATACAGACAGCAGCACTTTTTTTCTGGGAGCTTATTGACCTGTCAGGATGTGGCACCAATTTAGTACCACTTCTCAAAAGCCATCCCCAGAAATAACAGAATAACAGACCGCAGAATGCTGTAATTGACCAATCAGAATCGAGTATTCAGTGAAGCAGTACAATAACTCTTGAAAAACTCAGTTGGAGTGTCTGCCATGAAAATCAGCCCAGTGCTGCGTATTTAAAGCTGCATAAGGTGTACAAATCAACAGTATGGATCAGACTCTGTGAAATAACAGTCATTAGACTCCAAAAATCGGCCCATCAGAGGCAAGTATTCGCTAAAAGGTATGACTTGTCATGCTCTCGGGGAGTTTTCAGCCCAATCAGGGTAAACTCTAACCAATCACGCAACAAGGCTGAAAATATCTGCTGTGTAATTCCTGATTGTCACATCTCATCGACTCTAAATGAGTCCTGTGAAATGATGCGGTTTTACAGCTGAGCGTGTTTTTGTTTTTCTATCATAAACACTTCCAGACAAGGCTGCTTCACCACAGCGCTGCTGCCATATGGGGCTGAATAAATTATTTTTAGACACAGGACGCACACGGCAAACCAAACGCACATCAGCTGCAGGGAAAATGTGTTCCTTTAAGATTTTTTTCAATCAGAATTCCTTTCCTGTCATTACACAATGAAATTAAGTTGGGAGCAATCTGTGTGTCGGATGCACTGAAGAATATAAACACAATAATGAAATTAAATACCTACAAAAACAGAATGTAGCAAAAGATAAGCATAAATACAACAAAACTGGAATAGTACAAGGACAACTGGAGTTATAAATGATTCCTCAGGGTCTGTTAAATGTTGCAATAAACAGTAACGCATGATCTGCCATGTGAGCAGCATATAACAAAGAGAAATCAGCAGTGAGATGGTTCAACCAACCAACCAGAGAAGTTATTGTGAGACTGACAAGGTCGGACTGACAAACTTGTGGAAAGTACTGCACGCAACAGTTCACAGCGGCAATCACTAATCACTTTGAGGCTAACTGCAATTGAGCAGTACTGGTGGTGACAAAGTAAAAGTGTGATGATGCAGTGAGCGAGTGTGGATGTGGTGTGTGGTGCAGTGGAGCTGCTGCGATGACAGTTATGGTTGAGCGGAGTGGGCAGTGTTAAGGAAGGTGACAGCTCTGGGGGGAAAAAGCAATTTCAAAGTGCAATGGAAACAGACTTAGCAAATAAATCATGACTAAAACCTGCAGCACAAGAAAACGGATCCTTGTGGAGAGACGAGGAGACTGTAACGTTCCTCAAATTAACACGTGAAATAAACATAAAGGTCTCATTTCAATCACCTTTTGTTTTCCACCAGGTTCGACTAATGCTCATTTTAATTGCATCATCTTGTTGTGGCCTCTTCTTCTGTGGTGGTTTAATGGCTCCTGCCTGGAGAGTTTTTGCCACCAACTGTTTATCTTGATTTACCCAACTCTTAATGTCTGCGTAACAGCAGTGGATAGAAACTGGCATTAATTTGCATTTTCTTTTGCTGGTTAAAATATGGATATAAAATCTATTATTTAACATGCAAGGGAAATGGTGCTATCCATTCACCTGATCACTCCATTGGCAAAGTGATACTGATTCAAAATGAAGGAGGGATGGTTTTTTTCTTTCTTTTTTTCTTCCACTTGTTTTGTTTTTGTTTGTTGTTTTAATCTCCGCCAGGTATAAGCCTAAAATGTCCTTATCTATCAATCAATCAATCAATCAAACTTTATTTATATAGTGCCTTTCATACATCAAAAATGCAACCCCAAAGCGCTTTAAAAAGTCCTAAAATATTAACGCCTTAAAAGTCATTAAATAGTCTTAAATTTGAATTTGTGAAACATTTTATCTTATGTCATTTATCCATTTTATAATTTCCTTTTATGAAAATGAGTGAAGCCTTTCTATGAAAACGTCCATATTTTTAAACTTACATATCTTAAAAAAAAACCCACTAAAATACTGTCATTTTACTTCATACTTACCTGTTGGCAAAATGTAGATTTACTGAACTCCTTTAATAACCATACTCCTACATGACACTTACCCCTGCACAAAACCACATATATAGTACTTACCTGCAGTGATTAACTGTGATGCTTTAATAAGTAAAACATGATTTGTCCAAAACTCTGTCCTAAATTTGGTTAAAAGGTGTCCTGAAAGGGTCTAAAAGCATTAAATTTAACTGTCTGATACCTGTAGACACCCTGGTGTGCATGTGGAAGTGTGTATCCATCTGTCTGCAGCTGATCTTGAATAGTACTGGACCTATCAGCCTAATATTTTGTGCACACATCAAAAATGTATTTCGTTTGTTGTTGTTTTTATCTTCACCAGGCATAAACCTAGAGGGGATTATGCATTTAGTCGTGTGTGCGCAGGGTGTCTGCAGTTCCTTAAAAAGTCTTAAAATGTCAGTTGTATAACAATAAGTCCTTAAAAGTCATTAAACCCTCTTAAATTTAAATTTGTGAGGTCTTAACTACTACAAACATTTAATCTAATTTTAATTTATCCATTATTTAATTTCTTTTTGTGAAAATAAGTGAAGCCTTTCTCTGCAAATGTCCACATTTCTAATGTTACAAATCATTAAAAAACTATAATACTGTCATTTTACATCATGCTTGCACTTACCTGCAATGCTTTAATGAGTAAAACATGATTTGTCCAAAAATCTGTCCCTAAATGTAGTTAAAATGTGTCTTGAACGTGTCTTGATACCTGCTAACACCCTGGTATGCATGTGGAAGTGTGTATCCATCCGAATAGTACTGGACCAATCAGCCTTATATTTCATGTGCACATCAATGACTGCGAACTCAAGGACCTCTTGTGGTATTGGTGATTCATAATTGTTGAAAAAACAGTTTTAGTGACTGTTTTTTAGGATCATTGACTGCTGATTCCTCACTCCTCTTAACCAGCTGGCAGGGGCCGCAAGTTTTCTGGAAGTTGGCTCTGCTAAAAAACAGCAAGCCTTACCATCTGTTACAGACCAAATTTTGGCCTTCGTCGTGGCTCAAAAACTGACATCCTTAACAAAGTTTGGTCTCATTTTGAAGCAGAGCATCTGCAGATTAATTCCATACTTGATATGTTATGATCCACTAAGTCATGCATGTTGCAAGATCAATTAGTCCCTGTGTTTGTTATCTTCGTCCCCATCTTCACTGTAAGGGACCTGAGACAGACAATTCCACTGGGCACAGCACTCTGCGGTGCGGCTACAACCTGGTTTTGTGTCATCCGCTGCATAGCTTCATACTATAGTGTTTCAGAAGTGGAGTGTTTTACCTACCTGATTTAGTAGACTTGCAGATTTTGTTGATTTGGTCATTTTCCTTGATGAATGTGCTTCTACCATAAGCTAGTAAGCAGGCTGTGAAGTTAAATGGTTTCTTTTTTGGTTAAAAGAATAGAATATGAATATCCGTAATTAGCCTGGGTAGCCTCCTGGCGGAGATCTGCATTCTACTGAGTGCACTTCTCAATTTGTTTTTTCTTTTCTTTTTTATTATTCACTTACAGAATACAACCAGAAAAAACAAGATACACGATTCTGATTTTTCGCTATTTTTTGGAAAACTTAAACAGTGATTCCAGAGAGAAGCAGACAGAGGGGTCTACAGTCTGTGTTTGAAGGATATATCCAGGATGTCAAACTGACTCAGCAGCAACAACAGGTTAAAAAGACAAAGACAGTTAGAAGCTAAAGCCGAACTATAGGCTACAGATCACAGTGTAAAAGTGAACCACCACATCACTGCTGATCGCCACACAAGACAATGAATATAAAGGGAAACTTTGCTGATACTGAACCAGCTGTGTGGCGTCGCAGTGTGTGCAGATGAACCGTGTTTGCCTTCACGTCTGTGCCACTGCCAGTGCCCACACCTCTGCCACCGGACGTGCAGGGATCTCTGGGGGAAGTCAAACAACGTTCATCTGTTGACTGTTGACATCTGGTTGAATATCAGCAAAGTTTCCCTGCTTCCCTTCACTGGTTCCTGTACAGCAGGGTCGGTCTTTGTTTCACTGTTATAATCATTAAAAAGCAAAAGCAGCATGTGTATACATTCAGTAGGCTATATCTTCAGTAGCTAGCTAGCTAACCCTACACTTTTCAGGGTTTGATTTTGGTTTTGGAACAGGGAAGAAACGTATATCTTTTTCCAACCTCTCCAGGTAACGAGTATCATTAATACATGACGTGCCCCAGGCGCAACATTTAGCTCCAAATCCACAAAACAAACCTGAAAATGAAGGAAATCAGAAACCATTGCATTAGAGTCAATGGAGCACAGCTGTGTTGTTGTCGGAGCCTGGTCTGAGCCGGCCTGATGTTACGTTATGATTGGCCAGTCTGCGTTCGGGAGCGGGGTTTAGTGAAGGGTCATCCGGACCAACCCTTAATATTCTTTCTCATTATTTTGCAGTCTGAAAGTGTCCCTTTCCAACTTAATCATATGCTTTGCTTCAATGATCTGTTCTTTCTGAGTTGGTGTATTTAAAGCAATCCAATATGTTATGATTACCGTCTTTGTGACCATATGTAACGAGAAAAAGATCTTATTCTTTGAGGATACTCTGCTGAAATTCCCAGTATACATGATTGTAGTGTAAGTAGAATGGCTTTATTTGTTTGGATCATCATTTTCTTTTTTTATGCCAAACCAGAGATCTTTCATTTTATTGCAATCCCACAACAGATGGAGCAGTGTTCCTTCAGCAGCACCACATTTTATACATTCACTGTCAGCCCTTATGCCCATTTTATATAGCTGAGACGGGGTGTGATGTAATCTGTTAAGTATTTTAAATTGCCTTAGTTTATTTGTACAAAGGAAAGAATGCCATGATATCAACTTTATTGTTGAGGTCCCTGATCTATTTTACTGCACAAATCTTGAAGTGGTTGTTGGTGCTTTCCTTTAATATTGTGTAACACATTTTGATTATATTTTATTGGACAAGATGTGTTTAGAAAGTATGTTTTCACATTTCTGTGTGTTTAAAACACATTGTGATCATGAGGGTGCCACAGGGCGATAGTTGTTCACACTATTAACAGGTGATAGTTTTTACAATGGACTAATACAGATGGGTTGCAAAGAAAAACCTGAGTAGAGAAATATAGCAGATGCTTCTCAGAGAGCATTAGAGGTCACTGAATGGTTTGATGGTGAATTATATGCTGTAGCTTTTACAGTCACAAGATCTCAAACCATTTAGCACCAGCTCCACCATCAGCATCACAAATTGAGTGAGCATCTTTTGGAGTCCCTCCAGTAGAGCTCCAGAGTCTGTGAAAAATCGTTGCCGGCTTGTGATTGGCAACTGACAGGACAAGCGGAAAAATGTGATTCCCCCTAAGAAGAGAATGTTTTTTCATGGACACACAGAGTGATGTGTTTGGGGTACAATCTTAAGAGTACAGTAACTGCAATGCAATCTTTTGTCCCTTGGGGAGAAAGCACTGGACTCCATTAAAAAATCGCTGATTTTTGTGAGTTGTTGAGTTCGGGGAAACTTAATAAACTTTGTGAAACGCTGTCTACAACAAATTCTAAATTATCTGTCCCCTCTTGTAAGTTCGGCAAATATAATACTTTAAGTTATTCCTTTCTTTGTATTTAATTTAAAAAAACCTTGTGTCAGCTTGTCTCTGTTTGTTGCAATTCCAGCTTGAAAGCTAACTTTACTCTGAAGACGTTTTGTCTCTCATCCAAGAGGCTTCTTCAGTTTTAACGGACTGGTGCAGAGACACAGGCTTTAAATTCTGTGTGGGTGTGAACCCTTACAGAGTCCTTGAGGTCACATGTGAGCTCTGAGTTACAGAGTCATTAGAGAGCTCACATGTGACCTCAAGGACTCTGAAACCCAGAGCTAACGTGACCTCAACAACTCTGTAAGGGTTCACACCCACACAGAATTTAAAGCCTGTGACTCCGCACCAGTCTGTTGAAACTAAAGAAGCCTCTTGGTTGAGAGAAGAACGTCTTCAAGAAATTCAAGCAGGTCCAGTTGCCTACGATATAGCACTTTTGATTACCATGACCTGGATTTGAAACACTATTCTGTGTCTTAATTGAATTGGTCATTGAATTGCATTATCACTGGTTATCGGACTACAAAACTGATAGAAGAAGATCTAACATGAGACCATTGGCATAACTAAGCTATCATTGCTACAGTGCTATGCGAAGTTCATTAGCTGTATCTTATATAACTTATGCTACACTTATATAATGTTCATGCAACTTGGAAATGATACAGATAATTACAGACCTTGTTTTTCTGGCTCTGCATGCGAGGATGTTTGTGCCACTGCTTCCCTCCTCTTGCCAGTAAAAAATCTTAGTATATCCGTGAGTGACTTGATTGTAAGAGCTAAACTCGGCTAATTAGCATTTGGCATAGTAGCCCATCAATTAAAGGTATATTATAGGGTATTATAGGCGATATGATGCTGTACCGATTCTTTGGACAACGATGCGTTATTTGCCGATATTACAAAGTCTGCCATGATACGATTTCCATTTGGTGCGATTCAGAAGGCCTGCGATTGACATGAGACGATATTATCTGTCCATATAACATAGTCAGTTACAAAAGAAGCTGCCACCCCTTTCTTTTTAGCTTTTGGCCACTTATGTGCAGTAAAGTTCACTTTAAACTGACTCCACTAACACGTATTACACAGCACATGGAATAAGTTAACCTTCAGGACTTTCTGTTAGAGAGCCCTTTCTGGAAGAAATCTTTTCATTTTAACCCAAACCACCATCTGTTTCCTAAAAGGTCAGGGCTATCTGGCTTAAAACCTTGAAGGCAAACTGCTCCCAACAGCCATAAAACATGGATTAACAACAACATTGTTGAACAAAAGTGTAATATTCAGCTCAGTAATAACTGTCAAGGCTCAGAGACAAGACAGCTGGTTTTTGCTAGTCACTCATTATTACCTTAAGCATGTTTACATTGCATAAATTAGTCTAGCGGCTAGTAGACTTTTTTCCTCTACTCATATCTTACGTCATGTTTTATCTGGTAACTGCATTGTTTACATAGACCATGTACTCTGTCTGTTGACCCGTATTTTTTCCGAAATCTAAAATATTTCCACACTGATATATAACGTCATCCTCATCATCTTGGCTGCTTGCCGTCTTCCTGTTGCTGTTCGACAGTGACACAGACTTTCAAAATAAAAGCGCATCCTAAAGATGTCAATAGGAATCGATGTTTTCACTCTGCATCAATGATGTTGGATCGTTGATCGCTGAGTCGATATATCGATCCAGAGCGATGGATCGTTACAGCCCTAGTATACTATGCAGGATTGTCAGTAACTGTTTGCAAACTTGCTCACCAGCGAAAGTGAAAGTAAAAGCCAACCCAAGATTCTCTTGTTTGGCATTTCACCTCACTGTATTTGCGTTTTTCTGTGCTGTGTCTCTTGGATGCTTGCAGCTTACTGTCTAGCACCTAGTCGCTACCTTTTTATGAAGCTCCAACCTCACCTGAGTGCTGTGGGGGTACGAGCCCATAGACCTCCCGAACACAGAGAATAAGAAGAAAATCAAAAAATACAGACAGAGGGCAGTGTGTCTGCAGAAAAATACACCCCACACACTTCTGGTGGGTCATAAGTGATGATTGAGAGAGATTACTGTACATTGTTTGATGAAAGTCCTCCATAGTATGTCTTTAAAGAATTGACAGACTTGTTAGCCAATAAGGCATGAGTACTTGAATGTGTTTTCCTGTAAACCCTCTTTGATTGGTCTCGTCTTGCCTCTGTTCCATTCTGCAAAATTACAGCACTGCGTTCTTTTGAAGTGACAATTACCCGCTCGAAGTGGAGACCTTTTAAAGTCCGAAAATGCAGAGTTTCAGATTAAACTGGAAAAATCAAATCCCTCCTTTGCACTGAAGCTGTACTGTAGAGTCATGGTGGTCCAACACCTTCCTGAGACACTTCATGTTGGGTTTTCCTTCATCTGTACTTCCTAACTTGAGGCAAGTGAGAAGCTCTGAGCTGCAACAGTGATTTGCTTTTCACTGCTCATAAAGAACGGTGCTACTGTGGCTGGTCAGCACATGTCCAGAAACACCATCTGTCTCAGCAGCTTTGTTTATGTTCATCCAACGCAAGGCTCACTCCTCTTAGTGGGAGTTTATTACAAGTTATTGTTCATCCTCGTCTGGTGTAACCTCAGTGATGGACTCAATGTCAGCGTGTGAGGCTCATGCAGGAAGTGTCAGGAAGTGCTCTCACAGCAGTCGTGGAGTTGAGAGATACAGAAGCTCCCTCAGGCCTCACTTTCACTGATCTGGCGGTTGCAGTAAGAGGTCTGGAGGCCGAGGTTAGAAACACACACAGATGATCGATTCTTCAAGGTGGTGGGAGGTTTTGGCATTTTTCCACTCTGGTTGGAAAATCCTCACACTGACTGTACTAAGCTGGCGATTGTGATTCTTGTGTACACATGGCAGCGCCCTCATTTCCCCTTTAACACACACACATGCACACAAGCAACAGAGTGTTCCCGCTCTTTGGTGTTAATCTGCCATGGCCTCGGGATGCAACTGTTCTCTCTTTTTGAATAAACTTTTCCAGAGTTCAGCAGTAGGTTTTCTTTTGTCTGCTCTGTTTGTTGTCAACTTTCTATTGTCCCCTTTCCGTGTTGGATTTGTGCTCGGAATAAAACTCTGCTGCTTTTGCTCCCAGTACTGTGATATTCTGGAGGGATCTTTTGAGATATACAAAACGCGTATTAGCATTTCCTTTGTAAGGAAAGAAGTGCAGGAACATAATGAATTTCTCTTCAATTAAAGGAGAACCTGCCTTGTTAGCAGTTGGTATGAAATGTGTGAACTCATGACTTATGATCTGGGTGTGATGTATTGTCTTTTTGCCAGAGACCAACTGTCAGTTGGGACTTTTTTTCTTGTTTGCGTTGATGAAATTTGACCTTCTGTGAGGTGGCTTTTCATTTTGTTCTTTCTGGCTGTTGTTGTTCACAATTAACACCCAGCTTTGCCTGCATATAGCTCGATGGATGGTCCAAAGTGAAACATCTGAACAACCACTGGATGGATTGTCTTTACATTAGGTACAGATATCTATCATGCCAGGGCCCAGACTGGATTAAAAGAAAAATAGGATTCTGAAATCGGATTGGATTATGTAATCCAGTTGTGGTTTTGATCTTGATCAGACTTTCAGTATGTGTTGTTCAAAACTTTTTAGTAGGATTGGGATACCTTTTGATTGAAAAAATCCAGCAGAAGGATACACGGTAGATTTCAGGAACAAAATTCAATAAAACTTTTCAATTTGTCAAATATATATTCATAAATATATATACAGCCTATCCCAGCTGACATTGGGCAAGAGGCGGGGTACACCTTGGACAGGTCGCCAGACTATCACAGGGCTGACACGTAGAGACAGACAACCATTCACACTCACATTCACACCTACGGGCAATTTAGAGTCGCCAATTAACCTGCATGTCTTTGGACTGTGGGAGGAAGCTGGAGTACCTGGAGAAAATTCACGCTGACACAGGGAGAATGTGCAAAGTACGCACAGAGGGGCTGCCTAGTAGTATAGTATAGTATAGTATAGTATAGTATAGTATAATAGTATTTTTTTTTTAATGATTTGTCCCCCAAATAGTTATATGAAAAATGTATTTAATTTCTAACTAAAATGTCTTACTTTGTATTAATTACACTGACACATTATAAGTAAAAAAAAAAACAAAAGTAGTTTCTAATAACTGTATCCCTCTTGCCGTTGTATTAGGATAAGTATTAAGCCTATTAAGGATTTTGTCCCCATAAAATAATCCCCCAAATAGCTGTCAAAATCCCCAAAACAGAATATTTAAAATTATGATCTCAAAGGTCCATTTTGTTCTCTTTAGTGGTACCTATGGCGGTAAGTGGTTATTGCAGTGTGATTGTTGGCAGACTGCCTACATTTGGATCTTCAGTCCCATGTTTGGGTGGCTGTGACTCAGAGGTAGAGTGGGTTGTACAGTCATCGGAAGATCAGCAGTTTGAGCACTGGCTCCTCCAGTTCGCATGTCAAAGTATCGTTGGGCAAGATACTGAACCCCAAATTGCTCCCATTGGTGTGTGAGAGCTTACTGAGTAGCAGGTAGCACCTTGTATGGTAGCCTCTGCCATCAGTGTGTGAATGTATGTGTGAATGGGTGAATGTGACATAGTGTAAAAAGCGCTTTGAGTGATCTGAAGACTAGAAAGGCACTATACAAGTGCAGTGCCTTTAGAGCACTGGTTATCTGGATTTAGTTATTTTGAAAAGTTTATATCTGGCTGATCCAATGTTGCTTTGAAAAACCTGCACACCAGTAAGATGTTTTTGCTGATCCTGAACAACCAAACATGGGATTTCAAAATCCGGATCATTCTGATCTAGATTTTATTTTTTTAAAGTTTTGAACTACTGCACTGTGAAGATGAATCCTATGGTTTTAGTGATGCCTGATTTTCCCTCTGGCGACACCAGCAGGTTGACTTTATGGGATTTCAGAGAAATATTTCAGAAGGTTTGCCATGAAATTTGGTTCATACATCACTCTATCCCACAAGGTGGTCCCTTAACCTCTCATCAATCACCATAATAAGGTCAAACCTTCAATTTGTTCCATACTTCTATAAAAAAAATTCTGCAGAACTAACGACAGTCCCATCAGCTGTAATTTGGGTTAGGCGCTAATTAGCATATTTTAGCATGATGAACTAAGATGATGAACATGGTATTTACACCTGCTTAAAATCTGCATGTGGGCACTGTCATTGTGAGCCTGTTAGCATGCTAATGTTAGCACTTTGAATTAAGCTCCACGATGACTAAGCTCAGCTTCACAGAGCCGCAAGCATGGCTGTAGACTCTTAATATTGTTTGTAAACATATCAAAAATGTATAATTCATTATGTTTTATGAGTCTGATAATCATGCAGAGAGCTTAAAGCTTCCAGAATTGTTCACTATTGTAAATGGGACATCTTTCATGAACCGAATATAGGCTGAAATCCAATGGAAGAGGAACAAAACCGACATGTATTTATATGTAAATGTCCCCAATTATTACTTAAATGGGTCTCTATTCTAATTTTCCTGGATAGCGAATAAATTACAGTGAGAATATGATTACAGCAGCAGCAAAGAGATAATAGAAATGGAGAAGTAGGGCAGAAAAATGAGAACATGGATAGGTTCAAAAAAACTTTTAAAAAGGGAATACAGCCATTAGAGATGTATAACGGACAGTTTCAGGCCAGCAGTGGATACCCAGGGGAGTGGTCCCACAACATCAAATTTTAATGAGCGGATTTTCAAAACCTACAATGAAATGACAAGTTAAACCGTAACCTAGGAGACAGATGAACGGTGAAAATGTCGGCTTTCCAGCCCATCTCCAGGGTGTGTGGTGTTTTCCACTTCACTGGATGTCCTGTCCTCACCTCGCTACCTCCTTTTTCGTCTCTCCCTCTCGTCTTCTCTCCGGTGAATTACCTTCATCCTGTCCTCGCTCGTCACTTGTCAGCGTCGCCTCCTCGTCTGTGTGAAACACTTCCACTGGGGTTCAAATGATGAGGGAATTTGGGGGGGCTGATATTTTTCAGAATTGCGTCAATGGTAGCTAAAATTAAGTCTCAAAATTTTGTTTTTGTCCTAACAAAAAATATTCTGCATTTTGATTGCAAACACTGTCCACTGTGTAAATGTTAGTTTGAATTTACACTAAATTCAATGTTGGGTTTCTTTCTCCAGCATGGAGCGGACCCCACCAAGAAGAACCGAGACGGGAACACACCTCTGGACTTAGTAAAGGACGGGGACACCGACATCCAGGACCTGCTGAGAGGAGACGCTGCGCTGCTCGATGCCGCAAAGAAAGGCTGCCTGGCTCGGGTGCAGAAGTTATGTAGCCCCGACAACATAAACTGTCGGGATACGCAGGGACGCAACTCAACACCTCTGCACCTCGCAGGTAATAAACACACAGAATCAACAAACGAAAAACTGCTCACACAAAACACACACATTCAGCGGTCTTTTCAAAAAGCAAACACCTCCCTGATTATGTAAAACTCACTTTGTAGACACATCACAATAAAGGATAAAGTCAGAGGTTTTTACTGTTTGGCTGAAGTTTGCAGGATTTAAGCGACTTTGAACATATTTGCTGGTGCCAGTCACTCTGGCTACAGCCTCCCAGAACCTCCTGAGACTCTGGCTCAGTGCAGTGCCAAGAATAAGGCCATAAACACACCCAGACAGCTAAAGTCTTGAGGGCAAAAACACCTTGTTCACAGACAGGAGGGCTGGGACAACTTGGCAATTTATTAATGATTTTAGATAACACCAGTTTTGTTAACGCAGTAGCTGGTCATTTATTTTACTGGTGCGGTAAAATATTTTAATGAGGACACTTAAAAGTAGATATCATCATGGAGTATGAGCTTCTAAGGCTTAGTCCACAAATACACAGGTTCATTTTTAAGAATATATTTATTCCATTTGTCATGAACACAGAACAAAAGAGCTGGGAAATGACATGACAAAATGAGTAGCCCAAAAAAAGAAAATAAAAATACTGGGTATTGTGTCCCCATCCATCCACAACCCTCGCCACCCCCTACAACACAAAGGCACCATCGACAAAATAAATGGGCTATATAGACAAATAGCAAGGTTACAGGGAGACTGATTTCAAGGAAACGTACAGAGACTGGCCAATTTAGGAAACCCTTGTAATATGGAAGATGATGACATAGGTCCATTGGGAACACACTGCATTAAAAGATTGTGCCACAGCTTTAATTGTTAGAGCAGCATCTCTAATGCAAACACGGGTTATTTAAAAAGTCTCTCAACTGACAACTGCTATATAACTTATTGCGTTTAACACAATAAGTGTTAAAGTCAGCTGCTAACCCTACCTAGCTAGTTGTCAAGTGTAGTTATATGCAGTACATTATAGGCAGGTGCAGCATCAGAGTATATTTTAAATGTACTGGAGGTGATCCCATTTGTTTCCCTGGCTTGAAAAATATGCAGTTAACTCCTAAACTCAGAGCCAGTTTGATTTAAAAACAGGTTATGGGCGGTCGCCATTTTGAAAGTCCAAGATGGCCACCACATTGACTTCGGGAAAAAAATGGAAACATTGGTTTTGGGGTTTGTCAGACACTAAACTTTCAACAAATGTATATTAGATATTGAACGAAGGTTGAAATCAGGACATAGTGAACCTGACTAAACAAAATCTGGTCCCCACACAGTTTTAAAAAATCTTCATGCAAACGAAAGACACAATAAACACAAATGAAGCAAGCCAAACCAAACACTAACCTTAATGAGCTGGCCAATCACACAAAAAGAAGACCTTGAGCAGTGACCTCATTCTGACGCCTTGATTCCTTAATACAGTGGAAGAGTAAAGGTACATTTATGTGTAAACATGTAAAAAGTCCTGTTAGAAAGGTTAGAACCAGCACTGCTTTGGTTACGTCAGCTATTGCACGAAATGTTGGCATATTTATGACGCCTCAAGCCAAAAATTCAGTCCTCCCTGTCTACACGTCACATGGAGTTTCTGACTATATTCACCCTGGAAGGAGCTTTACAAAAGGTCCTTTTTTAGTGACCTAAAATGCAGTTTGTGTGTGGATGAAAGGCCAAGAGAAAGCTGAGAAAAAGCTGTTTAAAATTAAGTGTGGACTCAGTCTTAATGTCACCGTAACTAAACGGAAACAACCAATCAGGACGGAGGAGTCGCTAACGTAGCTGTCAATCATGTCAATAACAGCTTGTGAACTGCAGTCAGACTGCAGCACTGATCGAATATGAATGATTGAGAATGAGATTCGGTTACAGCATTGCCAATTTCGTGCCTCAAACGTTTTCAGAAACATATTTAGTGTACTGTTTAGCTGTAAAATGAGACATTTGTGACCCAGCCATGTTGAAAACCAAGCACCGCACCTTGGCCCGAGCAAACTTTCTTATTTTAAAAACATGACAAAAATTAACTTTTTATAAAAGTTACCAGCTACAGTTTATAGGTCAGGGTAAAGCATGGTGTCTTAGTCTTAAACGAAGTCCCCCCCAGAAATTTTATGAATTAGGAATTTAACTGTGGTAGTCAGCGTTGAAGGTAAATTTCTCTGCCTGTCTCTTAAACTACTTTACCTGCAGTGTTTCCCCATTTATCCCTCCTCTGGTGGGGAAACTGATTTGCCTTTGTCTTGTCTTCATTTTTAGACTCTGTATTTATAGAGAGTTTCCTGGCCAGGCTAGCTTATGTATGATAATAAAGTATATCTTAATTCGAAAATGCTTTGCGACAGGACTGGTATTTTTAAAAGTTACAGAACTGTTGAAAAGCACTTTGAAGGTCTGCCTTTTTTTCTCATAGATCTGACCACTTAGACACACACCCACGCACCCTCTGCCTCGATGTGCTCGCTTGTAAAAGGAAAAGATGATTATACGCTGTCACACTGCAGCTAATGTAGGCAGACATGTCCCTCTGTCTTTCCGTCTCTCATTACCTGACTGCGTTTTGGTTTCTCCTCATTCTCTGTATTTATCTGCCTCTGTCTCCTCACCAATGTCTGCCTGTCTGTCCTGCTGTGCTTTCCATACAACCCAACCCCGCCCCCTGCATCGCCCTCCAGCCGGCTATAACAACTTGGAGGTGGCGGAGTATCTGTTGGAACATGGAGCTGATGTGAACGCACAGGACAAAGGAGGGCTGATACCATTACACAATGCTGCTTCATATGGGGTAAGACACACACACACACACTCTTCAGTCACACTGCGGACTTGAGTTCAGTTCACAAGTTCACTTCAGAGATGCTGCTCTGATTCTTTTTGATATCTGCTCATGTTTATGTACAACCCCTATCCACAAAAGTATGAACTCTTCAACTCAGTGTTGAGACAAGGGTAAGTTCTGTATTTTTCAAACAGGACCCTGTTTCATCATGTTTTTGTGCTTCAGTGACAAATGAGAACATTTTTTTTAATTGGTCCAGTATTGATTATCGAGCACTGCAGAGAACAGGCTGCAACATAACCACTCGGGGCATGTTCACACCATCAATTGGCAGATGGAGGTTGTCAGGCAGAGGGCCATATTAGCCTCAGGCTGCAGTCTTGACACACATTGTTGTATATATATTGTATATATCATAAGTTGACCTGTGAGGGTCCAAAGGACAGAGGGATGTCGTATGCTGTAGAGCCCTCTGAGGCAAATTGCGATTTGTGATATTGGACTTTATAAATAAAATTGAATTGTTGCAAAATGCAAAAATATGTTGACTTCATATTCATCTGTATTTTCAGACAAGGAAAAAAAAAAGCTTTCAAAAAATGATCAAACAATAATTTGGCGGCCCCCTGCAGTAACTCCGAGGACACCCTAGGGGTTCTGGACCCCCTGTTGAAGACCCAGGTTTTAAATTGTTACTTGATGGAACTCACAATTAATCAGCAATTTTGATAATCGTGTACTTTTTGATTTCTAAAGCAAAAATACCGAACAGTCATCTGCTCCAGCTGCTGAAATTAAAAGAGTCGACAGGAAAGCAATCCAGGCACTGACAAATACCTGCAGTGGTCAAAACATGTTGGCTCTTTAATGACTTGGCCACTACGATACAGGCTTTTTAATATTTCCTCACAGTTTTTTCTATATATATTTGTTTGGAGTGCCTGGATTGCCTTCCTGTCGATCATGTTGTTTCCAGTTCTCCACAAGCACCCAACACAAGATTTTGATCTACGCTTGTATATACAGAGCAGCCAGTCGTCTCTCTCTTCTGCTGAAATTAATATTAAGTTCTTTTCTTTGTAAATTACGACAGAATACCTTTGGGTTTTAAGACTAAGACTATTTTATTTAAGGATATTTTTTATTTTTTAGACTAAACAATAAATCAAAAAAAGGGTTTAAAGATTTAACCGACTATTTGAAATCATTTCATTTGTCTCGTCCACTGTAATGCTGCTAATTCTGCCTCAGTTATCTAAGGTGAACATCATTAAGTTTGCAAACTATTAAAATGGCGTTTATGAATTCACATTTGAGGATTTTAATCCACATCATGTGGGATGCGCACCACAATTTCTGAACCTTGTAGCTTCCGTCTTCTTAGTGCTGTTGTGGGCTGAAAAACTTCGCAGCTCAGCCAACGCCTGCAGATATTTTACATTGTGTTTATGTGGGACAGTAAAAAGTTGAACCATACTTATTTCCACCCTTTTCCCCCATATACAATATTATTACTATCCTTATTATTACTCCAAGGTTCTCTGCATGACATGCATGTATGGAGTACTTCCCTCATCTGGAGTCATTGGCTGTCTCTCAGCCACGTTGTACTTATAGCTTGACAGCATCCTGCTACTGAAAGAGTCATGAAACACATGTTTGAATAAAAACTTGATGAGCTCTGCATTTTGGAGACACACACACACACACACACACACACACACACACATACACACACTCCAGCATCCCCACTGATACTGCAAACAAGCTACATTGTGCTTGACGCTCAGACACGAGCTGGAGACAGACGATGAGGGAGAAGAACAGGAAGAGAAGGGAAGGAAAGACCTGCGGGAAAACAAGAATCATGATGGAGTTAATAATTCACACCGTTTCTCTTCCAGAGAATCCCACATATTACATTTTTTTCTGATCACAATTTTTTTATAGCACTCATTCACAGGGCTTCGCACATTTGCTCTCGTTAAACGCTTTTATTGCTGTTGTCTCTCTTCCTCCTCCCACCACCTCCTCCTCCTCTTCTTCCTGCTCTCATTTTTCTAATCTCTCTCCTCTGACTTCCTTCACTCTCTCCTCCCTCTTCTTTCATCTTCTGTCTCTTTCTCTCTGTGTCTGTCACCACCTCCTCTTCCTTCCTCTTCTTCACCTCTGCCTCCTCTTCTCTGTCTAGCACGTGGACATAGCCGCCCTCCTGATCAAGTACAACACGTGCGTCAACGCCACGGACAAGTGGGCGTTCACGCCCCTCCACGAAGCAGCCCAGAAGGGGCGGACTCAGCTTTGCGCTCTGCTGTTGGCCCATGGAGCCGATCCCACCATGAAGAACCAGGAGGGACAGACGCCGCTGGACTTGGCAACGGTACGAGAGGCTTTCTTCGAAATGTTTCACAGTGTTCGTACTCATTTCTTCATATTAGGCGCCCTGTGCCTGTTATGAGTCAGCCTGTGGCAATATCATTAGCTCCAACTGATGTTTGACTGGTTATGGTTAACTATTCAGACAGATGAAGAAATTCAGAAGGTGGAAAAGGTAGCGTCCAAACTCCTTGCACCCTAATGAGGCTTCCTAATAAGCCTCCTAATAGGGTTTCTTGTTTTCCTGAGGGCACCACAGTTTGACAGTCTTCCCTACAGCTGACATTCACAGGAAGTGAAGAGCAACTTGTGATATTGCTTAAAACACCCCACAGTTCTGCTCCAGGTTTGTGGGCTAATCTGTACAGATGACAAGAAACAAAAACTATACTAGTAGCTGTGTACCTGTTGACTATGAAGAACATGTTATTTAATATAGTAGATGCAGTGAAAACTGTTGTCAGGCCTCAACAAGGCACTGATGGGGCATGACTACAAGCAGCCTGGGTAATCCAGCTGCTTTTTCAGAGTGTGTTGAACAGAGGAGTGGACAACACACCATTTGATTCTAAATTGAAAATGGAAGATGTGTAGTATTCAGAGTCACATGTTTTAAGGTAAATTTTCAAAGCAGGGAACTTCCCCTTTTATTCGTTTAGTGGATGTTAAGTGGATTTCTGTTGTTGGTCTTGGCTGTTATTTCAAGGCTGTGCACACACAAAAAGATGCAAACACAAGCAACCTGGCAGCGAGACCATTCAGCTTTTGAGAGTGAGAAAAAAAAAAGCTTTCCCTAACAAATGAAAAGTTGGTTTCACAGTAAACAAAACGCACGTCTGTGTACGTGTTGTCATTCTGTCTGTCTGGTTGTCTCTTGCAGGCCGATGACATCAGAGCATTGCTGATTGATGCCATGCCACCAGATGCCCTGCCAAGCTGTTTGAAACCCCAGGCCACTGTGGTGAGTGTCCACACCAAAGACTGCATATAAAGATGGACAAAGTGTCTCCATTTGCTCCCACTGTAGAAAAATATGAAGCTAAAATATGGTGGGTACAGCCGCTGCCATCTTGTGCTAGTGACATCATTTGGAGCAAGGGTCTGAGCAGTAGCAACTTCTGCCAGTCGTTAGCTGTGTCATTGATAGCAGGCACAACAATTAGCACACATAGCTGTCAATCATGAAGTCAGACCCCCTTTTTATAGCACTGGATAACTTATTATAACAGAAAAATAAACACTTAAACACAAATCAGTGTGACAAGAACTACCTCCAACTGAAACCATCTTAGAGAAAATTTATTTCATCTGAACTTTGAGTTTTTAGTTGGCCCATGTCCCTTCTGCTCACAAGAAGAAGGCGGGGTTTATGACCTATGGTGCAGCCAGCCACTAGGGGGCGATTGTTTTGGCTTCACTTTTTTGGGGGGGGGTCGTGTCATCCATATTTATTATACAGCCTGTGGTCCACACACGTACATACAAGTATAGGCAGAGGGCTGTCCCGTGGTGGTCATATTATCTGTTTGCTTTAAGAAGCTACTGCTAACATATGTGGAAAACCAGAAGAGGTGAAATTGCCGTATATAATAATAAGCTGAAGCCCATTAAGTGTGAGAGCTGAAGTGTCAGTCAAGTTCAGGTCCAAATATTCAGAAAATCAGCCAAAAAAAATGTAAATTCATCATCATCATCAACATCTTCATTTCCCTACTATGGTTATGGGAATATTAGGAGTTGGTTCTTCGAGATAGCTAATTAGCCAGTCAGAAGCCACTGCAGAAGAGCACCAGTCAAACCTCAAACGAAGGAAAACAATGGATGTCTACTAATGGAGAGTACACTGGCAAATGGAAATAGAGAATTTTGAACACTAATATTACAACTCTGGGCTCTTAGAGGAGATTTGGTAACAGCCCTGTGTGTGCACATAAGTATGTTAAAAGCCACAGAGACAACAAAGAGAGCTTACAGCGGCCTGCGCAGTCATTTATTCACTAAATCTGTTTCCATTGCACTTAGTTGCATTTACCTTTTATCAATACACAAACTTTTCCACCTCTGCTAAGGGTAAAATCTTTTTTGAGATTTCTCTGAATTTTTGGTGTTTTCACCAAGGTTATATATGCAAACTGAAAATGCTGATCAAAAGAGGTAGATAGAAATGCACCTCCTGAAAGGAGTTGAGGCGTCAGTTTAAGTGTTAGAGCTTAAGGCCCTGAAGCTTTTTGCTTGCGGCCTTGCATTGTGACACGCTTTGCATTTCTGCGCTCTAGGCGCCCGGCATTTTTTTCCAGAGCGCTTTGACCTGCTTGAGTTGAAAAAACTTCATCTCAGCACGTAAAAGGCACTGCACGTCATTTCTTTTTCGTCATTTTTTTGTCCAATCGGATTATTTGAGAGGCGGGTCTTCTATCGTGCTCCCAACAAGGTTACAGTTGGTAAACAATGGAGGAGAAACTCGTAACGGTTGCTTTATAGACAGCAGGTTGTCAAACTGCCCCCGAGTCATCCTAAAATATGCCTGGAAACAGCCATCATCGAGGAGAAGCTCCTGGACCAACTGGTGGTACTCCCCATGATCCACCCTCTTTCTTAGGGTCTCATGTGAGTACCCTCTGCCTGAATATTTCAGGAACTAGACACTAATTACTGTGAAATAAAAAACGGTAGATTGATCATACAGGAAGGTTAGTGTAAGGCGGTGTTGGGGTGATTGCCTGGCAACAGTAAAAAGGCAGTGCGGTGTGCCTCACATTTTGCAACCTGCAAAACACTTTCTGTCTGATCGGGCCTAAATTTCAGTTCAAAGTGGAAGCCCTTTACACTGAAAAGAGTTGACCTGCCATGTGAATAGTTACAAATGAAAATTAAAATGTCAGATCATCTGTAAACAATGAAAGCAGTGAAATATGTGTACTGGAAGAAGTTGTAAAAGTTGTCAGTTAGTATGTACAAAAAATAGCAAACAAAATTTGACTTATTAACCCTTTAAAACAAATCTCTCTTCCACTCTCAGGTAAGTGCAAGTGTGGTGAGTACAGGTGCAGCAGGGGGCGTGGTCATCTCTCCCTCTCCATCCCCATCATGCCTGTCTGCGGCCAGCAGCATAGACAACCTGACCACGCCCCTCAGTGATATCACTGTGGGCGGGGCCACTGGACCAGCAGATGGAGCGTCTGGGTCTGATCGGAAGGAAGGAGAAAGTACGTGCAGTAAGTTCTTAAAAAAGAGGCCGGCTCTTATGAGGTGAAAACATGCACGATATGTGAACATGTGTAACAGTTGTGTAACCCTGCTGACGTCACTGTGTCTCTGCAGCTCTGCTCGACATGACCATCAACCAGTTCTTGAAGAGTCTAGGGTTGGAACACCTCCGAGACATCTTCCAGCGGGAACAGGTACACACACACACACACACACACACACAAAAAAAAAACACATTTTTAATGTGTCTTGGAGAAGACAAATTAAGAGGCAACAGCAACAGCATTTTTAGGTCGTATTTTCTGATGTAAATATCCAACTTTTTAATCATCTTTTTAGGCTTGTTGTTTATTTCTTTGCTTTATTCCATTTCACATCTCTCAGGTCAGTTTATAGTCATTCTAGCATCATGACTCGAAGGATGACAGTGTCGTTCTGTTGGTCCACCACTCTGGTCCAGACTGAATTATCTGAACAACAGATGGATTGCCATAAAAATTTGTTCAGACATCCGTGTTCCCCTCAGGATGAACTGCAATAACTTTGGTGATCCCATAACTTTTTTATCAGTGGCCGTCAAATATTTAATTTGTCCAACACTTTTATGGCTCATTATAGCCAGGTTTATGGCTAAATACTTTGAAAACTAATGACATTCTCATCAGACTCAACTGCAATCTGTGTTTAGTGCTATTTAGCAAATGTTTGCATGTTAACATGCCAAATTAAGACAGCGTTTATGTTAAATCACTCAGGTCTGTGTTACAAAGCCCAGGATCTGTTTTTGTTATCTGGCTTGACTAACCGTAACGTTGGCCGTCTGGATAACCAGTACCACGAAGCTGGTTACCAACTAGTTCAGTCAACTCTGGGTTTTCCTATCCAGCCACAAGCGACATCATCAGTACCACAAATGAAGGAGGCTACTTCATATCATATGAGATGAAATGTTACCAAAAGTGTCTTTGACTACGAGACAGTAAAATGTCAATGACTGTGTTTACAAGGTCTTTAGTATCCCGGTTTTGAGGCTTATCCCGGCTTTGGGCATATCCGGGATATGATGTTTACATGAAACACAGAGAAACCCGGTTAATCATATCCCTGTATACATGATAAATACCAGTAACCCGTTTTCTGATCACAGCATCCTATCTGCGCAGGCGTGTGTTATGTCTTTTACGTCTTTTGTTTACAACAGATTGAGCGGGAAATGTGATGTATTTATTAATTATATTTAATTATTAATTATTATTATTATAAATATTAATATTTTCCACCGCGACCTAAATTGTTCAACGGTGCGAGGTGGAAAACCAGCGTCACGTAGCTTGTCCGCAACACACTTGAATAGGTCAGCATTTCTGTGTCTTCTGCCGTCTAAACATGTAGTTATGTTGAGTTCTTTCATCATTTTCAGGCAAAATTCAGTCTTTTCATCACTCCAAAAATGGGAAGCTCTCGTTGCCGCCATGTTGCTTGTATATCTGGTGCGTCACTCTGGCACCTGCGCACACAGCGGGCAGCCGTCAGAGACCGGGATAAGGCGTATACATGCTCCAGTATCCCGGCTTCTATCGGAGTACTCCAGGTGGCAAAACCAGGTTTCTTGAAACCGGGAAAAGGGCATAACCCGGTTTCTGAATTCGGGATATGGTGTTTACATGCACAAACACAAAAACGGGATACTTAAAAAACCCAATCAAAACGGGGATACTAAAGACCTTGTAAACACACTCAATGACAGAAAAGCAGCCTAGTTAATGACTGATAGGTCTATCTGACAAATGTGGCATTTATAATAATGGGAGCCAGTTAACAGTGTGTGGATTATTTTACTAATAACATAGCTTTTTTTCGTACTTCTCATCACGCAGGTGTCTTATTTTTAGCTGCAGTGATGGAATCAGAGTGTAAAACAGCAACACTGTCAGCGATCACTGCAGACTAAGATAAACTTTGCATAAGTTAAAATGCTGCTAAAATCATGTGTTTAGTGTGGTTAACAATCTCTCCATTTGGTAGAAGCTCTGTTTTAAAACCAAGGAAATAGAGCCCTGAAACAATTAAATGTTTCCATTGACCTTTAACAATATATAGGTCAGTGGAAACATTTAATTGTAACCTATACCCTATAGCAATATATAGGTTTTGTTTTGGGTTTTTTTATCTGAGACTCCGACTTTCATCCTTGGATACTTTTTTCTTCACTGATCTGATTGGTCAGATGTCAGGGTGTTGACTGGTATGAGCTGATACTCTGCTCTGGAGCAGGTTATGTTCAGCATCAGTTACCATGGTGATTTATCCTGGTAAAAAGAGAACCAGGTTCGTAGTACTGAAAACCCAGAGTTAACCCTGAAGTTACCTCGCTAACTCCAAGTCCTGCTTCATAGAACAGGCCTCTGCTTAGGAGCATGTTTGCATTGTCACTGTGAAGATGTTAGCATTAGCATTTAGCTCAAAGCTCCACTGTGTCTAAGTACAGCCTCACAGAGCCACGAGCATGGGTGTAGACTCTCATGCTCTCAGACTCTCTCAACCTTCCACCAAATGACTTCTCAAGCTATTTCATTGTCACAGACAAATTTCTAATGTTGGAATAAAAGTTGTGGCATGCTCCTGTGATCTCGGTCATTTGGTGTAAGATGGTCATAAAAGTAATTCTGAGCTCTCTTAAGTCAGTCTTTATCTCATCTTGACGTTCTGATAAAATTAAACAAGTTCATTGTCTCACACAGATAGTGAAGTTCAATGACATGAACATTATCAACAACCAATAGCTACACTCTCTCCTGCACCAAACAGGAAGCAGCAAACTGGGTAGGCAGTAAACATGGAAGGGACAAGAGGAGGCACAAGAAAGTGAAGAAGTCTTGAACAGGATGGGAAATAATCTTTAAAGAAATCTAGTTATACTGTTTCAAATAGTGACCCTGCAAGACCCCCAGTCTTTGAAAAAATCTTGTGTGACTGAAAACTCCCATTGTCCTCAGATGTGAGAGGGTGTCAGACTTTAGTCTTTTCAAAGTCTTTTCAAAGTCTTCCAGTGTATGCTAGGCACTTTATAAATGTTAACGTGCAATAAAAGAACAATAGGGAGAGACATGCAGAGAGAGTTTGACAGACAGAAAGAGGTGGTGATGTCGGTGGAGCAACGGAGACAGAAGAGGGAATACAGATGGACGGAGTGAGAGACCAAGGAAGAAAAATAAAGGGAGAGAAGCTCGAGGAGAATGATGTAGAAAATAGAGAAGCGAGGAGACGAAGAGGAGACAGATGGGGTGACAGAAAGAGGAGAAAACAGACAGACAGAAATAGAAAGTGAAATTGAAAGGTGACAGCGGGCAAGAGGCTAAGCCTAGAAGGCAGTGTGGGAGCAATACGGAGGATATGTGTGTTAATCTATTCTCGACTCCCCTAAAGGTATAACAAGCCTTCATTAATATTCAGACAAAGAGTGAGATGGAGGTGGGAGTCAGCTTGGTGTTAATGGAAAAGTATATATTTATTTCAGAATCCCATGACTCAGAGTCCTAACGAAGAGACATGCATAACAATCTGATTTTACATCAGTCAGTTTCATATATTTGATTAATATAAACCATACTTTTTACTCATTATGTGTGAATTACAATATTGTGTTAAAAGTTAAACCAAGAACCCGTCTTATCAACTTTGTGCTGTGTGAATCCTCCCACTGATCCCCTCTGTAAAGCCCCACTGCTGATTTGTTTGTTGTTGTAAAAGAGGATTAGCGGAAAACCTTTGTCAACATAAAGTTTGATCGAACAGTTTATGCAAAAAAAGTACGGGGATTGTCCCTTATTACTGTCAAGTTTTAAGACTTACGTGCAGAAAGAATGCAATAATCTTACAAGGTGCAAGGAATTAGCAGAAGGAAATAGAAGAAGTTATTTAAGCCCCTTACACACTGGACAAAACACCCATTAACATCCAATAACATCTGGCTTTCTTACCTTTAGTGGGAAAGGTTACAGTCAGCATTCATTCCCAGGACAAATGACTCTGCAGTAGTCACTGTGGTTTATCAGCTCCAGCTCTGATCGACAGTGATGGAAACATGACACCCAGGTGGACATGCTCATTTTTTTCCTTCTCTTTTGTCATCTCAGCCAAAAATTCAGTCCGTCTCCGTCCAAGCAGCGCTCAAATATTGTTACAAATTAGTCAACACCAAGTTTTAAAGAGAGACTGAATTAGAAACAAAAGTAACCAACATATTTTCGCTGGCCTTCATGCTGCTGTCTGTTCACCAAAACGTGTTTCATGCTTCTTGCAGTCGGTGTGGTCAGCACAGTACAGACAGCGATATTGTGCAGTCGTGGCCTAGGCAATGGAGGGTCTGAGTGCTGCACACCACTAAGATTGCTCAACAATGCACAATGCAGACAGGGTTACACAGACTGGGTTGCAGTGATTGGCTAGCTGCAATACCTGGAAGTGCATATACCTCGATTCAAGTCCTATAGCAAGTCCAGAAATATAAGACAGAGCTCAGTTTTTGCAGCTGCTCTGACCACAATTAGTATGAAAGACCAGATATTTGGAAGAACCGTACATGCCATCTGCAAGAAGCATGAAACAGGTGTAACCTTGTTTTCCGACACAGTCGTGACATTGAACATGACACACCAGGAAAAAAAAAAGAGCCATACTCACTTTAGTTGTTCTTTTATCTCAGACATGTGTTAGGATGTTACATACCTTGACATGTTTCAGCGGAAACTTCTGCCTTCCTCAGAAGTATCACTTGGTGGTGGTTGTGACGCGTCTTTATCAGCTGATCTGTCAATTAAATGATGTTAGGGAGGCGTGACCATCCTGTCAGTTTTGACAGGACGATCACACCACCTGCTGTTGACAGATCAGCTGATAAAGACGCATCACAACCACCACCAAGTGATACTTCTGAGGAAGGCGGAAGTTTCCACTTAAACATGTCAAGGTATGTAACATCCTAATACATGTCTGAGATAAAAGAACTGAAGTGATTATCAGAAACTGAAGACATAATTAACACCACTGAAATAGAGAGCCATACTCATCTACTGGCAATGGAAAAGAAGTCTATTGCCTATTTTTAGCAGGTTTTCCCCATAGACTGTATTAGAAAATGGACGTAACTACTGTGACGTCACCCATCGGTTTGTGGACTCCAGTTTTGAAGCCTCGAGTTCAGCATTTCGGCCATTGACATCTTGTTTTTTTTGGAGCCAGAAGTGACGGTGTTTGAATGAGAGGGTGGAGCTGTGGAGGAGCGAGGAATGGATCTGTCTCATAGACTGTAGCACTTCTATAGAAAGCCTGTCACTCAAGCGGCCATGCTGTTAATTAAGCGTAACTTTAAGCCTCAACAAAAATGTAAACGGGTGAGTTATATTAAAAAAAAAAAAATCACCCCGTACAGTTGTCATGAAGGGGGAAGTTTGCTCGAGAGATCAAAACTGTTGTTGTTCCAGGCTGTAAACATATTTATTTCTACTGTAAACTTGGGCATTTTAACATGGGTGTCAATGGGGAATGACTCGGTCTTGGAGCCACCCTCAAGTGGCCATTAGAGGAACTGCAGTTGTTGGCACTTAAGCATTGGCATCATTTTTCAGCCCTTGTAGGTTGCTGCTTTGTTTTCCTGCATTAAAAAACTGCATGTAATTGCTAATTTTGGTGGGAAAAGGATTTTAGTTGGATGTTCCAGATGGCAAATTGCTCAGATGCTGCTTCTTCACCGCTGTGATGAAACTGTAAAATGGCAGCTTGAAGCATCAGCCAGTGGTGAGAACCTGGCTGTTGTGTAACTTTCATTAGTTTTAGGTGATTACTTCAAATTGGGCGTGACAGACTGTTTTGCCCTGTTAGAGAGATCATACAGGCCTCTGCACAAGTATAAAAATAAGCCGTAGCTTTCATCTCTTTGCTGTGATTTCTGAAATGAAACCGGAGTTCTCGTATTCATTTCTGGTGCCAGACAAATTTCCAGTTTCAGCTGTGCTTATTGCTGCCTGGTGCTTTTCTCACTAAACTCCCAGCAGAGTATTTCAGTCTATGATGAGTTACACCTGTAGCAGTGATCACAGCATCACAGAGGAAAGTAGGTAAAGGTTACTGCTTAAAAAGCAGAGTTATCTCTGCCTCCAGCATGAATCTCATCTCCGCTTTCCCTGGAAAAAACTCGCAAAACTTCACCATCAGCAATTTGCATATCAATGGCTTGATTACTGCCATTCATTCATTGACCTTTTCTTCATGCTGCTTCCGTCTCTCATGAATATTTGTCAGACCCATTGTCTCTGCAATGTGTCTTAGATCACTGAACTCTGTATTTATTTTTGGCTGTTTTTAGACTTGCTGTTGTCACCATTTAAGTGTATATATATTTTCTGTGGTTCAAGTTAGTTAACAAGTATATAAGTAGATGTATGGATAGAATGGTCAATGGATATAATGATTAGGAAATGTTATTTTCCGAGCAGTTTACATTGTTTTGGCAACCATAAGAGAGACTTGGGTGTCTTATTTGTTGTTTCCGGGCAGATTTCTCTGGATGTGCTGGCAGACATGGGTCACGAGGAGCTGAAAGAGATCGGCATCAACGCTTACGGTCACAGACACAAACTCATCAAGGGCATCGAGAGGCTGCTGGGAGGCCAGCAAGGTCAGGAAACACACAGACACACACACATTTATACGAGGGCACAAAACTGTTCCTATATCATTTCATCTATCATTTACTTATTTGACTCACGACCATTTCACACAGTATGGAGTACAAACATTGTGGCTAAAGTACAGCCACTGTTACTTAAACAAAGGAAGGACGTTCTTCAAAAAAGCACCTAGTTTACAAATTACTTTTAGCTTATCTGATTGTAAGAACAAAATTAATTTAAACATAGATGGATGGTTTAATTAATAATTTGGCAAATACCTTTCTCTGTAAGTCATTAAGCTTACATTCTGACATTCAAACAAATTATGATACTCATCTCCTACACGATTATCATCACAGAGGCTGCACATCCTCTGGTTTCTGTCCAGACTGACTGAAATGAAATGAATGTTTAATCTTAGAAGTACTGTTGTCTAGTAAATTTGCTTCAGATCAGTTTAGAAACACTCAAATGTTGAATTACGTCTTTACATCAGACTCTTGGGTTATATCTGAATATATCTGTAATTCATGACAAAGAAAATTCAGTGTCGTCATTTACCTTTTGTGTGATTCACCGTGTCCTGACTCACAAAATGTGTGTTTGTAGGTGCAAACCCATACCTGACGTTCCACTGCTCCAGCCAGGGCACCGTGCTGATCGACCTGGCGCCAGACGACAAGGAGTTCCAGTCTGTGGAGGAGGAGGTATGCAAACACTCTTTTACACACACTCATTCAAATTGCATACTTTTTTTTTTTTAACTTAAAGTATGTACTACTGTATGGAGCAAGCATATGATTGACCTTTAGCTAAGCCCCACCCCTTTGTGATGGTCCAACAAGCTGTCAGAGTAAGCATGGAGCCCACACTGTAACTAACTGCACTCCCTGATGACATATTATTCCAGAGGGAAGCAGACAGAAGGGTCTACAGTCTGTGTTTGAAGGATATATCCAGGATGTCAAACTGACTCAGCAGCAACAACAGGTTAAAAAGACAAAGATAGTTAGAAGCTAAAGCCGAACTATAGGCTACAGATCACAGTGTAAAAGTGAACCACCACATCACTGCTGATCGCCACACAAGACAATGAATATAAAGGGAAACTTTGCTGATATTGAACCAGCTGTGTGGCATCACAGTGTGTGCAGATGAACGGTGTTTGGCTTTGCCCCCATGCCGCTGCCAGCACCTGGGCCTCTACTGCAGGACAACAATGTTCATCTGCGCACAATGCGATGCCACACAGCTGGTTCAATATCAGCAAAGATTGGCTTGCATACTAAAAAATGCAACAGGATGCAGTACAACATCACCCTACTGTGTATTGGGTATTGAGATACTAAATCTTTTTGTGACACATTATATAGTATGGGAATTGGAATGCACCATACGTTCAGGTACATAGTGGTTCTCTTTTTTTTAATCTGGTTGAATGATTTAATGACTCTCTCTCGCAGGGTTATACATTTTTGACATGTGCATATTGTCCATCATTAGTAATTTCATGAGTAATATCTGGCAAAAGAGACACCACACACTGACACCACAGTACAGCAACCCTCTGCACAGGAGACATATCAGTGCCGCTGCTGCGCTGAATATATTTTCTCCTAAATGAAAGCAGTAAGTGAAACAGACAGCAGATATCAGTCTGAATGGATTTGAAATTAATGAGGACCGTCAGATGTTAACACAAATTTAACAGGTAATTTAAACTGTAATTTTTACTCGGGAACTTGAAAAATGACTGACATGAGATCTCTCCAGACGGTGTCTAATACCAGGTTAAGAGCTGCTGCCTATTCACAGCGGTATTTTATAGTCATCAGTAATGTCAGTCATTAAGGTGATAACTAATTTTATGAAAGGAGGTAATCACTTCATCCACATCATAGAAAACTTTATTCAAAAGGCTCGAGCAACTTCTGCGCTATTTCACTTTAGATTCTTTTTGTGAGTGGAGTCGTCCTTTTCACTGCTGATGCCACGCTTTTTCAGCTGCACTAAATTTCCCACGGGCATTATTTAGGTATCTGCTGTGATTGACTGAGTTGCTGCTCTACTTCAGCGCTGACTATATGGCTCTGTGAGATACACTCAGTTGCCAGTTTACTAGGGACACCTAACTAAAACTAAGGCAGGCTAATAAAATAGCCCTGCAATGAATCCTACCTTCATTAAGGTTATAATGAGTTTGTCCAAACCAATTTATGTCACTGAGCGTAGACTAAAAAACAAAAACAGTTCTTTGTGATGCCAAACCATTCATACTCCCAACTTGTCAAATACTGACGCTTGGTCGGTGGTCCTCGGCCTCAGCAACCAACGCACCAAGGCAACTTTTAGCGTCCTTTAACCAAATATAAACATTAAGTTGTTTGAAGGATGTAGCGTAGTATGCCAAGTAACATTCGTCACATTATGTTAGCAAGAAGTGTACTTGCTTTCACTCAAAACATGATCTCTTTTCGAAACCTAACCATGTACATCTGTGACTGGTTGCATGAAATACCTCAAGTTTTCTCCTTGAGTATGACACTTAAAGATTTAATTACTCCTTAGCTGAGGGACTTAACACAGTTGCACAGATTCCTTTAAAAGGTTTCGGAAGTTGCTGCCCTGCGTGGCTACGTATAGAACGATCACTTTGTAAAAAGACCTCCTTGCTAGCACTGCTCAACAGCCCCACCAAAGCCAAGAGAGTAACAGTTTTGTAATTAATGGTACTATACGCATATGGGAACAGATAAAAATGCATATCAAGGCCCCAAGTATATACATTGATACTCCAATTTGTGAAAATCATGCTTTTACGCCTGGCCTGAATGATGTAGTTTTTTCTGCTTGGAGACAGAGGGGCATCAGTAGTGTGAGCGATTTATATATTGAATGGAATTTTGCCTCATTTACACAACTACATACCACTTATAATATTTCTGCCTCAAGCTTTTTCAGATATTTACAGATAAGAGATTTTGTTAAGAAAAATGTACCAAAATTTGAAGTTCTGAGCAAACATGATATTCTCGAGGCAATGAACCAATTTAACCCGGCCACACGTGGGGCGGTTTCCCTTTTTTATCGAATCCTTCATAAGAGAGCTCTGCCGAGTACGGAGGTTTATAAAAAGGCATGGGCAGATGAGTTGAATATTGAGTTGAATGACGAGAATTGGGGGGAATGTCTTCGTAATGTTCATAAATGTTCAGTCAACGTGAGACACAACCTTATACAGTTTAAAATACTACACAGACTCCACTATTCGCAGGAGAAGCTACACAGATTTTACCCTACTGTTTCACCCATGTGTAATCGATGTAAATCCATGTTAGGTAATCTTTCACATTCCTTCTGGTCATGCAGTAAACTTCAATCTTACTAGAAAAGCATTTTTCACTGTTTTTCTGAGGCTTTTGGAAAAAGCCTTGCACCCAGCCCGCTTGTAGCGGTTCTGGGAGCTACAAGTGTTCTACCTTCTACCAACAAATATGAGAAGAAGGCTATTCAATTCGGGATGGTGATTGCAAAAAAACTGATTTTACGTTTGTGGAAAATGGACTGTGTACCGACGTATGACTTGTGGCTGGGAGAAATGTCCAACACACTACATCTCGAGAAACTGAGGCTTTATAATGAAGATAGAGGAGAGGTATTCGACAAGACATGGGACCCTGTACTGAGATACCTTAAGGGGCACACTTAATGCTTCACTGTGCGCAGATGTATATGAGTTTGCATATACTTCACTTTATTCTTCTATTTGTTCATAAATGTTTTTCTTTAGTCATTTGCCTTACTGTCTAACTATGACCATGGACTGATCTAATAATTTTAGATGTGCTATGTTCTGTATGTTATCTTTCTTTTCTATGTTCTTCTTTTCCTTCTGTCTCTCTGTCCTTTGAAAAATAATAAACATGAATTCAAAAAAAAATTAAAAAAAGGTTTCCGAAGTTCCGAAGTCAAGGAAAAATGTTAAACTTATTTTCTGTGTTGAACGAGATTTTACACAAAGTTAGTGAAAAAATGGCAGCAGAAGAAAACTTTATTGGCCAGGGAGAAAAAGATTATACTTCTAGAGAAATACAATCATAGAGAGCACAAACTACAAAGTAAATTTGATCCCCAAATACCAGAAAAAAAGAAAACGGTTACAGGAAAAAAATCACAATGAAAATTAATTCAGTCAGATCTGTAATGTAAAATCAGAAGTGTATCCATCTGGTCCTCCTGGTCGCAGAACACACTTCACAGGGTGAGTTAGTTTTTTCCGTTTATCACCATAAACTCAGCCATATTGCGGTTGAAATAGAGTCAGAAGTACCTTGCTTTGGTTGCTAAGGTCTTTTGTGCAACGGTTTAGGGATTCCTTAAGCACAAGACAAAGACAAGGATAAAACCATAAATACTTGGGGGAATACTTTAAGGAAATCTCAAGGAGAAGCCTTAAGGGTGTTTTGTGCAACTGATTTTATTTTGAGGAAACCTTAACTGAGACTTTACGGAAAATTTTAGCTTAAGGTGTTTTGTGCAACCGGCCACTGTTGCCCTAAACCTAAGGAAGTTCATTTTGAAAAGAGACTGTATGCCTTTAACGAGCAGAAACCTGAAATTTCCTGTTAACACAGAAGTTTCTTTTGAAAAGTCACCATGCATGTAATCAGTGGAAATTGAAATGTTGTCCCCGAATGTCTAAAAGTGATGCTCATGGGGTACCTAAAGCGTCAAAGTTTGACCTGTAGAGCACTGACTAAGCGTCAGTATATAATGCTTGAGAATGTGTTGATGGTGCTGGTGAAATGTTTTTTTTTTTGCATCGTACAAACTAAAATGTCCATAAAGATCAACACCTCTCAAAAACAGTTTCAACAAGCCTGAACAGGAATTCTGTATAAAACTGAATTAGTTTAAACTATGTGTACCTAATAAACTGGCAACTGAGCGTACTTGTGTAGTCAACTGAAACACTCAACATCATTCTTTATGGTATTAAGAATATAATAGTTAACAGAGAATCCAGCAGGTACAGTACGCTACGTCTGAATTGTTAATGGAGGTGGCTGTTGGACAGCACTCTGAATAAGTAAACACTCCTGGGCTGCTGAGGTAAAACATGACTCATCACTAGGTCCCCTAACGCCGTCCAGAGAGCTGTATGAATCACATCTTATGTTATTCACGATATATGGACGCTGCATTTCATTAGCATCTTTTATCCCACACATTCTGCATTTTAACCTTCAAAGGCTTTGCATAAGTGTGCGATTTAGATCGTCTCCTGTCTGTTTATTTCCTCCGCAGCTACAGAGCACTATCAGAGAACACCGCGATGGAGGCAACGCAGGTGGAGTGTTCAGCCGGTACAACATCATAAAGGTGTGTGCTCACAACTCACAACACACACACAGGGACCAGTTTTCTGTGTTTATGTTCACAAAGGAGGAGTTAATCAATTTAAAATTTGGTGTCTCGTTTGACGTTTGCAAATACATTTTAATATTAATTTACATGTCATCCCTCCCTCTGTTCCTCCTCTCTTCCTTTGACTGCAGATTCAGAAGGTGGTGAATAAGAAGCTACGGGAGAGATACGCACACAGACAAAAGGAAATAGCGGACGAGAATCACAACCATCACAACGAGCGAATGCTTTTTCACGGTAACTTCATTCAGTTTAAATCCATTTAATTGTGCTTATTTCTTAAAGCTGTTGAGCTGCTATGGAATATGGTGACGCAATCAAAGGTCAGTATAGAGAGCCATGATGTCAAGTTGATGTCTGGTGTTTAAAAAAAATGTTGTTGCACATTTGCAGTACATTGTGAGCAAAGTTACGCACTAGCTCAGAGGGCTCGTTTACTATATCACGTGAATGTCGCCACCACCCTGAATGTCCTGCCGAAGCGAACACAAACAAAGATGTGTCGGGACGTTCTCCAAGTGCCCATGAAGATACACGTCCACACAGGAAGTTGCCCTGTCCCCACAATGGAGATCTGCAGGCAGCATCTATTGCATGTTGTTGCGATGTGATGGCCTCAATCTGAATGTGTCCTCTCTCCTGCCAGGTTCTCCCTTCATCAACGCCATCATCCACAAGGGCTTTGACGAGCGACATGCCTACATCGGCGGCATGTTCGGCGCCGGGATCTATTTCGCAGAGAACTCATCTAAAAGCAACCAGTATGTTTATGGGATTGGTGGAGGCACAGGATGTCCCACCCACAAAGACCGCTCCTGCTACGTGTGCCACAGGTGAGATGTCTATATCTTATTACATTGATAGTTTTACCAACGTGGCATGTTCCTCTCTTCCTGTTTGTTCCAATAACTCACTTCTTGTGGAAACTAAGTGCTGTTTCTTATCAGGATTTGATTATGTAATTTGTTCACACTGCTAAAGTGGCAACAGTTCACTCAAAGATGCTGCTTTGTGCATTGAATCCAGCTGATTTTACATGTGCTTTTGATTCTATTGTCCCACAATGCATTGCACAAAGGAGGAGAAGGCAACATTTTGCTTCCCTTATGTACTTGGCAGTAGTATTCCAAAGCCGAGATGAAGCTCATCTCAGTTGTGATTATATTCAGGACATGATGTTTACATAAAACAGAGAGAAACTGAGTTATTCAAATCCCTGCATAAATGATAACTAGTATCCTGGTTAATGGTTACTGCTGTCTCTTAACGTAGGCGACCAGCCTACACTTCACATATACACCACTACTCAACAGCTTTACTGCTAATTTCTCCTCTGCTATAATCGCCAACATCTCTGACCTTGTCCACTGTCACTCTCTCGATCACACACTTGCTACACACTGAGCTGTTCCTGAAAGGAGCTACACTACTCTGATGACACTGTCCTCCACTCTAAGCAGTGTCAGCGTGTTACTGTCACTACTAGTGCTGTCAGAAATATCGATTTATTTATACATAGATACTGAATATTTACAACCATTTCAATACTCATTTTCCGCAGTATTGATACACCAGTACCAGCTACACTTTCTCTCATAGTTTACTACAGTCATTCTGCTGTTCTCTGCTACTAACTTAAAAAAGTCTTTTTTGTCATGTTACAGCCTCGTTATATTCATTGTTTAATAACATTTTTTAAATTTGTTTCCTCTTATTGTCAGTTTTCCCTGTGGTATCAAATACTGTGACAACACTAGTCATTACCATCACATAGGAGAAGGAGCAGAACATGCGCAGCCAAAAGATAAAAGTCAGTTTCAGTTTATGTCACTTGGCAGAGGCCGCGCCTGCAGAGATAGTCGCCAGTGCCCAAAAAACAGGATAAGATGTACACATGCAGCTGTACTTCTAGTTTCCTCTGGAGTAGTAGCATATTCAGGTTTCTAATGAACATGATGAGGTTTTATCTGGGTTTCTGAAAATGGGACATGGTGTTTACACGCTCAAACACATGAACGGATACTATAAAAACCCAATCATAAACGGGTTGTTCATGTCCATGTAGACATACTCATTGACGTCTTATGGCGCTTGTATCATCTCATGTTGGTGCAAAGCAGTAAAACATTGATTTCTTGTGTGCCAATTGCAAAAACAATATGATATGAAGATAAGAATATAGTATATACTGTCATAATGCAGTATGGAATTGAGACACACAGAGATTACTGCAGGAAGCAAAATCGAGGTGCAGAATTACTTAGTTGATGTTAACTTACGGGCAGCATGGTGGTGCAGTGGTTGGCATTGTCGCCTCACAGCACAAGGGTCCGTGGTTCAAACTCATGGGGTGGGGTGTTGGAACCTTGAGGTGGAGGAGCCCTTCTCTGTGGAGTTTGCATGTTCTCCCCATGTCAGCGTGGGTTTCCTGAGGGTACTCCGGTTTCCTCCCACAGTCCAAAGACATGCAGGTGAGATTAACTGGTGATTTGAAATTGCCCATCGGTGTGAATGTAGCCCTGTGATAGTCTGGTGACCTGTCCAGGGCCTAGCTTGCTTCTCGCCCAGTGTCAGCTGGGATAGGCTCCAGCCCCCCCGCAACCCCTAACAGGATAAGCGCCTAAGGAAAATGAATGAATGAAATTAACGTATTGTAACATACACTGAGTAAAACTGTACAAATCAAACCAATATTAATAATATGACCTCATTGTTGACAGCATTGTTCTGTGTGTTTGCGTTTCAGGCAGATGCTGTTCTGCAGAGTGACGCTGGGTAAGTCGTTTCTTCAGTTTAGTGCGATGAAAATGGCCCACGCCCCCCCGGGACACCACTCGGTTATAGGACGACCCAGTGTCAACGGACTGGCGTATGCAGAGTATGTCATCTACAGAGGGGAGCAGGTCAGTACACAAACGCATCTTCATGAATGTAAAACATTGTGACTCATCATTTTGTCTACAAAGAGTTCAATGTGACATCTTCAAATAGCGTCAGTTTAAATCCAATGTTCAGTTTATAAGACAATAAAACAGAAAATCAGCAAATTCTGATGTTTGAAATAAATGACAATTAACGATTAGCATTTTGAATTTATTTTCTGTTCTGTTACTGTACATATGTACGAGTTCAGCTCCAGAAATAACTCTGATATTTAGTTTTATTTTTGTGCTCTTTGTCCACAGGCTTACCCAGAATACTTGATCACCTACCAGATTGTGAAGCCAGAGAGTCTGGCCACGCCTGCTGCCCCCTCCGAGCAGAAGTCCTAAAATGCAATCACAGCTGGTGCCGCAGAAGGCCAGACCGCAACGGACTAGAGTCACTCTGTAAGAGGACTGCAACTGAACTAGAGGGTGTTTCAAACCTCAGCCCAAAATTAAAGTCTCCAGAGTTGAACTTGAGGTGGGCAAGGTGACGTTTCGACCAGGCAGTAGTCAGACGACCCTCGGAAAACAGGCCTGATGTGTCTAAAAAGGAGAAGAGGAGGAGGATGAGTCTCGGGGTGTGATACATGCTCGGTCCAAAGCAGCGGGCAGCAAAATCTATCAGCTTCTTTAATTAATTGGGTCTAATTTTGCAGGAGAAAATGCAATGGGTTTGATCAACATTTTCTGGAAGTGTACCAGTAAGCTGTTTTTTAAATTTGCAGGCCTTTAGCTTTATCCTGAAAACAATTAAGGAAGCAATTACAACAGGACACGGTCCAAAGCAAAACAAACATCCCTGATTTTGCACCTTTGCGTGCTGCTCATGTAATCTACCCCCGGTTTTAATGTGTTGTTTTGATATTGTGTCCTCTTTTGGCTTTGTGCATCATCCGCAGCAACAAAACAACACCCCGAGGCCACTTCCAGAAACAGCGATTGTTGTGCTGAGAGAAGAGAAATCCAGTTCATTTTATGTTACAGCTCGCCACGTTTTCACCAATGAGGCTCGTGTAAACAGGACACACATCCCTCTGTGTTCTCTCACATCTCGTCTGCTGTAAACAAAGACAAAATTATGAAACAAGTGTGAGCAGGGAGAAGTAGAAGAGATTACAGCGGACAAATACCCAGAAGTCAATAAGCAGAAAGCAAACAGGAGACCACAGTGCACTGCTGCTGAAGTGCCGGCTGCAGATTTTCCACTGCAATCCATACTGGGACCATCTTCTACACCTGCCAGTCAGACCAAACAGTTCATGTCAGAAGCCAGCAAAATGTCAAATCCATAAAACTCGCTTTCTGGTTTACGTGGCCAGAAAATCCGAATTTTGGGCAGAGCTGAGTTCTGACAAGCAAGCAGCAACCTGAGACGGCTTTCTAACAGGGTAACATGCCCCTAACTCACCAAATTCGACATTCTCAAGAACAATTACAAACTGACTTTGTATTACTGAGAAAATGTACTTTCCAAATTGATCATCCTCGTTTTGTAGTCAGTATCTGGTGGTCATATTATGAACTACATCTTAAACACCTTCCACATCGGCTCAGACAGTCAAACATGGTGGTTGCTTGATGCTTGTTTTGACCCAGCTCGGGATGACTACAAGACACCAGACTGTCACACACTTTTATTCCAGTTCACTCAAAGCTACGCTTGGCAACTCAGACTACTACAAACACAGATCAGAGAGTCTGAACTTCAGTACTGAGAAATCTTGTCAGGTGATGTCACTAAACCGCACACAGCAAGCTCACTGGGCCTCATTCACCACTCTTTAATTTTTACTTAAATTTGCTCTTAAGAAAAGTCGACATCAGATTGATTGCATGTTCTTAAACCACAAAATTATGCGCACTTGTGTTCTTAAAAGGATGAATCCCCTTGTTCTTGTAAACCGGACGTGCGTGCCAGTTGACCCTGATTAGCAGGTAAATGTCCTGCCAATCCACATTTAAAGGGCATGACCCTGCAGGGCCGTGTGCACACTAAGGGTCTGAATCACTAGAGGCACCACAATACGATATCATCACGATGCAGAAGTACAATACAAGATTATTGCGATTTTAAACGTGTTATGATATGCTGAGTATTGCGATATATTATCTTTTTTCAGTGGCAAATGATGTCCTCAAAAAGGACTTTGTCGTCATCAACAGTTTTATCAAATAAAATTAAGTGGTCAGTCTTTTCATCTCACTTAAGTCATTTTATTGCAGCAAAATGTATCTAGCAGACTGAGTTAGCTGCCAAGAAAATTTTTTTTTTTTTTGTAATATTAATAATATACAGTACAGGCCAAAAGTTTGGACACACCTTCACATTCAATGTGTTTTCTTTATTTTCATGACTATTTACATTGTAGATTCTCACTGAAGGCATCAAAACTATGAATGAACACATGTGGAGTTATGTACTTAACAAAAAAAGGTGAAATAACTGAAAACATGTTTTATATTCTAGTTTCTTCAAAATAGCCACCCTTTGCTCTGATTACTGCTTTGCACACTCTTGGCATTCTCTCCATGAGCTTCAAGAGGTAGTCACCTGAAATGGTTTTCCAACAGTCTTGAAGGAGTTCCCAGAGGTGTTTAGCACTTGTTGGCCCCTTTGCCTTCACTCTGCGGTCCAGCTCACCCCAAACCATCTCGACTGGGTTCAGGTCCGGTCGAGAGAATGCCAAGAGTGTGCAAAGTCATGAAAATAAAGAAAACGCATTGAATGAGAAGGTGTGTCCAAACTTTTGGCCTGTACTGTATATAATAAAAAAATATTGATCAATGGTGTCTGTGTAATGATACCATATTGCCACACAAAAATATCGCAATAATATGCTGTATCGATATCTTCTCCCACCCCTAGTGCACACACAGAAACTGAAAAGTTTCGTGAAGTTAAGAGTGTCCGAATGAAAGTCTGAAGAGGGTGGAGCACTGGACTCCACACGTTAAAAATAAAATGTAGAGGTTCCTCTGCAGGAAGTGAATGCCAAACAAGTCATATAGTGTCAGAAGTGCATATAAAAACAGAAAGCATCACAAAGTGCTTCATACATTAAAAATAATAGACCATTAAGAGCTTTATAAACCAATAAAAGGATCTTAAAATCAATTCTGAAGCACACAGGAAGCTAATGCAGAGACGTTAAATTTGGTGTAATGTGTGCTCTCTTTCCTCGTCAGCACACGTGTAGCTGAGTTTTGTAGTAACTGTAACTGAGCAATGTCTTTCTTAGGAAGACCAGGAAGTAGAGCATTACAGTAGTCAATTCTGCAGGTGATGAAAGCATGCATTAGTGTCTCTGTATTGGCTTGAGAGAGAAATGGTTGCACTCTGGCGATGCTCTTAAGATGATAAAATCCAGTTTGGTTATACTTCTAGTATGTGGTTCAAAACTGAGATTTGAATCAAAGATAAGTGTTAGAAGTTTTCACTTGCTGACAGGCTTGTAGTGCCAGTTCTTGTGTTGAGTTTCTCTCTCTGAGCTTCAGGACCAATAACCTCGGTTTTGTCCTGGTTGAGATGAAGAAAGTTTTCTGCCATCCAGGGCTTGATAACTAAAATACACCCAAAAAGAGATGAATGGGATGCTATTATTCATTCAGTGAATTGCTGTATCCAGAGAACGGTGCACAACTGATGAAGAAAAAACAACAACAAAAAAAAAAGGATCCATTACAAATCTGAGGCCAAAAGAATAAATAGCGTAATCAGTCACTAAATACTGGATGACTTGGTTCCAGTTTAATGTTTAGTGTTTAGTGTTTATTTCTTAAGATATAATAAAAATGTTACTGTAATTTAAATCCTGCATTATTATACAACTGTAGAATTGGGAAAAAAAGCGCTCATATGCGTAATTGTGCTCCTTAGTGTGTGTGAGAACAACTCCAAAATAAGAAATAATCGGTAAATGTCAAACTGCATTTAAAGAAAGTACATCTTGGTGAATGAGGCCCTTGATGTTTTCAAAGCCAGCCAGTACCCCAAAATAGGGAGCACTTGCTGTCTGCTGTGATCAAGTTTTGTCACATCACCCGGTTTGGTGTGAGAAGTGACTGTTCATAACACAAGACGAAATATATGGAAAAAAAAGTTGAAGTTTTGATTGGGGAAAAAAAAAAGTTATTCTCAGTGTCAGTTGCAGCCTAACACCTATATAACATCTCATTCTGCTACACATGTGCCAGTCATCAACACTTACATCTGGGGGCATCTTTTTCTTCTGTGTTTTAATGTCAGACTGTCGCATATTCTCCCTGATGTTGTTGTTTACACGAACCTGCTGCCTTCTACCGTCTCTCCTCTCTACCTGCAACTGTTGATGCCCCCTAGTGGTGCAACAGAGGCATTGCTGGCCTGCAGTGTTAAATTGAGATTAATTCCTACACATTGCTATTTATTTGTGTTTTTCTGAGGCATATTCCATTTTTGATGTTTTCCTTACATGTTTCCTCCGTCTTCTTAGGTCATCTTTATACTCCTGAGTTTACACTCCTCAAACACTATAAGCAAATGTGAAAGGAGCCTCGTCACTGTATGTTAGCGAGCCATTCAGCTGGCTGGTCACAGGCTTCATAAAGATATTTATATGACCGCAGATGTGCAGGTTGACTGAGGTTTGAGGATGATGAAGAGGATAACGGATGTGTTACGAAGATGATATCATGTTTCTGTTTGTATTTACCGTTTATATTTACTAACATGTACGACAAACCTCATAACAGCGAGATTAACAAGCTCCGCACACTACTTACTGTGCACTTGAACTGTTTCCTAACTATACTGACCACGTCTTTCTGTTGATTATTTATGATTATCATTTGTAACTAACGACACTGTACAGCACACGGGACCACACATGAGTTTATTTCTTTTATGTCCATCACATCAGGTCGAGTTAAGCAGTGCGGAGGTCTTTGAGATGCCTTGAAACTGTGTTTTATGGGAAGGGAAATGGCCTTACATGAGTACTTCGCCCGCAAAATGACCATTTGTGTATATGTGTGTGTGTGCTGCATGTTACCTTGAGTTTGTGAAGAAAACTGTTTTTCTCGCATTCCTCCACGATGAGCAGAGAATCTAAAAAAAAGAGAACATTCTTTATGTATTTAAGTAAATGTGGTGCATGTTCAACAACAGCTAAACTATGTAAAACATCTTTTTACAAGCGGCCCATAGGAGTGGGCGATATGGCTCTAAAATAATATCACCATATTTAAGGGTATTTTTGTGATAACGATATTGACAAAATGACAAATTAATTTTAAAAATGTGTTATTCATAGAATTGCAGCAAACTAAGTGATATAGTTTTACAGTTTGTCTTCAAATATTCAGTAAAAACAAAACAAAAATGATCTCTCATTTCTTTAGTTTGTGAACAACAGTAACTCAGAGTGAGATTCACATTCTGTTACAATATCAATAGTTTAACAAAATAAAATCTACACAAATTACATTTAAACAGCTCCCAAATAAAATGTCCCCTGGGATCTATATATATATATATAAATCAACAGGTGATTTCTTTCTTTTAGCAAAATCCTAAATGACTGAGTTGGGTTTTTTTCCACCTGGACCTTTATGCTCTGCCATTTCTCCTCCAATCATCACACTGTAACCTGTGACAGGCTGTTATGAAACCATAACGACCGCACATTCACATATGAGTAGCTTTTTGTCGAGCCGTGAGCGTCACATAGGTTTATATTACCAAAGGTTTATGACAAAATCACTTGTCGACACTGACTCCCGTGTGCGCACGGTGAGAGAGGAGAAGGAGAGACGCTGTGCTGCTGCCAGAGGAGCCGCTGAATGAGTTCCCTCTGAGCAGTAACTCTCTAAAAGAGTCTGAGAAGTCCGGGGCTGTTCATAAAATATTAAGAACGCCACAGTTTAGTCCACACTACTGAAGCTGCTCCTCTTTTTGGAACCACCGCAGAGTTGTTGCTGCCGTGGGTAACAGTATGAAAACAATAAGTCAAAATATCGCAACTATCACGGAATGAGTTTCTCATATGATATTAAGAATTTTACCGGTATAGTGAAGATGATGTGGCACACCAGTAGCTGTCACACAACTTGTGCAGTATAATCCAAGTCTAATTTATCCAGTCACATGCTAAGTACTTCCCAAAACGTGTATTTTTGCTAAAACTTTACAAAACAAAGCACTTTTGCGTACAAGTAGCATGCCTGAGCATGCATGTGCGTTTGAGCTCCTCATGCTACTTGGTAATACATGAGACTGTTTGTACTGATGTGTTTAAACCAAAATGTTTTAGTGTAAATGCATTTTTGGGAAGTACTGAGCATCCGACTGGATAACTGAGACTTGGATTATCCTGCAAGAGTTGTGTGAGAGAAGGCGATATGGCTTCAATTCATTAAGAATGTTCGCCTTTTTTTGGATTCTTCGTTCATTGTGTGGAGACAGTGTTCTTGAATTCAAGGTCACATGCAGTGAGTTTCTGATATACAAATTGTCATCTTGCGGTTGAAGTATTCCTTGAACAGTTTTTGAGAATGAACAGATTGTTTTGAAATCACATGGAAGCTTACTGTGATAGGTTTACCCAAGTCATGCAGCAGCTACAGAGAGAGCCGGTTCATATCTGTTACTAAATCAGAAGGTTTATAGACATCAGTGAGGGACAGGCCATTTATATCTGACAAAGCTGCGCTGATATTTGATTTCTTTTCATCCCAGCTTTGTTCCATCACAGTGTCTGCCAGTCAAACTCAGATTTCAGCTGATGTGCACTCTTAAGGTGAAGATGACGTTGGTCTGAGCCCGGTGCAAACAAACCAATCCACGTTATGTGTGAACTGAGCCTGAAACCTCCATATGCTCTCAGAGAAAGTTAACTAGGAGCTGAAAACCGGCGCCCCTGAGACTATTAAACTAAACATTTTTGTCAAGCCGTGAAATTTTCACATCAGCGTTTTTCCCCCCGGTTTTGCCGCCCACACACTTGATAGCAATAGTTCATCTCTATAACAATAAATGATAACATAAATTATTTGAGCAGCAGCACATTTCGGCAAATTACAAAGTGACTCATTACAGGGAAATTGAAAAGGAAATGAAATAAAACTTAAAAATTAAATGAACAAGTAGACGGAATAACAACTGATGACTAAAGTAAAAAATGAGAACAACTAATAAGCTTGAAATTAAACTGTAATGGCAAAAACTTTTCAAAGGGAAATTAAAGAGCTGCAGCACAGGGACAGAGTTAACAGTATATGGCTCTGTTTTAAAGTCAGACAGTGAAAGTGTGTTTTTAAGGGTGTTTTCACACTTGGTCCTTTTCAGCCCTCTAAGCGAATTCAGAGCGGTGACTCAGCTTTTTTGCGCATATGTGAACACTTCAGGAGAACTCAGACCTCTCTGAAGCGAACCATACGAGGTGGTCTGAGTATGGTTCGCTAAAGTTTGCAGTGCGGTTCACTTAACCTGTACACTGTGAACACAACGTGCTCCAGGTTTGCTTTGCTCTATGCCGGTGTACTTAGCCCTCTAGAACCGTGGTTCCAAACTGGTGGTTCGTGGTTGAAAAGTGGGTTGCGGGTCCATTCTGAATGGACCACAAGTGACTAACGGACAGCTACTTGACAGAAACAGCAGACTAGCTCGACGACACATCCAAACGCAAGTATGACGCGGAATGTATTAAACGGTGTGGACCTTGAACTAAAGACTAAGGAAAAATCTGGACCAGTGACCCAGACGAAACCACGTTGGCCTGTAATGCTTGCAAGGATGCGTGACTAGTAGTAGTTTGGTCCACGGAAGATACTGCACATCTCCAGATGTGGAATGTAGAATACATCAAACAGCAACAGTCTACAGCACAGAAACACTAAGGTTTTCCTCCGATTTTAAGGTCATCTGAAAGCAAGGGGCTTCATAACCGCATGGCAGGGGCACGTCAAAGTAAAAACAAAACTGTGTCGGTATATATTAAATATAGTGTTAACAGAAAGAGGACTAAGGGTGCTTTCACGCCTGCCCTGTTTGGTTTGGTTCAACTCAATTTCATTTGCCCCCTAAGTGCAGTTCATTTGGGCAGGTGTGAACACTAGTGATGGCCTCATGAAGCATTTTCTTTATTTTCTGAGCCCACTAGATGGCACTCTTGGTTTAAAGAGAGAGTCTCAAAGATTGGCAATTCAGTGTGTTTTAAACCTTTTGTTGAACAAAAAGCGCCATCTAGTGTGCTCACAAAATAAAGAAAATGCTTAATGAGGCTTCATCTGGCCATTACTAGTGAACACAGCAATCACACTCAGGTGTGCACCAACACAACCGAAGGTCTCAGTCCGGTTACAAACGAACTCTGGTGCGGTTCGTTTGTGGTGAGAACGTGTTCCGCCCTGGATCCGAACCAACTGCAGTCACATGACACATTGTTTGGGTTAAACATGAGCATGTTACAGTCCTGGAGGATTATTAATGTGCACCTCCTCCTGTACTGCCTTAATATGCACATTCAGCACATCCAATGCATCAAAACATTGTTTTCTAGTTGGAGCCGCGCCTCGTTTTCAAACTGTATGGTTTGACTAAAATGAGCAATGACAGCAATATAGTCCACGATGAGCAGCGCTAAAATCAACCTGCGTAGTTGTCCCTCCATTGTGACATTAGAAAGTGTCACATTTATCTTGCAAGTGTACTCTTCTTCAAAGTTTTGGTTACTTCCTGGATTTTCCCCACATGGAAATTCTGACCAATCAAGAGCAGCTTTCTCGCACAAGGCATGAGAAAGCTGCTCCGCTTGTAAATGCTGCCGTGAGAACACGAACCAACTCTAGGCAATTATACAACTTTGTAACAAAATTAGTCCCTGATTCAGACCACAGCAAGCAAACTTTAGGTCTGAAAGCACCCTAAGGCCCCGTCAGAGCTGAAGCTGACCAGAAAGAGAACTGAGTCCCCTTTCACATGAGCTGACAATGTGAACACAAAAAGTCCCTTATCTGTTGGTCCACTTTTTGGTGCACTTTAAGAGGGCTGAGTTCAGTTTGTTTTAAAAGGACTATTTATGAAAACACCCTATGACAGGACTGAAATATGGCAGTGATTGTACCTGCCTGGAAGACATTTATCTGACACACTTTTTGTCTAACAAATTGTTTTTCCTCCAGTAAATTGATCTGATTAGATTTTTAAACAGGCGAATGATTAACAGATCTAATTTAAAGTCAGTTTTTCGAAGACCAGCCAGATTTATTTCTCTTTCCTGTTGTTTTTCTAACACCTTCTGAGTCGTCCCTGATCAGACTCAGCACTAACAACGGTTTCAGGTGAAGTGGCAGCGTCACTGTTAGCTCTCATGGCTTATACAGAGCGGGTGGAGTTTATGGTGTTGACCTCGTTAAGGTCAGCAGCAGAACCGTATGATTTACGAGCAGGGCCGTGGGCTTTGTTTTAAATCAGACTGTAAATAAACTAACTCCAGATGGGCCTTTAATGGGTCTCTTATGGACGATTTTGAGTTTATTTTTCTTCCTTTGAAAGACTTTTCAAAGACTTTTTTATATGTTGACTATTCGAGTTGTGTTTTAGCTGGTCTGTCTCTGCTTATCTGTCTCAAGGGCCAGTCAGCCATCTTGTAAATAGTTTGGAGGAATGTGTGCGTATGTGCGAGTGTGTGTGTGTGTGTGTGTGTGTGTGTGTGCTCAATCAATCCATGCCTCACCTTCTGACCTGCCTTCTACCGAAAGCCACCAGTTTAATTAACACATTTCCTCATCAGTAATGTTTGACCTCCTGTTGTACAGACGGTTACAGAGCTGCTGACATGTGGAACAGATGAACTCTTCACTCTTGTACAGAAAAAAATCTTAATAAAAGAACTTAACAAAGTGTATTCCTGTGTTAGTCTCATTCTGTGTTCACTTTATTGGCACCACGTCGTTACTAAACAGGATGTACTTTTTAATTAATATTGCCTCTGTTTTTTTTTTATCTCCACTGAAGCAGGCAAGTCAATTTTGTCAATCCACAAAGCAATTTTCGGGTTAAATGGATATTTTCATTCTAAGCCTATACAGTATGTTCTCAATACAAAATATTAGAAAGTAGTGTTAGCTGAAAATGAACGAAGCAATCTTTTTGAACAACTCTTTTTAGTGTCTGGTATGTACTGGGTCAGCCTGTCGAACATCAGAGCGCTCATACATACCCGACTTTAAAGCATTGAATTTGTTTATTAAAAAAACAATGTCTCAATTGATGTAAAATGTCTCAAATCAAAAGTTTTAAAAAGACATGGAAAGTAGATTTTTTTCTGCCATTGCATTACAAAATTTCTAAATAATTGTGAATGTCTATTTTATTTTATTTTTATTTTATTTTTTTAGATTTTCAATTTACCAAAAGCCTCTTGTATTAAAGGCACTAAAAATTTAGGTTATATCCATCTATTTTCAACCACCTATCCTAAGTTGGGTCGCAGGGGGCAGCAGGCCAAGCTGAGCACCCAGACGTCCCTCTCCCTGGCAACGCTTCCCAGCTCCTCCTGGGGGACCCCAAGGTGTTCCAAGGCCAGACAAGATATGTAATCCCTCCAGTGGGTTCTGGGTCTGCCCTGGGGCCTCCTACCAGTGGGACCTGCCCGGAACACCTCTAACAGGAAGCGCCCAGGAGGCATCCTGATCAGCTGCCCCAACCATCTCAACTGACCCTTTTGACATGAAGGAGCAGCGGCTCTACTCCATTGGCACATATAGCTACTTTCTGGTAGTGATGGCCTCATGAAGCCTCATGAAGCCTCATGAAGCATTTTCTTTATTTTCTGAGCCCACTAGATGGCACTCTTGGTTTAAAGAGAGAGTCTCAAAGAATGGCAATTCAGTGTGTTATAAACCTTTTGTTGGACAAAAAGCACCATCTAGTGGGCTCAGAAAATAAAGAAAATCCTTCATGAGGCTTCATCTGACCATCACTACTTTCTGGTCCTCTGAATGTCCCCAAAACAAAAATGTAACATGAAAATGTTTGTTTTCTTGGCCTGCTCTTATCTACTAAGTTAAACATCTGAAACTCACTAACTTTTTTGGCCAGGGTATTATTTTTGTTTTTAAAGTAAAAAGTGGTCTGCGGAGTAAACATATTATAAGACTTTATTAGAGATATTGGAAATATGTTACTTCTAGTTAATATAAAAAGAAATCAGCAACATTTTGATATGTGTGATGTGATTTTAAAGTCTGTAATGGGTGACTGTTGCTGGCTTACATCATTTCATCACAGTTTGGTCGGCATATGTGCTGACCAACTGTAAAAAAGAGTTAAATAACTGTAACTGTATTTTTGAGAGATTAAAATGTTTTAAAAGATTTTTTTTAAAAAAAAAAGGTTTAAATTGTTTTTTATTTGTTATTGTTTCTAATGGTCAAAGGCAATTAATAATTAGACATTTCTACCAACTGATTGATTAAAAATTTGGGTTTTCAAAATAGGCAGATATTCTGTTAATTGTTTTCTGGTTCTTGTTTGAATTAAATGTTCAAATTGTTTCTGTTGGCTGATTCATTTTTTGTAACTTTCTACCAAATGCAAAACATGACTTTGATTACAAATCACCTAATTTTAGAAAACGTGTGTTCATTAAAACATTTATTTATGGCTGAGTCCTTACCCTTTCATTTCCTGCTGATTAAAATATTATAACATAAATTATTGTTACCTCTGTCTCCAAACTGTGGTTGGGAACACGCTGGCTTATTTGCATTAAGTTTAGCTTGGCTTGTTATTAGCTAGTAACTAGCTTCTAGCGGTTTGGACCACTCTGCAGAGGGAAGGAGGACGAGGCGTTCAAGGGGCCATTCACCAACAATGGCATTATTGCAGTCTTCACCACAAAACAATAAACATGGCCTTGTCATGAGGTCTAACAGCAGCCCTGAACTCATCTAGACACTTAATTCTACTGCTATCATCACTGTTTGCTGCATGAGTCTTCACCATGACACCCCAAGAGAGGGGGAAAAGGGTGAGCCCGTTACACCGTGCCACACAAACACAGCAGAAAGTTGAGCCAACCCACCCCGGTCTCCCCTAACAAGCTAATCAACAACCATAAGCATCTCTAGGTATTTAATGTACCCCAGACACAGTGACATCTGACAGACCAAGAAGGTCCATTTCAAAATCACAACATGTATTTTCTTGACTGAGATTAGGGAGGGAGTTTACTGTCTTAAAACACCAATCCATGCTGTTTCCTGTACTGTTCAATTGATTTTCTGCTTTTGTTAGGAAATGAATTATGGCCGTGAGGGTGTTATCGTTTTTCAGCTCAGACAATCCAAGAACAGGAAGAAACTGCAATTCATCAAATGAAACACTCATCTGGATAGTAAATCAGGATGGTGAGAAAAAGCAAAATCATCAATACTGCGGCCGATAAAGAGAGCCAGTGAACCCTTTTGGTAATCCATCTAAACACTGGAGCTTCTGGCATATTAGGAACTACAGGGGCCAGACTGGAGCCAGCTGCTTCTCTTAGAACAGCCAGTATTCTTTCACCCAAATAGGTACAAACTTAAGGAACAATGTGGTTCAAAAAAGTTTTGTGGAGAAGCCAAGTAGAAGTTTTATTTGTTGCATCATAAGTTTGTGGTAGCCCATGCCAGCTAACATTAAAAAGAACTAGAAATTGTATTTTTGCATTTGGTGCACATGGTGTATGATAAAACAATTCAAATGTTCATGTCTGAAAATGCATTATTTCTGCCAAAAAAAATTAAAAATGATGAACCTTGAAACAACCTTGAACACTGAATGGGATATAACACCCAATCAGCTACAAAGCAAAAGAAATCAGAGGACATTTTCCCAACTGGCTGACTTGAACAGATTTTAAGACAAGGTCGAGGAAAATCCCAACATTAGGACAGAAAAGAAAGAAAAAACACCTTGTAATTTCTCAGGTTTAGGTGTGCATTGTCTGTCAATCTGAGAATAAAAAAGTTCTAATAAAAAATGAAATAATTTATTTAGGCTAAAACAGTTCCATTCATTCTCCATAGTATTACAGCAGTGTTGTGTTTTGGAGTAAAATGAAAATTATTTGCCTGTAGCATTTCCAATTACATTTGTACTGTCTCACAGATAATGCACACACAAATGAAAAATAACATTTCAATTTGTTATTGGTATCCCTGGACTTTAGCTTAACCTACATGATAACAGATACTGAATAGAAATATAAAGATAGACACCACAAACATCAAAAATGATCAATGCATGCATCTTTTCCTCCAGACATGGTCTACAAATTACTTATTTAAACCGATTTGGTCCACCACGCAGATCAGTTTATAATCTAAACAAGCAGCCACCAAACCTTTTGTACAGATCACACTGACTGACCAAACCAATAAATGCAAATTGAAGAAGTCCCTTTGGGCTCTGTCCTTATTTATCTGCAGACAACCGCAGCAATAACAGTTTGAAGGTGCAGGCAAAGAGGGTGAAAACGGTACAATCCCATAACTTTAACAGCGCAAAGCAAAGTTGCGGTGGGCACAGCATCACCAAAGAACCCGAGGGCATAGGGAAAGCACAAAGAGTCAGAGAGAGGGAGTGTATGTAACTCACCTTATTTGATGCTATGGTTAATTTGATTTTCTTCATGAGAACACAGTGGTTAATATCCATGATTTCCTTCGAGACTGATAGTACGGAAGGTGGGCAGCGACCACATCACTTTGGCACTGCTTCTTTAATCAACAGATATCAGTTTCACCTTGAGTTACTAACCTGAGTTCACCACACACTGACTGGCATTGACAGCTGTTACCCACCAGGGGGCGCTGTTTTACTAGTTTGTGGAAAGCAATTCAGAAGTACTGTGGAAGAAGGCCAGGGAGAGGATTTAAACACATTTAAAAATACACGTTCAGTGTATTCCTTCTGTGAGCCAACCCTCCACAACAGAAGATGTTATTTTTATTTATTTATTTGTTTTTTTTTTAAGACATACAATACCATAACATATTTTTATCACATACTATACTATGACCTTTTTAAACCATAGAATACTACATTTATAATGATTGTGGCATACTATATTATGATTTTTCTCAAGGCATACTATGTTATGACATTCTGTGGCATGCTAAACCATTATTCTGACTTTTCTTCATGATTTGGGACGGCATACTATACTATGACTTTTTTTCATGGTTTGAGACGACGTACTATACTATGACTTTTTTCATGATTTGGGACGTCACACTATACTATGACGTTTCTTCATGATTTGGGACGACATACTATACTGTGACTTTTTTCATGATTTGGGACGACATGCTATACTATGACTTTTTTCATGGTTTGGGATGACATACTATACTATGACTTTTTTCATGATTTGGGACGACATACTATACTATGACTTTTTTTCATGGTTTGGGACGATGTACTATACTATGACTTTTTTTTCATGACTTGGGACGACATACTATACTATGACTTTTTTCATGATTTGGGACGACATACTACACTATGACTTTTTTTCATGAGTTGGGACGAAATGCTATACTATGACTTGTATTCATGATTTCGGAAGACATACCAGACTATGGCGTTTTTTCATGATTTGGGACGACATACTATACTATGACTTTTTTAAATGGTTTGGAACGACATACTATACTATGACTTTTTTTTAAATGGTTTGGGACGACATACTATACTATGACTTTTTTTCATGATTTGGGACGTCACACTATACTATGACTTTTTTTCATGGTTTGAGACGACGTACTATACTATGACTTTTTTTTCATGACTTGGGATGACATACTATACTATGACTTTTTTTCATGAGTTGGGACGACATACTATACTATGACTTTTTTCATGAGTTGGGACGAAATGCTAAACTATGACTTGTATTCATGATTTCGGAAGACATACCAGACTATGGCGTTTTTTCATGATTTGGGACGGCATACTATACTATGACTTTTTTCATGATTTGGAACGACATACTATACTATGACTTTTTTTCATGGTTTGGGACGACATACTATACTACGACTTTTTTTCATGATTTGGGACGTCACACTATACTATGACGTTTCTTCATGATTTGGGACGACATACTATACTATGACTTTTCTTCAAGATTTTCGACGACATATTATACTATGACTTTTTTTCATGGTTTTGGACGACATACTATACTATGACTTTTTTTCATGATTTGGGACGACATACTATACTATGACTTTTTTTCATGGTTTGGGACGACATACTATACTATGACTTTTTTTCATGGTTTGGGACGACATACTATACTGTGACTTTTTTCATGGTTTGGGACGACATATTAAACTGTGACTTTTTTCATGGTTTGGGACGACATACTATACTATGACTTTTTTTCATGGTTTGGGATGACATACTATACTATGACTTTTTTTCATGGTTTGGGACGACATACTATACTGTGACTTTTTTCATGGTTTGGGACGACATATTAAACTGTGACTTTTTTCATGGTTTGGGATGACATACTATACTATGACATTTTTTCATGATTTGAGATGTCATACTATACTCTGACTTTTCTTCATGATTTGGGACGACATACTATACTATGACTTTTTTTCATCATTTGGACGACATACTATACTATGACTTTTTTTCATGATCTGGGACGTCACACTGTACTCTGACTTTTCTTCATGACTTTGGGACAACATACTATACTACGGCTTTTCTTCATGACTTTGGGACGACATACTATACTATGACTTTTTTTAATGATTTTGGACAACATATTATACCATGACTTTCTTTCATGGTTTTGGACGACATACTATACTATGACTTTTCTTCAAGATTTGGGACGACATACTATACCATGACTTTTTTTCATGGTTTGGGACGACATACTATACTGTGACTTTTTTTCATGATTTGGGACGACATAATATACTATGACTTTTTTTCATGGTTTGGGACGACATACTATACTGTGACTTTTTTCATGGTTTGGGATGACATACTATACTATGACATTTTTTCATGATTTGAGACGTCATACTATACTCTGACTTTTCTTCATGATTTGGGACGACATACTATACTATGACTTTTTTTCATCATTTGGACGACATACTATACTATGACTTTTTTTCATGATTTGGGACGACATAATATACTATGACTTTTTTCATGGTTTGGGACGACATACTATACTATGACTTTTTTTCATGGTTTGGGATGACATACTATACTATGACATTTTTTCATGATTTGAGATGTCATACTATACTCTGACTTTTCTTCATGATTTGGGACGACATACTATACTATGACTTTTTTTCATCATTTGGACGACATACTATACTATGACTTTTTTTCATGATCTGGGACGTCACACTGTACTCTGACTTTTCTTCATGACTTTGGGACGACATACTATACTACGGCTTTTCTTCATGACTTTGGGACGACATACTATACTATGACTTTTTCTTAATGATTTTGGACAACATATTATACCATGACTTTCTTTCATGGTTTTGGACGACATACTATACTATGACTTTTCTTCAAGATTTGGGACGACATACTATACCATGACTTTTTTTCATGGTTTGGGACGACATACTATACTGTGACTTTTTTCATGGTTTGGGACGACATACTATACTATGACTTTTTTTCATGATTTGGGATGACACACTATACTATGACTTTTTGTCTTCATGTCACACAAACCATGAAACAACATCATAGTAATGTATGTCATCCAAAATCATTAAGAAAAAGTCATAGTACGATAGTCATGATATTTCCATGAATTGTCATCTTATTTTTCATTATGACTTTGTTTCAGCTTTCCTGTGAATCACAGTCTTACCTTTTGCTGAGTTAATACTTTGCTTATGTTTTGTGGCAAGCATCTAAAAATAGGCTGAATAAGGACAATTAAATCTCATGACCACTAGGTGGTGCTACAAACTAATATTCTCTTTTCTCACAGGGTGAAAAAAAAGAAATGCCACACAAAGAGGTTCCTGGCACTTGAAATAACAAATGATACACATGCTTTCCACAGATTTCCCACTTTACCACACATTGATTAAAATCTCATAGACTTTGTTGATTCATATCATTTAAAGCAGGAGCACAGAACACCAGTTGTAGCGTTTGAATATTGAGTATTTGTGGTTTTCTCACAAATTTTCTTTGCTAGATGTGTTAAATAAATTCTTCAAATGCTAGAATCACATCTGTAAACCACATCTGTAGGAATACTTTTGATAATTTACCTATTTACTGTTTACATATTATGTTTCCATAACCCTTTCCACCAAAATCTGTTCTGGATTTAATTGCATTAGATTGTGTGGGTTTTACTGTTATGTGTCCACCCACTTGAATGTATTTGACTTTCCACGTGTTATCTTTGACCTCTGGCTTCCTTGGACTATTTTGGACAGCTATATTTACTTTAGAAGCTTGATTTGTAAGAAGAGGCACTTCAGTAAAAATCCCACTCAACTGGCTTCGGCACTGTTACGTCACCCATCTGTGATTAGATGAGTCATTTGATGGCGTTTTTTTTTTTTTCTTTCTTGAAGGAATCTCAAAACCTGCATCTCTTGCTGTACTTCTACTTGTGTACTAATACCTTCTCTACCCACTGCATCAATTTACATGATAGCCTTTCATATTGCATCCAAAGAAAGGACATACACCGTATTAATTAAGAACATTGTTTATTCAACAGTGGATCTTGAGTAATAAATAAATGCACAGATCATTCATTCCACAATAAAACTGAGGGAAAGTTGTTTTTTTTTATATATATAAATGTCCCAGTGGAGGATTGATATTGCCATGATGGGTAAACAGCATTGACCAGACAAAGAGACAGTCTAGACAGATGGACTAACAGAGAGGCAGACAGGCTGACGGACAGACAGACGGACAGACAATTACCACACAGATGTGTACAAAGTATTGCGTTTTTCACTGATTGGCTCTCTTTTCTCTCCCACTCCGTCTCTCTCTGTCTCTCTCTACGTGGACAAAATGTCTTTTATGCAAAGTCTAGTCAGTCTACCATCACCATGATGTGCAAATCAATCATAAATTATAAATACAGTATTGCATCACTTCAAAGTGCTACAGAGATAGGTGCCGACAATCTTCAAAAAACAGAAAAGGTTTGTTTTCTTTGAAACCCTGTATGTGTGTGTGTGTGTGTGTGTACGTGTCTGCGTGTGCTTGTGTATCTGTCGTGCGGACGTCACGACCCGGATATAAAAGCAACCATGGTTTGGACTTTGTGCCTTTGGATGTCTAGCACAGAGTGTAAAGCTTAGCCCGGTCAAAAGCAGAAGCGATACAAACATTGTCTCAAATTGTGACATTACGAAGAGTTGACATGATGTTTGGGGTGTTTGAGTGTGATGCCTTAAAAAGTCACTGCTGTTGTTTTCCTTGAGCAGATTGTAAGTACGGTATTGCATGACGTCAGAAAGAGCTGTGGACAATCTTTAAAAACAGCTGAATTAGAAAGACAACTTCCTGTTATTGGGTTGTGGTCTCAAAGCTCAAAGCTATCTTCTCTTTTTCTCCATCATTCCTTATTTTCAGCATGGATTTAAAAAAGTGAAATCAATAAATAATTGTGTTTGATTTTAACCTGGATTTCCTTCACGAGGAGCAACACTGAGGGTCCCTGATGTTTGGTAGGCAGAGTGTACAACACCGATGTTTGAATGTACCCGCTTTGAAAATCTAGTGACAAGAATATATATATGCCAGAAAATTAAAAAAAATCGTCAAAGCACAATTTTTGTCCACTTCTCATTAGTGATGGCCAGATGAAGCCTCATGAAGCACTTTCTTTATTTTCTGAGCCCACTAGATGGCGCTTTTTGTTCAACAAAAGATTTAAAACACACTGAATTGCCATTCTTTGACACTCTCTCTTAAAACCAAGAAAAAAAAGAAAATGCTTCATGAGGCTTCATGAGGCCATCACTACTTCTCATTAGTGTATATTTGTGGTTTAGGAAGTTTGTCTTCATAGCTTGGGGAAATCTGTTCTGACACTGCTTTAAACATATATATTTGTACGTTTTGTCATCTTGCAAATCGACTGTCAGTGTAACGTCTAACATGGACTCACTTTAGTAGGGTGTGTTTTGTGTTTGTGTGCATCTGTGGGTGTGAGAGATGAAGAGAGAAGCTTTTGCTTTTTTTGACATTGTGAAAAAAAAGTCTGCACTGCACGGCTGAAATGCTGATTTTTTTTTTTTTAAAGTCTAACATTCAGCAATCGGCTTTCTAGCAGCACACCTAAATCCATGGGATACCTTTGTGAACAAGGCACAAACATCTTAAACAACCATTCGCTGGTGATGCACATTTTAGCCCAAATTTCCAAAGCATCCTGTAGGAGCTAATATTTTGAGTTTGTTTGCTGTGAAAATAAATTTGCAGAAAAGAAAAGCAACTGATTAAAAGGTATGTGTGTTGTGGAGAATGGTTAACAGTAAAAAAAAATTCTTTATAATGTGTTGAAATGTACAAAACCATCAGAATGGTCCTTTAAGTGGCTGTCTTCCAGAGCCCGTGCTCCAACGTTTGCCCCAAATTAGCAAAACCTAATTTTTGTGATGACATCATTCCCTCACAGCTTTTTTTCTTTCAGCCCTTTCATCCAAAAAAACCCAACTTTTTTGTGATGTAGCAAACGGGGCTTCCTACGGTGTGTATCAGGGGCCTGCAGTGGGGTTTCCCAGTCCATTTAAAAAGGGCCCTGGCCTTTATTTGGCATGTGATTTTATTTATTTAGCCTCTTCAGTGAGGAGATGAGGAGCAGAGGAGAAGGGGCGTACGGGGTGAAAATGAGAGGAAGAGATGAGAGAAGGAGGAGGAGGAGGAGGAGGAGGAGGAGGAGGGAAGGAATATAAAAAGGATGAAAAGGAGATGAGAGGAGAGGAAGGTGTGTGTGGGGGAGGAAGAGACACAGAGAGGAAGAGGACGTATGAAAGACAGGAAGCTCCGGTCAGAGCACCTGTCACTGAAGAGGCTCCTGCTTTCTATCACCGTCTCCTCCCCTCTTTTTTCCATCCATCTCTTTTGTCTGGCAACAGGAGGGACACCCAAAGGGGAAAGAGCGGGTGCTTAAAATTCCTCCTTCCTTCCTGTGTCCATCTCCTCTCCTAAAGACCTGTTGTCTCCATAGCAACAGACCCTGTCTTCATACTGAGCTTATTCAGTTGGTAGTCATGAATGTGTGTGTGTGTGTGTGAGGCAGAGAGAGAGTTTGCTGCCGCTCATGCCTCTCTGTGTCAGAGTTTGTGTGTCAGTGTGCCCCTGTGCATGATGTTGTTGTTTTTAAAGGAAAAGGGTGTATCTTCAGTAAACGTCAGTCCAACACTTCGTCCGAACTCGTCTGCTGAAACAAGTTTTGAAAGCCAGTTCATTTTTGGTCAAATTGAAGAAATCTTAAAATGGAAGGAGCGCTGGCTGGTTTCTGAACTTTAAAAAGTTTGTTTTTTTCCCAGTCTTTCAGTTTTGAATCAGGCACCGTGACGCTTCTCACCTCCCCGCCCTGGAAGCATGTACATACTGCAGCGGCCAGTGAGACTGACAGCTCTTCCAGCCAATGGCAGCCCAGTCTGTGCTGAGTCAGTTATTTGGGGGGAAGGCTGTGATTGGCTGTCCATCAGCAGCCGGGGGAGGTCGTGAGTGGGCTGTGGTGCAGGTAGGCGGGGTTCACCACTGAAACTGGGAAGTTGAAGATGAACGGAGAGGTGGGCGTGGTCGTCGTCGCCGTGGAGGCTGTCGAGGACTTGGGTCCGAGCAGCGGGCTCGCGGTGGCGACCGCTTCGGCGGCGCACGAAGTGGCGAGGAGCTGCGACTCAAACTGCAGCAGCTGGCCCATGAAGCTAAAGTTGGGGGAGATGATGCTGCGACGGCGGCGTACGAACTCAAAAGCTTCGTCCAAGCGCACACGCTTCCTCTTCATCAGGTAGGCCAGGCAGATGGTGGCGGAGCGGGAGATGCCTGCTTGACAGTGGACTAGCACTCGTCCACTGGAGTCCCGTACTGAATCTGAGGAGAGAGGGGGGTCAGAGGTCAGATGTTTCCATGGATAATAAATATAATTTAGTTTTTATGAGATACTAAAAAATCCCAATTGTGCACACTGGAATATGATACCTGCTAAATATCAGCATGTTGTCAATGTCAGTATCTGGGTTTCAGAAGTATTTTCTGGATATGTGTACAGTGCATTCAGGAATATGGGTCTCAATTGAATTTTTTTTTTTACTGCAGATTACAACACGCAAGCTCTGGTATGTTTACAGCCAGCTCTGTGCATTGTCATGGATGTGTAGTACACAAACCAGCTAACTAACAGTTTGTGTGGCTGTGTTGAGAAGCATGCCCAAAAGAAAAGCCCACATTTCTGGTCAGAATGAGAAACACACCTACTTTTAAACATTCTAAAACAGTAGGTCCCAACTGGTCCAGCCACAGGGTCCAGATTTCTCCTCAGTCATTATTTCATAGTCCACATATTTTAATACATTTAGCGATTTACATGCATTTGGACACATCATCAAGTTAGTTTTGCTGTCTCTGACAAGTAAGTCCTTTAGTCACTAACTCTACAGCAGTAGACGGCACTTCACAATAAAAGCTCTGTCCTGGAAATTCACTCGACTTTAAAAAAAAAAAAAAAAAACTGTGTTTTTTTACAAACTTGACACATTTGTAAGTCACTAGCAGTCCATTCAGAATGGACCCGTGACCCACTTTTGGACCACAACCCACCGGTTGGGAACCACTGTTCTAAAAGAATTGGATATCAATCAATCAATCAATCAATCAATCAATTTTATTTATAAAGCCCAATATCACAAATCACAATTTGCCTCACAGGGCTTTACAGCATACGACATCCCTCTGTCCTTAGGATCCTCGCAGCGGATAAGGAAAAACTCCCCCCAAAAAAACCCTTTAACGGGGAAAAAAAACCGGTAGAAACCTCAGGAAGAGCAACTGAGGAGGGATCCCTCTTCCAGGACGGACAGACGTGCAATAGATGTCGTACAGAACAGATCAGCATAATAAATTAACAGTAATCCACATGACACAATGAGAGAGAGAGAGAGAGAGAGAGAGAGAGAGAGAGAGATGCAGGACAGACGGTAATGACAGTAGCTTACAACAACATTAATGAAAGTAATAATATTATAGTTATGGTTCTGGCTACTGTGGTACAATATGTTGAAAGTATGTATTAATATCTGGCAGTATACAAGTGTGACAATAATCATATGTGTATAGTAACAGTAGAAGTATGACTAATGACTAATGATGGCAGCAGCAGCAGGAGGCATCTGGCGGGACCACGGCAGCAGCACAACCACACATGTCACTCTGTCCAGGCACCGCTGCGATATGAGTTAATCTGAGAGACAGTGGAGCACAAAGGCTCCGGAGAAGAAGCCGAGTTAGTGACATCCAGCATGGCCGAGTTAGCAAGATGCAGTAATAGAATACGAGAGCAAGAGAGAGAGAGAGAAGGAGAGAAGGTGCCCGGTGTATTATAGGGGGGTCCTCCGGCAGACTAGGCCTAAGTCAGGCTAACTAGGGGCTGGTACAGGGCAAGCCCTAACTATAAGCTTTATCAAAGAGGAAAGTCTTAAGTCTAGTCTTAAATGTGGAGACGGTGTCTGCCTCCTGGAACGTAACAGGAAGATGATTCCACAGGATTAAGGATATTAGCAGGATTTTGGATACGCGCATATATCACAACGTCAATCTTTTCAAGATGGTGGCTGAAGAGTCAAAATTTGCCATCAACTTCCACCAAATTTGACCCCCCTCCCCAAAACCCTATTTTGATGCAAAGACACGAAATGGCACAAGCAGCTCCTTGTGTTCCACTTTCCCATATTTTGACACAATGTTAGGGTATGTTAATCAGAGTATGCCCAACTGCACGTAAGCAGATATATTATCGGAATATTCATTAGCCATGCTAAGTAGCTAATGTAGCTAAGTAGGAATATCGTCTTTTTCGGAATAAGGGCAAAAAGTGTACTATTCTGTGCATGTAAACACGGTTATAATTGTGCCTTAGGTTAGCCTTGCATAGCTGAGCATGGCTTTAGACTTGTATACTGTGTTCACATTATGTGCAACAACACAACAGCGTGACCAGCTACGTTATTGCTGAGTTGATGTTAACGTGTTTGTTGATCAAGCGCTCATTAACATAGCTACGTCTTTACGGGCTGTGCCTAAACTAAACTAAACGGCAACATTTGTATCTGGTCAAAAAATATCTATGCTTTTGTCTAATGTTTAATGTATTTTGTTGCTGTGAGTTGTTTTTTTTTTGTGGTGGTTTGCTTGAAGCTAGATTTCCATTATAAACAATGACAGTCTTTTCCTGTTTATTTTAATCTCTAGGCAACTCAGCTTTTTGTTTTAGGGTGAAAAAGGCCCCAACATGAGCTCCTCCATGAGCTCCTCATGTTTGCAAAGAATAAAAATTCTAGACTTAATCTTTCCTTATCTTGGAAAGAAACAATTTCTGAAGAGAAGAAGAAGAAAGGAGGTATCATCATTCTGTGTGGACACCATGAACCCCAACACACAAACTGTCACCCTAAATGCTTTTTTTTTTTTTTTTACAGCCACCAAGTATTTTAAACTCCACAGATGCACGGCTTTGCCTCAAGCTGTTTTCATTTTGTCTCCTCCACACTTTCATGCCTTCCCCTCTCTGTGCAGTCAAACTAACCTCAAAGCGAGAAAGCAGCAAATCACATTTAACTGAAACACGCAAGTGCAAAAAAAAAATTGAGTCATCAGCCTCTTTCACACTTCCTCCCCGTCCTATTTATGTGTCTGCCTTTTTTCAGTACGTTCAGACGCACGCCATTACTTTGTTACTGTGAATAACCAGATTTAGCTAATAGTTTAATAAAGCAACTCAATTTCCCGAGCAGCTTCAGTTTGAATGATTAGGTGGATGGTCATTTGTGGAGCATGTATGGCGGCCTGTAGGAAATTAGACGCCCAGAATGTTTTATTGTCTTTGCATGTTGATGAGTCTAATTTTCCACCACTGCTGCTGTTTGAAAATAAAATTACTGCTTTAAATCCAGCTCACTTCATGACCTTTGTGGCACACAAGCAGCAGAATATTTACTGGCATTCCTCTAAATGCACAGAAGCCTGATTGCGAACAACTTCCTCCCCTATCTCTCGCTCTTTGTGTCTTGCTCTGTGTCTCAGATGTCTACATTTTCTCTCTCTTTCACACACAAACAGACAGATTTCAGGTAACTCCACCACAGCGTCTGTTCACCCGGTAACAGTGGATGAGTCAGACTCTGGTCCCACAGCAGCTCACTATGACGCATACCAGCACCTACACACACACACAGACCACACGCTCACGAACATACACTCACAGCGCGGAAACGACACACAAAGTGTCTACGCACGGCGTGGATATGCAAAGCAAAAGCAAATCACACACTTGCTTATATTACACACACAAACACAAACGAGAAATCGTGCTCCAGAGAGATGATTGATTGGGATATTTTCCCAAACGCTTCCCTCTGTCTTCCTCCTTGATTGTGTTACATCGTTTTGTTCTGCAATGGATTAATCTGATTAGATTTGTTGGGTATTTTCTTTCTTTTTCTGCCTCTGCAGAATCCACTGAAATGTGTGCGATGGAGGACTACTTGGAAATAATAATTTTCGACAGATCCCGATGAATAAATATCTGATTTGTCATCATGTGCCTTCTCTATATGCACAGTGTATCCGCTGCATGAAAGCTTTTCTCTGAAAGATCTTTTTCTGGGGGAAATTCTCAGACGCTCCGAAAATGGAAAGAAAGAAATATCCCAGCAATGATAACTAAGCACACAAAACAAAGATATACGATTTAGTACACATGAACACATGTTTAGACCTGCAATTATTAGCTGGATGAAAGAAAACTAATCTATTTTTATGATTGATTGAGTCTATTTTCAGGCAAAAATTTGATAGTTCCAGATTGTCAGATGTCAGAATTTGCTGCTTCTCCTTGTTTTACATTACCTTAAATTAAATATCTTTAGGTTTTGACTGTTGGTTGAACAAAACAAGACATATGATATCAAATTGTGATGGGCACTTTTCATATTTTTTCCTTTTTTATTTATTGGCAAATGATTAATCGAGGAAATAATCAGCAGATTATTCAATCATGAAACAACTAGAAGTAGAAATCCAGCATATGTCTTGTCATTTATACTGAAAAGGTCTTTGATATGTTCTAGCAGACGTATTAAACTTAACACACTTAACTAAGATTAACTGTTTTAACATGACCTAAAAACAAAGCACATGAAGCACAAAACATGCCATTTCATTGGTGGTTATCCACCGTGGGAAAGCATTTGTTCTGCTAAGATACCACACACACACACCACACACACTCACGCAACTCACGCACACGTCACACACTTACTCACTGACCTATGAACTCAATAGCCTCCAGGAACCAGGAGCTGATGTCTTCTTTATGGTTGTCCTCCACGGGAATACATTTGTACTGGTACGCCCCCTCAAAGTGGTTGGGACAGTCGGCAGACACGTTCAGCAAGGCGGAAATTCCTATGGCGTCCAGAACCTCTTTCTTTGAGGCGTGGAGGGCGCTGCCAAGGTAGAGGAATGGGAGGATCTCGACTGGGCCGCCCTGGAGGAGAGATAGATGGGAGAATATTGATTTATTTGTTATTTCTTTTAGGAAATCAGCAGTGAAGAGTGTGTCTGTTCTGAGAAATGACTGTATAAAAATAACAGACATAACCACCGTGACGTCACACATGGTTCGCACACTCCCGTTTGTGTATAGTGAAGGCATGACACGCCTTACTCCACCTTCCTTGGATTTGCTTAGCCTGAAAATCTAACCCAACCAATCTCACTCCTCTTGTCTAAACTGAACTAACCCGAACCAACCATGGCAACAACTACTAGCCAGTCAGAGGAAGAGTAGGGTCCTGTTTTGAAGCCTCAAATTCGGCATTTTGGCCGTCGCCATCTTGGATATTTGGAGCCAGAAGTAACTTTTGTAAAGCTGGGCATTTTAACATGGGTATCTATGTGAATTCAAGTGGCCATTTGAGGCACTGCAGTTTTTGGCACTTCCTCGTTGGTTTCATTTTTAGGCCCCGGAGGATGCCGCTTGCTTCTGAGACAGTTTGTTCATAATTCATTCAGTCAGTCAGTCTTCATTCATTGAGTCATTACGTGAAGAGACATCTCCTGACCCAGCTCGGAGAGTTGTGTAAGACAAAGAATGCACTGTCTGAGTGTGCAGCAGAGGCCAGATGGCAGATGACTTCAGTATAAGTGTGACCTCGCTTAAATACTTTGCTAATCACATTAGCCGCGCATTTCATCGGACAGGGGTAGGTTATTATCTGTGTGATTAATGCAGGGTCGTTTGATATGCGACTATTTAGTTTGTTAGTTTCAAGCTAAGATATGTCCCCCATATGGGAACACATTTCGCTGATGAACTGAACAATGTTTACATGCTCAAACTAAAAAATTCAGAGAAAGTATTAGCACTGTTTTCAGCTCATCAGTAACTACAATAGATCTATCTTGTGGATTTACAGTCACCGTTCTCTCAGACTTCACTGAGGACACCATGTACTTTTTCTGTGATCACACTTTCATCAGTGGGGAAAGCAAAACTGTTACTCTTAGAAAAATATGCTCCACAGCAATAATTCATCAGACCGCAGTTCTACTCTCTGACATTTATGACATAACACTGAATGAGGACGTGAAGAATTGTTACATTTCCTGGAAAAATGAAGTTATCTCATGGAGCATAAAAATGTAAAGAGGGTTTTTTCAACAAGGGAAGGGCGATATGGAGAAAATCAAATACAACAATGCTGTTGACAAAAAAATTGTTGGTCATAACATTTAAATGCCTGAGCCAACATCAGACCACCACTAACACTACAGGCACCCTTCATGATGAAAAGATTTTATGATTAATACACCATGTTATGTCTGGAGTTCTGTAACGTATTATAAAAAGAAAATATTTCCACAGAACACATACACTATATCGAGTCTGTTACATAAACAAAAAGAAATATATCCTGATATTTGGGGTCAATTTTATTTTGAAACATACACAGAGCATATTCCAGTGTGAGAGTAGAAGTATGGTTTTCTCTTTCACTGGACCTGAGGGGTCAGCCAGTTGGCGGTCCATACCGGTAGTGAGACTTATTGACGAGGGCTCTGTCTGTTTATGTCACTGCCGCTGACGACCTCGGTACTGACACAGCGTCAGGAAACGATCAATACTGCTAAGAGATGTAATGTGAGGAGGGGGAGGTGGAGGCTGAGAGGAAAACAGCGAGTGAGAGATCCAACAGGAAGCTACAGGATTTGCTGAATTAAAAAAAATAAAATAAACAGGAACATTTGACTTTTTGCTGAGACTATCAAGCGTTTTTCTTAGAGAACACACAGAGGCTGGATTGTCTGCATTGTGCTCCTCATGCGTTCCAGGGGAATTAAACCCAAAGAACATGTGACTGTGAATGTGAGGCCTCGAAAAGTAGATCACTGACCAACAAAGCCAGACCACCCAGGTCACAGGAAGAGACGCAGGGGTGAATCAATAGTGAACTTTGACCTCCAGGGTGGTCTATCATCTGGCACGTTCAAACAGATTTTCAGATAATATTCCTGTCAGTTTACGTTGCTTTTCTCATGTCGCCTTTGGACTGACGAAACAAGGTTGTAGCTATACTTTCACTGCTTTGGACTTCCAGTGTTTGCACATGGCAGCTTTCTGTGTCAGTGTGTACAACTGTCTGTCTGCTGTGGTGTCTTACCTGGTCGTGGTGTGGCGTCCCACATGACGAGCAGGCAGAGTCGATGCTGGACTGGCTGGTGAGGGTCGGTAAGGATTTGGTCTTTATACAAAACTCTGGGTACTCTGAGAAAAACCTGTCGTATCCACCTGGGAAGGAGAATGACACAATCAAATACGATGCACAGTGTATCTTAAATTAGACACAATATTATAGTGAAACCAGAGATTCCCCTGGAATATTACAAAGGTAGGGATTTCATTGTGCACACTACAGAAGCATACATCAGGACAAAAGAAGCTTTAACATCGCAGCACAATCTGCACCAGGATTTACACCTCTGCATTCAGCAAGCTTGACATAAAGTCTATTAAACCGACCCTGACCTACTCCGTCCTGTGTCTACTACCATGGATTTGAAAACAATTTCATCATCCCTTTGCTTTTCCCCCCCCTTTTTAATATATCTGCAGACTGACCGCTGCTCTCTGCACCTCAGAGATCACATCAGATTAACTGGGGAAATGTCATCTTTATAAGCTACACACATACACCCCTGTGCTTCAAGGCGTCTACGTCATTAGGTTGCACACACACACACACACGCACAAAAAAAAGAATGCGCCACAGCTTGCAGCTTGCAGCAGCTTTGCCTTTTAAAATTCCCTGCAGTCTAAATATAGTCTGGTGGGGTAAATCAAGCGTTGATTTTTTTTTATTTATTTTTTTTTTAACAGCATCCCATCAGTGATTTACCCCGAAGCTGACTGTTTTCTGAAGGGATCATGTGTGTCCTGTAAGTCCCTCCGGTTTGATGTGGCTTCCATGCATCAGCATTACCTCATTCACTCAGCTCACAGCCATTGGTCTGTGTGTGAATGTGTGTAGCTGTGAGTGTCTGAGTGAGTGTGTGTATTGTATTAAAAAAAAAAAAATACACTAGTGTGTAAGAACAGAGTAGGCACAGTTGGGAAGATATTTTAATATGGGGTTTAAATCAGGCTACTGAGCAGCTACAAAAACAATGTTCAGTATCTTTATGGAGGTAATAAAATAATATTGATTATGGTTGTTGAAAAATAAAATGAGCAATGCCCCAGATAAGCTGGTGGCATATCTATTGAAATTTTGAGCTCTGATTTAAAGCCTAAATTAAAGGATATTAACACTATTATTAAAAAAAATTTAAAGTGCAGTTTTATTATTATTTACTACAGATATAACAATATTATTACACCTATTGTGACTAAGAAATGACTTGCTATAGGTTGTTTTTCACCCTTTGAAAGGCTGAATTTGACATCAAAATAAGCATTGGCCTATTTGTGTTATTATTAATTCAGTTTTTATTATTAAATTTCATATTGCTGCCCTATAATGAGGTTAAATCAAAGAATAAACTCCTGGTATTTAAAGACCACACTGGCCCTATTTTATCATGCTGACATGCTGCATGTGACCCATATAAATGCTGGGTGTAATATTATTTACCTTTGAGCAGGTATATCTGGGAGCCGGAGGAGTCCCTGCACACCGCGTTGAGCACCAGAGTCAGAGTGCTGTCCTCCTTCACCGTCTCCGAGTCCGGCGTCCTCTCGTCGTACAGCACCACGGCGGAGTACATCCCGGAGCGGAGGCGGCCGCGCACCTCCTCGTCCCCGGCCAGTATCTGGTCCAGGCTGAGCACAGAGCCCTTGGCCCTCCGGCGGACGATAGTGTTGCAGCGGGCGTTGACGGCGCCGCGGATGTGGCCCGCGTTGAAGGCGAGGAAGGAGCGGCAGTCCAGCAGCAGGCACTTGGCGCTGTCGTCCTTTAAGAAGCGCTTCACCACCGGGCAGTCCATCTCGCCCAGGTCCTCCATCGTACGTCGTTTCAGGCTGTGTGTGTGTCTTACTGTCGGCTGTCTGTCTCTCTCTTTGTGGCTGCGCCCCCCCCACCGCCCTCCAAACTTCGGGTCCTGCGGTGGATACCGTGTGCAGCCCTGTCCTCTATCCGCGCATCGTAACCGCACTACTCCTCATGCTCAGTCCGGTCACCTCTCTCTGTCTCCCTCTCCCTCACCGAGTGTTGCTCCTCTGGATTGTTTCTCTTCTTTCCCTTTTTTTTGTGAATGGGTGCATAGCGTCACGGCGGAGGTGACGTTAAGCGATAGCAGCCAATCACAACGCGTCCAGTTTCCCGTCCCCTTTCCTCCTCTGCCGTTCATTCATAAAAAAAGGAAAAAAAAGACAGACATCAATGAAAGGAGAGGCGATAGGGATGGAGATTAGACTCCATGAGGCGTACAGTGGAGTTTGGCACTCGCTGTGCTTTAACCACATCATGACCACATCTGAAAGACAGTTTATTAGAATTAAAAATAAAGCGGTTAGAGGGATTTTAAATGAGCAGTCTTAACCACAAATTAAAAAAAAATAGGTCTAGAGATGCTCTATTGATTTATTTTTATTCATAGTATACATTTGGCCTTCATTCAAGTTTTTAAATTGGCATTGATAAACATATTTGTTAATAAAAGTTAATCCAATTAATGTAATGTAATGTAAAAAGCATAGGCGCAGATTTAAGGGGGGTGCGGGAGACGCAGCCCCCTCAATATTGAAGCAGGATTTATACTTGTGCATCAGCTCTATGCAGACCCTACACACATGGCCTATGCCATTGTGAGCATTTATACTTGTGTGGTGGTGTGTCTGCGTCACTCTGCAGTTACACCTCCAAAACATTAGTCGGCTGCGGAGTTTCTGTGAAGTGCTGTAAAGTTTCGTTGATTCAAAACACACATTAAACACACATTAAACATGGCTTAAAAGCAAAAATTTCAAACACAAGCACACAAATCAGCTTCACTATAACTCGAAGCATTCACAGACAAACACTTGTCTTTATCTGGACACGTTTTCCCCACAAATACAACATGCTAATGTTTTTAGCACAAGTCTATGGTATTTTACATTGTATAAATTAGCCTAGCAGCTAGCAGATTTTTCCTGTACTCATATGAAGCCAGGAACAACAGCAACATTTAACAAAATTCAGCTCCATTACAGCTCACATGGTTCACTGACAAAACAACTGTCTGTTCTAAACATGTTTTCCAAGCAAATATAACATGCTAACGTTATTAGCACAAGCCTATGGCATTTTACATTGTGTAAATTAGCTTAGCAATGAGCGGAGATTTCCTCTGCTCATATGAAGCCAGGATAAATCACACACAAGACTTAAAATGCTATTTTTGTGGAGGCTTTATTGTCTTCACAATTTATTGTTTCTTATCTGTGAAATTAAAGTAAATAAAAGCTTTGTTTCCACTGAGGGAAATGGTTTCAGCTTACAAAAATAGACAGGAGGTCTGTGTTGCTGTAACATGTACATCTCTGTGGAGGTGCACGTTAAGCTACACTGTAAGGTATGGCATTGATTCAACGGAGAAGTATAAATCCCGCATTAGATGTGCACTGTACGGTGCCCAGCAACAAAAGGCAGACAAATTTACCAAAAACAGCATAGCCTATCAGCTAAAGCACCAGATATTTAACTCAGCGCAACAAGACATAAACAAAGCTGAAAGAACATTGAATATTTGTCACTGAGTCAGAATACGACTGCTAACTAATGCTAATGTTGCTTTGTTCCTACTGGATACAAAAGTATGCAAGATTTGCTGACATTTAGCAACTTTATAAAATGCCATTAGCATTAGCACTAGGGCTTACTTTGATGTTTTGCTGCCTTAGGCCTAGTGCATAGATCAGCCTCTCATTGGGCGGAACGAGCCACCCGTTTTACTAACTTTTGCGGTGTTTGATCTAGCGGGGATGTAGCCATTTTTCTGCCATGGTTCGCGTCCTGTAGGCGATATTTTTGTGGGTGTGTTACACCAAAACCTGTTTCCCCCCGGCAATATTTTTGCAAGCGCACTGTTGCTGTGGCACCGCCCAGAATGATTGTGATTGGTTGAAAGAAATAAAAAAAGCCGGGGCGTTTTTTTTCTCTAATCTTAAAGTGAGAGTCGGCGCTGCCAGACCTTTCTTTTCTTGAGAAAGGTCTGATGAGTGAGACTATCTTAGGCCAAAAGTCCAGTAATATAACTTTAAGGTCATATCATTTATTCATATTGATGCATTTTACTCATCATTTAAATTAAAAGCCAAAAATTAAAATAATATTAATTTTTTAATGGGAATACTTCTTATTCTCTTCAAATATTAGCATCATAATATAAATTCAATTGTCAATTAAACTGTATTTGATTTAATTTTGGTTAAAGGTTAAGTACTACTACTTCACCCACTGTTTCGTATATGTCTGATTGTGTTATAATGTGCTGAGAGATGTGATGGACAGCAGGTGGGTGTGCTTACGTAGCCTGCATGCTCACACGAACGTTTGTGTGTGCGTGCGTATACGTCTGAGTGTGCATCTCTGTGTGTGTGTGGGTGTGTAATCCTACAAGCGGAAACGCAATTTGCATCTCCTATCACAGAGCCTTAGCAAGCGTGCTCAGGTATTTGCATGTTGATCCCATTGCCATGGTTACGAGGGGAAAGAGAGCAGCGCGGCAGCAGATGAGGAGGAAAACGCAGACACCCTCACACAAACAGACGGGTTGCAAAATAGGCAGACACGCCAGCTGAAAGAGACAGGCAGATAAACAGACTACATAAAAAAACGGATCATTTTAATGCTGTATAATTCACAGGTAGATTTATTATGAATGGGTTTATGTGGGAGAACACAAGTGTACATGTTTACATGTGCATATGAATTTGTGTTGTTTTGTTTTTGGCCTTTATGCACAACTCATTGAAGTGTTGATTTATTTTTAATGAATATTCCGAGATGTAACTGCTGTAATACAATCTGACAGTAATGTTCATGATGATCAGTATGAAACAGCTGAAAGTCTTAGTATTAATGTCATGTTTCCTGTCTGACATGGTAAAAAAAAAACCTGTCTAGACTCAACAGTAAGCAAAAGCAAAACCTCAAAAGAGGAATCGTTGCATGGTTATACGGTTGCAATACATATTTTTAGGTTTCTGTGAAAACAGAAGCAGTCCCTTTTTGTATTACATGAAATTATGTAATCTTTTTTTGTAAAATATAATAGTTTTCATAGAATACATATTGACTAGAGTTACTGGCCATGATGTTCCAACATAATTAGATGTAGCATCTGTTCTCAGTTTCAAAGGGACCCGAGCAGAAATGACTTGAAAGATATCACTTGAGCCATTTTGTCAGACCTGACAAAGCTCTCTTATACAACAGGCTGAGTAGTACTGACCAGGGTCTCATTTATAAAACAATGCCTATGATCCATACTAAAAATATACATACGTACAAAAGCCAAAAATGGCGTGCACCAAACAATTTCTACAATCAGCTTCCACCTCACCACCAGCTTTGCCAATTACCTGTCTACAAAATGTTTGTAAGCATGGGTCAAACTTTCTCCCATCAAATCTGTTTTTATTAGTCTGAGTGGGCGGAAGTTCGCTGCATAGATCAGCTTCTCATTGGACGGAAGCCGAGCCACCTGCTGAAGTCCCGCCCTACCACCTCCAGTTGTGTAGCAGTTTTCAACCATTTTCAACACGTCCTTTACTAACTTTTGCGGTATTTGTTCTTGCGGGGATGTAGCCATTTTTCTGCCATGGTTCACGTCCTGTAGGTGATATTTTTGTGGGCGTGTTACACCAAAACCTGTTTCCCCCCCGGCAATATTTTTGCAAGCGCACTGTTGCTGTGGCACCGCCCAGAATGACTGTGATTGGTTGAAAGAAATACAAGCAGCCGGGGCGTTTTTTTCTCCAATCTCAAAGTGAGAGTCGGGCCAGCCAGACCTTTCTTTTCTTGAGAAAGGTCTGGTGAACAAGACGTTTTTATGGATCAAAACTTCTGCATAAAAAGTGGCATACACCTCTTTCAGGCCTCGTTTTGTGTGTATGCAGTGTTTATAAATGAGACTCCATGACTAGTTAACGGATCCTTGTGTAAATTTGGTGAAGCACCCCTTTAACCAAATTTAAATGTTTCCTCTGTAGGGCTGCAACAGTATACCTGTTCCAAGTTTTACCCTGGTATAGACAATTCATGGTTATAGATTTTCATCTACATTTGCTTATCTACGAAACTGAAAAAGGGGCAACCACATGGAGAACCTCGCATGTCTCCATTCCCCTTTGACTCCCTGTCAGACTTTTTACAATAGGTACCAAGTTTCAATTATAACAAATTGTTTGTTTAACCTCCCCAAAAACCATTCTGTTTGTATTCCTTGTAACTGATAAAGATAATAATAATTGTGTAATACTGCCATACCTTGAAACCGTGATATTTGACACTAGAATTATCAATGTAAGGATGCAGGACACCGCTAACAAATCCCAAACTTGAGCATATAAAGATGAGTAACACAAAGGACTAACCAATAAGTTGAGGTGATGAGGTGTTTAGCAAGGTGTAAGCAGAGCAACTATACCAGAGCAACTTCAGTGCTCCTTGACAAAGATTTTCCACATCCCTGGACGTGCCAGTCAATCTGGTGACCTTTAAGGCATCGGTATGATTCACATCATTCTTACTCATGTGTAGCCAGACCTTTTTCCACACCACTGTGTCAGTACTAGAGAAGGGTCTGGAGGCATGAATTATCATTCTGCTACAGGGGGGAAAAAACCTCTGGCTTATTTGTATTTCTTTAAACCAATCACAATCATCTTGGGCGGCGCTAAGCCCAGGATGCAGCAATATTGCTGTTGCACAATAGCTTCAGTGTGATCTTGTTTTGGTGAGACATTTGCACATGGTGAGGTGAACACAGCCGCTATACGATGCTTGTTAAGGTTGCTTAGCAATCTCAGACACAACCTACCACCACGCTCATGGAAGCTGGCACAAAAAAGCACAAGAGTAGCGCCTGGCGCTTGACCTTGCGTTTTCCAGGCGGTTAAAGATGCAGCATGTGTACCGCCCCTAATTTCCAGGGCTGGTACCTGCGGTTATCACACAGGCTAGTTAATAACATGTCGGGCAGGAAATCCAAAGTGTTTCAAAGTGTTCCAATCCATTCGTTTGTAGAATCATACACCTTTAGATCAGATTTTGTGCAATGTACCCACGTTTTCCAAGTAAAAAAAGTGACTCCTTGCAGAACATATAGTATGATATATCTTATGCGATGTGCATGCAAATGTGCATATCTAGTTTGTTGTGTGAGAACATAAAGTGTGAATACTTGTCAGAAGCACTGCAGCAAAATAAATCATGAATGAAAGGACCTTGAGTGTTAAGACAGAGAGGTGAGATGGAAGATGGAAGACGAGACGGCGACAGGCACAACAGGGATGAAGTGCAGGAGGAGATGAAGGACGACAACGACAGAGAGGGAGGAGGGAAGGTGAGGGATGGATGATTGAGTAAGAAAAAAGAGGTGATTACTTGTGCTGGATTGCAGCCTCTAGTGTCCCATAAAACACACACACACACACACATACACATACACACCACGCCGCATTACTACCAACCCTAAACAATGCCTCGCACAGGAGGGATGGTGCTGCTGCCGTAGCAACAAGGGAGAGGTGTGGGAGGGCGGAGACAGCAGGCAGGGGGCTGTAAGGGGATTGGCTGGAAACAGACTCTGCACTGATGTCATCCCTCTCTCCCTCTGCTCTCCCCTGTCCATCCATTCATCCCCTCACATCCCTCGCCTGCATGCCGTCATCCATCAATACAGTGGACAAGAGAGAGAAAGAGAGGGAGGATATTTTGTATATGAGCCTTGTACACGTCAGTGTTGGTAAATATCTCTCGTACTCCTTTTTTACTCCATTTTCTTCTCTCTAATCCCCCTTTCTGTCTCATCTATTTTCACCCTTATTGTCCTCTTTCTATGTAATGACAATTTTCATTTTCTATTTACAGGCACAGTGCATTTCACGGTAATACAACATTCTCTCTAAATGCATTGGAGGTAGCTAAAGGGCTAGTTTTCATCTGTAGTCCCTGGACAGATGTTACAAAGCCCCTTAAAAATATTTTAAGCATTCAGAGCAATAATAAAGAAGGGAATGTCAATGTGAGTAAATATAATAAGGACAATATGGGACATCATTCGTGTCAGGCACTGACTTGTCTGACACTTGACAGACAAGTACAATGCACAATACATGCACGAAAGGAAGAGAAAAAAGAGCCGAGATGGTATCAATTTTCTTGGTAACAGTGGGGTCCTCAAGCAGAGTGGTAATGGACCCCTGATACACATGCTAGCCACAAACTGCTCACCAAATCTCTTAAAGCCAGTAATGTCAGCCTAGCTAGTTTTAAGAGGCTGTGGTGCGCTCATTTTCTAAGCTATTGCAAACATAATAGTATCTAAACTCGACAACCTAAGGCATCCATTGGTACCAACCATGTCACCATAGCTCAATGGGAAGGGGGCTAAATAATGCTCCACAGTTAGGCTAAATTTTGGTGAGGGAACAACTGGCATGGCCATTTTCAAAGGGGTGAACTCTCAATATCTGAATAATATTGGGTTCTACCCATTAGTCCCCTACACTTTGTGGACTAAATGTTTTGTTTCTTACAATTAATGTACTCCTTCACGTTAAAGCTGTATATTTGTCATGTTAGGAAAAGGACAACCAGCCTATTTAAAGAATAATGAAGATACACAACACATTAAGGCAGGATAGTTCTTGGAACTCAAAATGTTGACTGTACCAGTATAGACCCTTTTACTGTTAGTAAACCCTATGACCTTTTTGGTAGGTGGGGCTTAGCTGGAGGCAAAACTATTCTCCACAGACATTAGTCAGCGCTAACTAGCAAGTTCTCTCGGCTTGTTTGAGACAATGGAGGAAGATGATACAAGTGGTGCATTCAGCAATACTCATTCCAAGTGCCGGAGTGCAGTCTGGCACAAACTGGACCGTTCATAAATTTGGAGCCATTGGATTGTCTGGAGTACTGTGGTCTCAGAGTGGCAGAGCACATTCTGGGCGCTCTGTCTGTGGAGATGGAGCAGCAGAGCGCCGAGCAAAGTGAACGTTTGATTAACATAACCATTCCCTAATTCATCTAGAGATATAATGCTCTGTTTCTTCAATCAACACGGCTCTCATTTTACTGTAGAGCATCAGACTGAATTTAGGAATACACCATGTCGGGTCACTCACTCTCTGGGACAGCGAGTGTCACTTGAAAGAAGATGGGATGGTAGGCTTTGTGGTTGATTAAAATTCCAATCTTACAAAGGATGACGACACTTGAACGATTTCCTCCAGTTTTGCTCTCGAAGCTAACGTTAGCTAATGCGCTATAAGGTTAGCATTATGGAGAACTCCAATATTCCTCTTAATACCGCCCCAATTTCTGATGAGATGGACATGATAACCCTTAATATAAATAACGTTATTCATCCCTACAACAGTAAATACTTTTCCCCTAACCTGATATGAAGTGAGCTCTGCACATGCAAGCATTTTTGATGACTGTGCAGTCCTTTCGTCTTATCGCATTTAACCATAGTTGTCATTTTTGTTGACTGGCAAAGGCGGCTGCCTGGTATGTGATAAAATTTTTGTCAAAAGTTTTGAGCCATGACTCCTTCTATTCTGGCTCCCAATAACACAACAAGATAATGTTTTAAGACTCCTATGTAGCCTACAGCCCTGTGGTGGCGAGTCGTGTTTTGCCTCCAGCTAACAAACTGACATCATCGTGACGTCAGCCCTAAAAGGGTCTATGAGGCTATGCATATCAGACAAGTAGTATCATCAACTCTAAAATAAGAAACCATGGATATCAGTATGTGATTCCTTAACTCTCCACATTGACATAGGTCTCAGCTAGCCTATATATGACAACAGCATAATGGAATTCTTGAAGTTCAGTTATAGCTTTTTGTGTTGGTTTGCCACCCCTAAATTTTCAGTGGCCCCATCTGACCAAGCCTATGAAAAACAGTTCGGCAAGAAATGTGGTATTGTATGTCTATATGTAATAAATAATAGTGAGTAATAGTGCTGTGAACTGCTGTTTTGGTTTTTTTTTCCAGAAAGGAAATCCGGCATACATTGAGTACAAATAAAGTCCACAAGGCAGGATAATTAACACACCAACACAACATAAAAAACAACACACACTCAGATTTGTATGAGTGTGTGTAATGCATGTGTGTACGTTCTAGATCTGTCCCACTCTCTAATCCTATAATCCAGTGGTTAAGCCTTGACTGAGTGCCGCAACATTTTCATGAATGAGTTTGTGTCGTTTGTCATGTGTCTGCGCGAGTGTGTCCACAGAGGCAGGGAGAGGGGGATGAAGGAGAGGCAGAGTTATGTGTGTGAAAGAGGAAAAGAAGAGTGAATATGTGAGAGGAAAATGATGAGAGTGAAATGCTGTAAGGACACAGAAGGGAGAAAAATAAATAGTAAAAAAGGTAGAGAGAAAGAGGGTAAAGGATAGAGGCAGGCAGAGTTGAGCCACGGAAGTGAGTGAATGGCGTGGTGGGGGTTGTTCCTCTGTTTGGATCAGATCCATATTTTCTCTCAGAGGCAAATTCTAGTGGCTTACAAGCTGTTTAACCTTTCCACTGGGAAAACCAAATAATAAAGATGATGTTTTTCCACTCTTGTTTTGAAATAAAAAATGTAACAAACCACATTTGTCATTGCTATTTTTCATGCTAGTCAAGTGCATCAGAATGACCGAGATCACGGTTTTATCTGTTCTTAGAAAAATTACAAATAATGGAAAAATATGCAACAGGTGACAGTAAAGGGCCGGTTTACCAAAATCTAAAAAATAAAACATACCATTCTCTCAATAAAAAAAGGTGAGTAGAATTATGTTTATGCTGCTCAAAGCACAAAAAAGACATAAATACAGAAAGTTGTTCCAGATACTTAAGACTTGACTTAAAGGGGTAAGTGAGAAAACATGTTTATGAGATCTGAATGACTATTCAAAGAACTACATTTACTATTTTTAGGTGCACAATATTCTAAATGTCAATGGTTTCCAATCTTTCTGGCTTGTAATCCCTTAAAACAAGGTAATGTCTACTTATGTCTTTAGTCAGCTGCAGTACCACTATAATATGGAGTTCCACAGGGATCCATCCTTGGACCCTAGTTATTTTCGATTTACATGCTACCACTTGGTCACATCATTAAAAACACAATATCAGTTACCATTTCTATGCCGATGATATACAATTATAAGTTCCCTTTGACATCAATAACACTAATCAATTAAACACCATTCACATGTGGAATCAATTACTTCTTCTTCTAAGATGGCTTCTAGTCCATCCTAGAGTGGATTTAAAAATTTCAGTGATCACTTTTAAGGCTTGAAAGGGTGAGCTTCAGAATAATAGTTGACCTCCTATGAGCCTGAATGTAACCTCCTGGTAGGTCATTCTTGGCCATTCAACAATCAAACCTTAAAACTAAAGGGGACGACTGTATATCTGGGACTTATCCCTGTTGAAGTAATTGAAAAGAGAGACATTTACCTCTTTAAAATATTGACTATTGCTGCTAAAAAGGCCCTGACAAGAAACTGGATGAGAAGCGATCCCCCAGGGCCGAGACAATGGCTGGACATTGTTGAAGAAACATATGCCATGGAAAAATTGACTTTTTGTCTGAAAATTAGAGGAAGGGATTTTAATCAAAAGTGGCAAAAATGGACTACATTTAAGGTCAAATCCCAGCCACGCCCTTAAAGAAGAAGAAGAAGAAGAAGAAAGGGAAAAAAAGAAAAGAATGACAATATACAACGTCTCCCCCAGGTTGTTATGATGTTATTATTGTTACTATCATTCTTTATTTTTATTTTTATTTTTTATTTTCCATTTCATTTTTTCTCTTTCCTTCCTGTGTCACTTGAAAAAAGCAAAATAAAAAGTTTAAAAAAAAAAAAAAAAAACTAAAGGGGACCGGGCCTACTCTGTTTGGGTCCCTCAGCTGTGGAATGACCAGCTGGAGCACATCAGGAGAGCTACAACACTGTCTTCTTTCACGTCACTTTTAAAAACTCATTATTTCAGACATTCTTTTTTTTTATTGATTTTACTTTTGTTCTTTTATCATCTGTTGTATCTATTATAATATTTTATTACTTATACTAACTTTATTACTTAGGCACTTAGGCTTTGCGACTTGTTTTGAAAAGTGCTTTATAAATAAAGGTATTAACACAAGTATTATTGTGTTACATGTCAGATTTTGTTTCCTAATTTAAAATGTAGGGAAATTAGACAGAAAAAAATAAATGTAGATATTTGTATAAACCTGGACTGATGTTTTTGATGAAGGTACGTGGAAAAAATGCTCGTGGTAAATGTTTTTTTGGGGGTTGATGTCTTGTTTGTCCAGAGCTGTTTGTGGAAACTCTGTGGGTTAATGAGTAATAAAACAGGTCACCGGGTGCTTATCCTCATTTAAATGACCAACTTACTGAACAAACACAGACACACATACACACAGATACAAGGTCATTGCACTGAATCCCTTCTTGTCTGGACCTCACATGCTCAATTGGCGCACACACACACACACACACACACACACACACACACACACACACACACACACACACACACACACACGTGCCCTATTGCCTCTTTACTCCCAGTGATTATTGTGAATGGGAATTGTGAGTCTCTTATTTGGTCATTTTGTTGCTTACTTCCTCCTCAGTCTTAGATGCACTTCAATATTTGACAGTCCCTGAATTCTGACCTGAATGAGCTTCAGACTGTGGGAAATGTATGTTTGCTTTTTGTTTTAACCTTTATCAAACAAAGAATGTCAATAATGAATAAATTTACAGTGATGATGATAAGAAGTTGTTGTGACTTTAAATTGACAAAGAGAGAAGAAATAAAAAACAGTAAAAAAAAAAATATGGGACAAACAGCCAAGCTAGCTTGTATCCCTTGTTTGCTGTCTTTAAGCTTTCCTGCTAAGCAAACTCTTTATCATATATTCTTTATCGTTACGGTTTATGTCATTTTTATGGTTGCTTATTTTGGACTGTAAAGTTGAGACACACTTAGCTTTGGACCATCATGATCTCCTAAGACTCTACATGACACACAGGTACCTCGGGATTGACTGCAAGCAGATACCAAGCAGAGATTGTTGGACTACCAGGATCAGTTTGGGCTACTATCCAAGAAAACAAACCTAGTGGCAGACAGAACTGCCTATACGTGAGTAAGTATAAAAAGTATATTTCCATTTTAACAGACAAATCAGAGAGTAGTAGAAATCTTCTCATTTAACTTTCGGCAAGAAAGCAAATTAATTGGTTCCCTTTTAACGTAAAAGTCAAGTCAAGGAAAACAGTGAGGTCTAACAGAAAATGGATATTAAATAAAGCACAACTTTGCCTGTAACGGATGATTGTTTTTACACTGGCACGACATTTTTAACCCAAACTGTGGCAAACAAACCTAAAGTCAATGTGACATCACAGTGCAAATTCCTTTTCATTCTTCTACCTCTGCCTCTCTTTCTCTCTGACATGCTCACACAATAAACACTTAACCAACATTCAGATTTCACTGTGTATTTGAATAGTCAAAGTAGCACAGGATGAAACAGTGAGATCATATTCAAACCTATTCATATTTTACTCAAACATCTCCAACCCAGGGGCTTGTGTGCAGCCAAACATTCCTGTTACGCCTACAGCATTCAAACTTTCAACCTATGAAGCTAATACAAATATTGTTTTTAGTAAATGAGAATAGGAAAGAAGGTCACGATCACAGCACAGCTAAGGTTTTTAAAGTACCTTCCATTCATACTCTCACAGCTTGGGCACAAGTCCAGCCTGCTTGTTTTCATATGTGGCAGTCTGGGTAATGTCCACAGGCTGGTGCTGAGGGCTTTAAAGACAACTGGTGACGCCAAAGAGAAGTGTGAAGGTACAGGCAGGCATCATATTTGGGTGGTGTGATGACATGAAACAGTTCAAAGTAGAGTTTTGCATCAGTCGCACCAGACTATAACTTTCACATCGCCGTGCAGTAACCACCCTGACAACCAGCATTTTAAATACAATCTGCTACAGTCCACAGCTGTGACAGGCAGGTGCTTCAGTCAACACTGGCAGATGTGCAAGCTAACTTGTAGCTGCATACTGTACTAAGACAACGGGGAAATTTACCTGTCATCTAAAGTTTGGTGGCCCAGTTTTCCTTCTGGTTATCCTTATAAGTTACTAATGCCATAACTCCGGGTTTTTAGATACCAAAATTATAAGCAGCAGAGCAAAATCAGTGCACAAGCATGTGGGAAGCAACCGCTTAATGGCCCTACAGCTGTGTTGGAAATCCCTTCCCCTCTGCCGCCTTCCCCTCATTGAAATGACAGGAGGTGGTGAGTTACCTCCCGTAGTCCTTTGTCCTCTGGACTGTACATCATTTAATTCAATAAAATATTGCTGAAGAGAGATGAAAGCTCTCTGAACTAGCCAGGTTGGTAACTGCCAATCATCAGGCTTTTTAATGGGCTAATGGGGACAATAGGTTCACACAGTTTATTTAAAATACATATTGTGTCATTGGGCCTTTCCCAAACCACTCCCTACACCCTTGTCCTACTCTCGTTCACTCCATTCTCATGTCCGCCACATTGAGTGCCATCTTAAACCAACAAGTGAGAAGTGGAAGTGAGTCATAAGACTCTCTGACAGTGAGCCTGCACGGATGCCAACTTGCTGACCATGTGCAACGCCATATTGTGTTCATCATGGAAGACCCTCCATACTACACTTAAAAACCTAAACTGCTCAAATTAAGATAAACATTTATAAGCCTATTGTATACAGACGTTAACATCTTTAAGGCTGCCTTGTGTAAAGGATAAAATATATCCCTCTCTAGTCTCTAGACAACCATCACGTTCATTTGCTGTAGTGCTGTATATTTACACTCCACGACTGAATGGGAGTGGATAGGGTCTGGTTTTGGAAAGGCCCATTGACACTGGTCACATAACTGTCTAATTATTCCTCCATTTTGGACTCTCCGGCTCGCTGTTCCCCCAAAAGGTCAGCACTGTGTCATGTGAAAAGACATGTCAAAGTTCCCTTGAATTGAACTGTTAAATATGTGCAGATATACTTAATCCACTGAAATGATTTTTCTGCTAAATTTGCTGTTTTAATGGTGGTGACCAGCTGCCTTCACTGTAATTGTGAGAATAGTAAGTTATAGTCCAAATTTGCAGTTTCTGTGCAAAGTAGACTAAAGGCCAAAACGCACTGGCGGAGAATGGCGTGCATCAAAAAATACACCTCTATCATTTTCAATGTGCAACCCCACATTGGTGGCGGGTAGACACGTGTCGCCACTCCAGGACTTTAACTTAGGAAAAATAATTACTTTTGTGAGTTACTGGAGACAAGATACAAGGAAAACACACACACACACAAATATAAAGCAGAAAAAAAGAGTTAAAATAACTGACACAATGCCTTGTTTGTTCCAGTGCAGCTCAGTACTCTGATGTGCACGTGTACTGTATACGTGACAAGATAATTGGGGTGAATATGTCTCTGCGTGTAGATGTGGAGAAGGGAGACTTAAAAGAATAAGAAAGAGAGAAAAAAGATTTAATTGTATTTAATTTCATTATCTAATTTCATTATATTTATTACTTAAAATATGGTGACAGCTACTAACCCTTAATGACCTCTTCCTAATCCCAAATTTGATTTTTTTTCCTCCCATTAACAGAAAAATATTTTCATGTTATTTGCCTCAGTGGCTCAGCTCCTTGGTGCGTTTGTGAATGAACAACCACGAATGAAAACTGTGAGAAGGATTATCAGCATGTCAAATGCAGGCAGGACTAAAGCACAACTTGTGTGTGTTGAGTGTGTTTGTTTGACATGTGGCAGTGTGAGCAGAACAGACACGGGGATTAAAGACAGGAAACAGACTGCCGTTGAAACCCTTTGCACATCTGTACATAAACACTCCTAATGTGCCTGTCTCCTGCAGTGTGTCAGCAAAACGTACGTTTGATTTGTGCATCTAGATGCTAAAAGTGTATGTTTTGTTGCTGCAAACATGCAACAAACCTCCATGTCGTTTACGTGGCAGAGGTGAGTCCGGCTTGACACACAAGTTGACATCATCAATCTGTCATGTTTTTGTTTGAGAAACTGTGACAGAGCCAGACACTGTGGTTACTAAGGCAACGAGTGGGACAAATATGACTGGTGACGACAGGTAGAGACACACAAACACACGGGTGGCATGCACATATAGACAAGCATACACACGCATATAATAGGCTACACATGCACATATAGACAAGCATACACACGCATATAATAGGCTACACATGCACATCAGAAAAACAAACCATGCTGAAGTCATGTTGACTTGTGTCTCGTATGATATTTTCTGTTCATTTCCTTGAAACACATCATGAAGGGCAGCTGACCAGTGATGGAGGATACAAGGGGAGGAGGGGGGAGGAGAGGAAGACAGGAGATGAATGGGGGAGGGACGAGAGGAAGCGGAGTGTCCTTGTTAATGTGACACGGTCACATTTAAGTGAATTTCCTCTGTGTGTGAGAGTGTGTGTGTATAGCTATAAGTCAATTGCCCAATTGCTGGACAGCCAACATGACTAAAGTTACACAACACACAACTGAAACATTTCCCCCCTCTGTGCCCGCCGGATGCTCGAAATGAAACTCAGGGCTCGACGTGTTATCACAATGTACCACAGCACAATGTGACTGAATCATATTGTGTCCTGTGTTGTAACATTTCACAAGCTCTCTCTTCCTGCATGCTTCCTGCTCACATGCTGTAAGAAAATGCAGAAGAGAGGTCAAGATGAGGTTGTCAGGAGTAGATTGCTACTAAACTTTCAATTAAACCTCTCAGAGTCTCACAGAAGACTCTGAGCCAAACAACTACTTAAAGTCTTTTGCTCAGTGGGTTAAATGCTTTGCCTCATTTCATCAAAATTACTTGTACAACTGACTGTTTTTGCCATTTAACTTCTGTCTATTGCTTACATAACACTCAAACTGGAAACACATTAAGATTCGGCTACTTTTCTTTGTCAATTTCAAAATAAAACTATGTCAAAGCTAACTTTATCAAACACCGCTGCAGACCAAGTACCCCCCCTCATGGTAGCAGTACTCCCCAATGGCAGTGGTCCCCCGGCAGGATAATGCACCATGCCACACTGCAAACATCGCTCAGGAATGGCCCAAGGAATGTGACAAAGACCTCAAAGTGTCAACCTAGCCTCCAAATTCCCCAGATCCCAATCTGAATGAGCATCTGTGGCAGGTGCCATTAACCCTCCTCACAACCCACTGGACTCAATGGATCTGCCACCAACGCACTGGTGCCAGACACCGCAGGACACTCCCATAGATCCTGTGTCCATGCCTCGACAGGTCAGAGCCAAGTCCGATCCAAGGAGGCCCCGCCTTGGTTTAGGGGTACATCTGGGGTACCGGGAGAATCATTGAGCAGATAGGGACCTGAGAAATTTAGAAGCCAGGTCGACACCTTGAGCTTCTTGTCACGCTCCACAGGCCATTTCAAAACTGTTTTTGTAGTGTAGCATTCTGACTCATGCTCTTCAGAGGCCTGGTTAATAACATGGCTACAAATCCTCTACATATAATATGCTATACCTCTGACTTCTTCTGACTCTTAAGCTACTGTAATGTGTGAATTTCCCTGCTGTGGGATAAACAGATCTTATCTTCTAATGTCAGTAAATTCGGGCAAAATCCAGACTTTGCATATCTAGTGTGAATGTGCAGCATGACACACAGACTTGGGGGGTATTTTCCAAACCACAAGGTCCCCTGGTAATACTAGTCCTGTGGGAATAGGACTACAAGATAGATTGTTTAAAGATCAAACAAATGTATTAATTATTGATACACCTTTTGTTTTGAAAGACAAGAGGAGAGCGTGCAGTTTGGACCAGTTACACTCAAAGCCTGGGATTATCAGATACAGTTGTTGACACTTCTTCCAAGGAAAGCCTATTCCAAAATTTGACTCGTGGCTTCCAGGGAATGATGTTATTACTAACGCAGCCTTCATCACCAACACAGCCTACATCCAAATAAAGAATGTTTATTTTCTTCTGAGCAATGAGTATCACCATCCATGTGGGCTGCTTGACTAAGACGGGTGTATTTTTACTGAGAAATCGTGCAACATTAAATCAAATCAAGATGGAAGATTACCAGATTGAATCCTTGGAACTATAAGAATGCTGAGGAGAAGACGGAGGCGAGAGCTGTACAGTCATGACTCTGATGCAAGCGTTTTATTTATAATTCTGGGAACCAGCGCAGCACATACCACGATCTTCGGAACAAAAAATAAACACACAAATCAACTAAGATGACTGAGGAGACAACTAACAAGCCGGTCTTTATGTGGGCTATCGTGGGTTTATTTCAGTGGTGTTAATTGGAAGATGTAATTGGATGACATCTTTATGCTGTTTTTAATAAATCATTGCTCATTTTTTCTCTAAATATCATGTTTGGAATGTTCTTTTGCATCCTCCTGCAGATTTATATCCTTATTATTCTGTTTTTATTTGGTTGTGGATGTAAAGGTGCATGTTTCTATTTAATGTACAATTAAATAAGTATTCCATGTCCCCAGAGCCCACCCAGCACACCCAGGCCCTGCCCCTGCCTGCACACAATGCACCCAGTCTCGATGCCAATCCCTGCAGGTGGAGGGCTGACAGGGTGGTGGCTTCATGTTATTCATTTGGGCTGAGCCTGATCAGGCCCCATGGCCCAAGGCCTGGCCACCAGATGCTCACTGGTGAGCTCCCCACTAGGTCTGACTCCAGAGGGTGTCCCCTTACCGGGCAAGGTATCCGTTCCCCGAATGTGCCGTGTAATCGTGGTCTTCTTGAACCACTCTTAGTCTGGCCCCTCCCCCGGGACCACTTTGCCTTGGGAGACCCTGCCACGGACAACACAGCTCCCAGGATCATGGGGATACGCAAACCCCTCCACCACATTAAGGTGGCAATTCTTGGAGGAGTCCACGGGGCAGACCCAGAACATGCTGGAGGGATGACATATCTCATCTAGGAACGCCTTGAGGAGCTGAAAAGCATTGCTGGGGAGAGGGATGTCTGGGGTGCTTTGCTTGGCCTGCTGCCCCCGTGACCCAGCTCCGGATAAGGGGATGCAAATGGATGGATGGATGGGAATTAGATATTGTACACTGGTTGCATAAAATGTGGACACACAGATAAATGACTTGCCATGAAGGAGTGTACTTGACATGCCGAGTCAACCCTCCTTCACTACATAAAGGCCAAACTGCTCTCTGCTGTCACAGGTTACAGCAACGTCACATTGTGTGAAAATCACATTCTCATTCTGTTTTAATTTAATTGTACATTGTCTTCTTTTCTGCGATTCTAACTTCCAATCAGACCACAAAATATCATCATGTTTCAGATGTGAGGGTCAAGTCACATTTACTGGACCTCTCAGCTAATCTCATTGTGTCGTGGCTGATATGACATGATATTTTTGCTCTTTTAAAGCACGCTGTATTATCCACATTGACTTTGCCATGGATACCCGTTGTCTGTTTATGCTGCAAGCAATACTGCCCATGCCCTTTGCTTTAACATTCTATCTATAAATAGCCAAAGCTTTAAAGAGCAACTTTTTGGCGATATTTACAGAAATGTTGGGCTGTTATTTACAGGAACTTACATAATATTGAGGGCGGCCCAAATTCTGGGAACCAAAGATAGTTTGAGTGATTTTATTTTTTAAAGAGGACTGTATTCTCCATATCAGATATGTCCCACTAACCAGCTCCCGTTCTAGCTGCAGGGGAAATGCCTCTTTCTTCAAAATGTTTCCCATGAATTATGCCTTAAGCCTGTCACACATTCGCTTCAGCATTGTGCTTTAATGGCACTGAAACTTGCGGTTGCCAGGAAACACTTGATAATATTTTGGGCCTCGTGTCTCATTTGTTGTCTCCTGCTGGGAATATTGCCCACCTCCATTGCACTTGAGTTTCACCTTGTTTATCACATTCAGGAAGGCACTATTGTGGGCAGTCTTTTAATACTTTACTTCAGCTTCAAATCCTGAAACCATCCAAACCTCAGGAGGAGGATGAAACACTGGAAAGTTCACTGGATCTCGCAGTCCAACTCCTACTTATTTCACCAGAAGCAGCCAAACACTCAGCCCTATTCTTCAGCTTCGAAGAGAAATGTGTTTTCTTTTGGAGCGAGAGTTTTACTGTAACTCTCCATGTTCTATCTGCCATCTTCTCTAACTGTTCAAAGACAAACATCTCCCCCTACACTCCCACTGGGAAAAGTTCTGAGGAACAAAACACAGCATGGAGGACACAATGATGTAACATTGAATTAATATGACACTTTTACAAGTAACTGACTGACTGTGGGCTGACTAGAATTAGAACTAGAAAAAAAAGGTTTTTATTAGGACTGCCCCCTAATAGTCGACCAATGGTTAGTCAACATAAAAGGTCATTAGTCGGCAAGAGTTCATTGGTTGCTTAGTCACAGACAAACAAACAAACATGAGACTCTATTAGGAGCTGCACCTTGTCAAAATAAATCAAAACCTATATGACTGGACCAAGTGGGAATTTAATTTGAAAGGACTGACACAGGAAGAGGCCATGCTCAGCAGTCAGACAGGAGTCAGGTTACAAACCAGTCACAGCCAACAGATATCTTTCTTTTCTTCTGTAAATATTCAGTCTGATAAATATGGAAAAGTTGATCATGTTAGTGCAGGGCTACCCAGAGCTTTACATCTTTCCCACGGACAATAGGCCTACACACTTATAAACAGCTCCTGGAATAAGATCAGCTCTGCACTCAGGATTTCAGGTAAATAGACTATACGATGCTTGTTAGGATTGCTTAGCAACCCCAGATGCAAACTGCCCCCACGCTCTTGAAAGCTGGCACAAAAAAAAAGGCACAAGAGTAGCACCCAGTGCCCAACCTCGTGCTTTCCAGGCGGTTAAAGACACAGCATGTGTGCGGCCCCTGATTTCCAGGGCTGGTACCTGTGGTTATTCCACAGGCTAGTTACGTAATAACATGTCGGGCAGGAAATCCAAAGTGTGGGATCATTTTGAGAAGGTGAAGGACGAACCCAAGGTGATATGTAAACTCATATTCATTGGTCGACTACAAACATGACGTATCATCTTAAACATGTCAGTAGCTACATGCCCATTAGCCACTTAGCACAATCATTACTGCTTTGATGACAGCGTCATTAACAGGCAGCTCGCTCAGTGTGTGACGTGCACTTGTAGATAAAATATAGGCCTATATTAATGAAGGTTCATTAGTACGGTTTGTATTTCTCTGTAATGCAGCACAGTGTTAACAATGTTACTGATACTATTCTTTCTCAAATCTTTGATAAATCTTTAACAATAAACTTTGCGCATATTGTAATTCAAGTGGTCGGAGAAAAAAAACACAATTGTGCACTTCCTTTTGTGGTTTTCCCCACATATACAACGTGCTCATGTTTTTAGCACAAGCCTATGGCATTTTACATTGTATAAATTAGCCTAGCGGCTAGCGGACTTTTCCTCTACTCACATGAAGTAACATATTTATATGAATATTTGTGAAATTATTATGAAACACATTCTCCAAGCTAGTTGAGGCAGATGACTCACGTTGCCCACAACACTCAAACATGATACAGTGTACTTGCTGTGACACATTTCCAATTCACCCTTTAAAACAGGGTAATGTATTTAAGTCTTCAAAGCTCTGATTATTCTTATGCTCTGCCTTGCCAGCTGTTCACCTGAAAATTCTACTCCCACTACTGCTAGGACATCAGAAGCCACACCTCCGCAGTCCCCTGGGGGAAAGTTATCATCATCTCTCCCCGAACCCTGCTGTGCTGAGTTTGTTGTATCCCCAGGGGAACTGACAAGTTCAGTCTGTTGACACTAAATATTTACTGTTCCATACTGTACTCTCTGTACTCTGCATATTTATAACTATGCACTACACATGACTTGGCTCACTGAAATAAGGACAAGGTGAACATTGCAGTAAGAAGTTTCTAAACTCTGCAGCTGAATTCTATTAGATAACACTTTACCTGAAATAATCAGTGACTATTTGTAACCTGAAATGTTTACTTAGTTGAATGAAGAGCTAAGTTCACTGTGTGTGAATCAGGAATGAAAAAAGGAACCATTAGAAAAAGTGGCCTGACCTCTTAATTCAAACTGTGTGAGCACGGCTAAAGCTGTGGAAGAAACAGGCTGCTATTGTTGTCTCTGTATCGGAGCGTGTTGGGAAGCCAGCTTTCCTAACAGCTGAGGATAAACATACTTTTCACAGAGCTCTGTAACACCAAGCAAACGGCGCAGATTGAGGGTAAGAATGCAGTCTGGATGGTGCCCTTGTCTGACAGGCTGCTTGTTCACAGTGTGCATGATGGGGACTGACCAAGATTTATGATATTTTTTAGCAATCTAATCCAGGGAGTGGAAGTAAGCTGTCCAGTTTGGCTACAAGTGAAGGCAAATTAAAATGTGTCATACATTCTAAGTGAGAGAAGTCAGTTCCTAACAATAGGGTTATATTGCATTACAAAATACTGGTTATTGGTGTCAGTTGGATGACTCAGTTACGCCATGGATTTTTGATACCTTATTTTGATGAGTTTAAAGACATTTTATTCTGCAGAAAAAACACAAACATTCTGATCAAACGGCAAGTAAATAAAAATGCCCCAGCACTACCCAGGAGGTTGAATTCTACAAATAGGAGATAGTTTGATATCTTAATAGCACAGCAGAAAGGCAGAGGAAACATTTACCTTAACAACCTGATCTTAGCCAAACAGTTCGCAAATTATTGATGATACTGAAGACGTCCATCTTTAAAAACAGGCCATGAACAAATACTTTCATTTTGAAAAGAGGCTAAATCATTTCCTAAAATAGCTGGACACCGTAGTTTTAAGTAAATGTCACTCAAACCAGAATAAATACTGCATTTGTTTGGGACTACTTTCAGAAGTGGATTAAGACACATTTCATGGGCTGGTGAGTATTTACATCAGGACAGTGTGGGATTGACTCCAAAACTACTGTGCCAAAGTTCATGTTAATGAGGGAAGATGTCACCCAGTGCAACAGTGTGGTTCACTGATGTGTTTTTAATAGTTTTGGACACAATGGAGGATCTACGGATCTTTGGATACACAGTTGTTGGTTTGGGCCTTCAGCCTCCATCTGATTGCTAGTACTTATTGCCTTTGTTGGTTATGTTGGTTAGGTTTAGACAGGAGTGAGATTGGTTGGGGATATGGTACTGTAAGTCTCAACAGGATTTGTCATTGTCTTTGTCAACAGCCATGTAATGCATTCTGGTAACACCGCTACGAGTTTCTAGAGATTGGACGTCTGCTTCTCATTTGCATAAAGTTGAATCTAGGCTGCTTTGTGCAAATAAGGGACGTCCAGTGCGACAAGCCGCCTCTGGAAACTCCCTGTATCATTTTTAATTAACAATTGTCAATTTAAAATGAAGACAGATTTAGCAGAAGCATGGCTCATATGTTTTCATAAACACATTTAGTTGAGCTATTTTTATAATATAAGACAAAATTTCCAAATGAGCCACAATGTTGGTCCAGTTTGAAACCTGGGAGCAGACAGTGTGCCCAGTAGCATGCCCATCAAGCGTCCTATGCTGGGAAGCAGTGTAACCCCTCGTGGCCAAAAATGCCCTTGTGGACACGTACCATTAAGGTAAGAATGTCAGGGTAAGCCATGTATAGCAAGAGTAAAAGTAGGGTGGGTCATGCCTTCGCCATCTTAGAAAAAAAATAATAATAAAAAAAAAGAAAAACGTCACCACACGGAACACATCTGAACCACGTGGGTGATTTCATGGAGGGAAGGAGAGGTCAGGTGGAAACAACAACATTGACAGAACATGATTCAGATTCTTTCATAGTGAGGGAGGAGGCGACAGACTGTGTGTGTGTGTGTGTGTGTGTGTGTGTGTGTGTGTCTGTACGTGTACATGCAGCACAGTGAGGACCAAAAAACATATTTTAGTAACATAGTGAGGACGTTTTTGCAAAGTGAGGACATTTTGGCCAGTCCTCACTTTTTTAAAGGCCTGTTTGAGGGTTAAGAGCTTGTGTTTTTCAGGATAAAATTAGGTTCATATTAGGATTAGGCATTTAGTTGTGATGGTTAAGGTTCGGGTAAGGGGCTAGGGAATGCATTATGTCAATGAGGGTCCTCTTAAAGATAGAAGTACAAGAATGTGTGTGTGAGATTATTAAAGTTCTGAGTTTGTTTAAGTTTCACATTAAAAGACTGTTAAAGTTCTGACTTAAAACTGATCTGGAAACAGAAATAAAATAACTATTTTTTTTTTTTTTTTCAAAGCAAGACACTAAGGGACTAAAGTAAGTAACATGCAAATGTGCAATGACAGAATGGTGACGGGTAAAAAATATGATTGGCTGTTAATTTTCCAACACTGCCTACTACACACCTTCTTCTGTCTCCTCTGAACTCTCCCCTCATCTCACTCCTTCCATCCCTCAGCCTTTCGCTTCCTATTTCACCTCCTCTTCTTCCTCCCAAGCGGACGCCACCGGAGACAGGGCCATTACCCCGGCAGCTAAAAACAGGTCAAGTGTTGTTCCGTGATGTTGAAATTAATGACTGCAGTCCCACAGAGAGGCGAGGGGGAGAGATGGAGGGGAGCGATATGAAAGACAGAAGAGGAGGACGAGTGGTTGAAAGTGTTTAAAAGACAGAGTGAGAGTATGTCAGCTGGAGGGAGTTTGAAGAGGGATGCTTTTACTCAACTGTACTCCCGACCACTCATCCGGCTCCCCTGTTTCCTCTCTATCTCTCACATTACAATTGCAACATCATGGAACAACACTTGATTGTAATTTTGAAATCATAATGAGTCACAAGAGGATGGCAGCTAGTCCTGAAATAGTCTTCCTGCGCAGTAAGCTGTTGAGTTATTTCATTGTCAGAAGATAAAGCAAAGAGGACTAAAAGTAGCAGTTACATTTGTTTCACTTAACTAAAAAGATTTCAGTAGATTTACTGTGTGTGGTTAGAGCACGGGAGCATTTATAGTGCATAATGTATACTGCAGTGTGCAAGACCTAAATGTGTATCTGAAGTGATCTACCCATCCATTTTCAACCTCTTATCTGAAGCTAGGTAGCGGGGGCAGCAGGCTGAGCAAAGTATTCCAGACGTCCCTCTCCCTAGCAAAGCTTTGCAGCTCCTCCTGGGGGATCCCGAGGCATTCCCAGGCCAGATAAGATAGGAAATCCCTCCAGCATGTTCTGGGTCTGCCCCGGGGCCTCCTACCAGTGGGACATGCCTGGAACACCTCCAACGTGAGGCGCCCAGGAGGCATCCTGATCAGACACCCGAACCACCTCAACTGATCCCTTTTGATGAGAAGGAGCAGCAGCTCTACCTCGAGCTGCTCCGGATGTCCGAACTCCTTACCCTGTCTCTAAGGCTGAGCCCAGCCACCCCACGGAGGAAACTCATTTCAGCCGCTTGTATCCACAATCTCATTCTTTTGGTCATTACCCAGAGCTCGTGAGCATAGGTGAGGGTTGGGATGTAGATGGACCAATAAATCAAGAGCTTCGCCTTCCAGCTCATCTCTGTCTTTCACCACGACGGTCCGGTGCATTACCACATCACTGTAGAAGCAACACCAAACTGCCAATCGATCTCACGCTCCATTCTACCCTCACTTGTAACCTAGACCCTAAGATACTTGAACACCTTCGCTTGGGGCAGTAACTCTCCCACCATTTTCCGGCAAAGAACAATGGCCTCAGATTTGGAGGTGCTGACTCTCATCTCGATCACTTTACACATGTCTGCAAACCACCCAAGTGCATGCTGGAGGTCACAATGTGAGCAAACAGAACCACATCATCTGCAAAAAGCCGATGTGCAATGACGGTACCTTGTAATTCCATGTGGGATAAGCCAAGTGAAAATCTTGGCATGACACAAAATAAATAAATAAATGAAGTGATTAAATTAGTATAGCAATAAATTAATATATTCTGTATCATTAGAGATTTTCATTTGAATTATTTCACAGTTGTTCACCATCTACTCGCTTTTTAAGAAGATTGTGGAGAAACTTATAGTATTTTAAACAGAAACCTAACAATGATATGATATTATAAGTTTTATCTAATACTGCTTGCAAGTCATACAATAATCATGGCTCTAGGTCAGTCAGAAATCAATATCAGTATAAGTGTACGCTATAAAACATTTTCACCACTTATTCTTGTCATTAAATAGCCTCTTCTGATGGGTAATTGAATTTGTTATATCAAATCAAAAAGAGACAAAAAGAGTAATGTTACTTAGCGAAACACTGCCTCTACCATGAAAGTATTTACTTTCGGATGTCAGCGCTGAAAACATGACTATAGACTGTAGCTGTGTTTGCACATCCATCAAATTCCTCAACAAGTCACAGGAAGTTCATCAATATTCTATGGGCAACCTGAAACTGATGTTACAGTAAAACCGGAAACTAGCTCACCACTTCTCAACTTCTGTCAGAGCCACTCACATCAGAAGATATAGGACCACTTGCTGCAACAAATGATTATATACTTATATTTGGCAGTGTGCTCTGCTCCTGAGGCCTCCCCGGTGAATCTGAGTGGCAGCGCCGAGTTCAGCAGCACAGGGAAGATAAATGAGACAATTAAACAGTGCTTGATGGCACCTCAGTGACTAATGGCTGTTCCTTCCTGCTTGTCTGCGCACTGACAAACACAGTAGTAAGCAGTAAAGAGTGTGTGTGTGTGTGCAGCATTGACAGACACATGCTTGTGTGTTTATGTGAGTGTCTGTGCATGTGTGAGTGTGTGTGTGTGGGCTAGAGGTTTGTTGCAGAAATTCAACTGCCAGATAGACAAACACTTGCAGACGTCAAAACAATGAGAGTGAGATACAAAAAAAATCTGTGGCTGCAAAGTTCTTTGAATGATGTTAACAGTGACAACAATTCTTTATTATGCCCTTTGTTTACATTTTATTACTGTGGTGAATGTCCACAAAGTGTGTGTTGAGTTTGTTTTACATCTGTGAAAAATCTACTATGCATAAGAAGGGCTACATCGATGGTTCACTAAACCCCTGCCCAGTGTTCTTCAGCTCCAACATTAGCTGCAAACGTTAGCATGTCTGGCTAACTAGCTTCTCCAGTGGTCGGTGGAGTAAACAAACACAGTCTTCAAGTAGATGATGTTGTCTCAAGTAGAAGTAAAAATACTTGATTAAGAGTAAAAAAGTATCTTGTTAAATAAACGAGTTGTGAGTAACTTCATCAGATGCAGTTCATTACATCAGTGTACTACGTTCAAACAGGTCAATAGGTGCTGTTATGTCATATTCAATAAAACATTTATTATCAGGTGCAGTCTGTTTGTCCACCATTTTAATTCATTTTTAGCAACCCTCGACTTTTCTTTCTCTTATTGTTACTCTAATAGGCACTGGTTTTGCTTTTGCTCCTTGAGAACTCTTCTTATCTTGTATATTTGTATATTTTGCCAGATATTTAATATACACACAATATTTTATTGTTCTAAAACTGGGCCCAGTGAGTGACCCTGACCCACTCACTGACCCTGGGGACCTACTGGTTGTCTGGTTGTGAACAGTTAAATTGTTGTTACTGTAATTTGAAGCATTTTGTAGCATAAGAATTTCCTTCGGGATAATAAAGTTCTACTGAATTGAATGTATCAGTAAAAGTAATGAGAGGTGTGTAGTCCAATCTCACAGAGTAGAAGTACATATATTTGATTACAAATCTACTCAAGTAAAAATCTTCAAATCTGTATTTTTCATCTGAAATTGAAACCTTTAAAAATGAATACAACCTCACGTTGCATCAATCACATTTACACACCAACTCTGAAACTTTAGTCTGTCATTATAATTTTGAAAACCAGTTCGATTACCTGTGATTTTTTGCATATGTCGAAAGCATTAAGAGAGTTTTTTGACCCAGGAAGCAGTCAAAAAAATGTGGCATAACCTGCAGGACACGTACATTTGCAACAAGAGAGGAACAAGGCAATGGACTGTGGGGCCAGGAAGAAAAGAACATGTACAATACACGGAAGCAATGTTCTCCTTGAAATTTTCACGACGAAGAGAAGGCAACATTAGGCTATCCAGAAATGCACAACAGCAATGAGAGGCTTACAGCAGAGTGCAAGTTAATAGCCACACAGTATCATTTTTATATCTAAGGTAGCCGCTGTGCAAAACGCAAGTTGCAGGCTGACAGTGGAGACACGTTGGAGGTTTCTATGCGTAACTATTTTCATCAGATGACGGATTTAAAAAACAAAAAAAAAAAACAGACTTGGTGTGCAAAAAGCCCTGGTGGAAACTGGGGGTAATTTGTTTGCCCACGAGCGGCTGCCATGGCAGAGCCGCATCGCCGCATCCTTGATCTTCGGTTTTCCAGCGGGCCGTTCGAGCATGTCCGGCTTCTCTGCCACTGCTACCGGGATACATCTGAGGAGGAGCCGGCTGCTAATGCTATGTACCAGGACACTGCTAATGCTGCTTGCCGTGCTGCTAACATTTGTTTCTCAAAAACATCAGTCAGGTCGATGACCCACCTGCACATGGGCTACAATGTATGATCGAAAATGAATAACAGTTGAAAGTATTCGAAATGTCCATCCCCGTCTAGCTATGATGCTAGTTAGCCAACTTTGGCTAAAGCTTACCTGTCGAGGAGAAGAGTAGCCACTTCGACATGCGATTTCAAATTCTCCTCCACTTTCAACCGTCTCCACCGTTCATAATCATCTCCTATATAGACCCTCGCTTTGCCTTGAGTTTTGTCTTGGCATTTTTTGGGAATCATAATGAGGTTGTTTGGGTTTAGTCACACCGTCAGCCATTGTAGCTCAGTCGTAACTGTAACTGATGCTGAGACTCTACTGACTGCGTGACTGGTAGACGGCAGTGGGTGGCGCAACAGGCCAAAACACAAATTCAAAACATAAACATGATTTGCAGACCGTATAATTTTTTTTTTAAAATGCAAATATTCTGGCTGTACTATTGTTGTCGGTGAGATCAGTATGTTATATGAACATTATTCCTTAGTCTCTGTGACATATTAGGATGATTTTACGACTATTTGCTTTAGATTTCTTACATATAGCTCCTTTAATAATAAAAAGTATTATGCAAAACAACTACTCTTAGAAGTACAATTTATTAATAGAAATTACTCCAACTACATGTACCAGAGTAAATATAACACATTACCTCCCATCAGTGCTTATGATCTATAATGGTAAAGCTAACATAATATTATTTCTAAGGCCAAGGTGCATATCATGATATAACGATATAATTTGTGGGGTCATCAGTCATGTTAGACCAAGTTCCACTCACCAAGTTAGTACGTAAAGCCAATACACATTGTTTCAGTGCAGATCTAATGTAGGATGTGTGTTTATAGCTCCATTCACTATATGAACACAAGTCCACTCTTAGTCTACTTTGTGTATCAAAATGTGCTGAGTAAATGTAACACATATTGTTTACGGTGACTGCTATTTGTGTGTGCGTGTGCGTGCGTGTGTGTGTGTGTGTCTGGCAGGGGTAGGCAGTGGGGTTTTCCTGTCTTTACATCCTGTTGTATATCCTATTAAAGGCCAACAGTCCACCGGGAGCGGACAGATAAGACAGTCATGTGGTAATTAGCTCTGGTCATTAAAACTGACCTCAGGCTTTGTTCTGCCATCTGGATACACTGTCCTACCCCCTGTTAGACGTGTGTGTGAGTGTGTGTGTGTGTGTGTGTGTGTGTGTGTGTGTGTGTGTGACCCACATGATTTCCTTTTTCTAACAATCCTGGAAGGAACAACCTGGAGTGTATTGTTTATTTCTAATTGTCTTCTCTATCTATGAATCTGTCCCGTCATGTGCATGATAAGCAGTATGAGCTGTATTCAATGGAGGACCCTGTACACAAAATGAACACTTGAGCTTCCACTTCTGTCTAAATGAGCTGCATTTTGTTGTAACCTACACGTGTGAAAGAGAGCACACGCCGCCTCTGCTCATCACATTCTTGAAATTCATTAATTGCTTTCACAAGAGTAAATTCAATTGGCCATTGTTTGTGGGTGCACGGTCAGCTGATTTTAAATTATGTTTTAAAATGTGACGAAGTCAATGACAAGGAGGTACACAGATAGTCGGTTCAGCCTGGAATGCAACCAACATGCAGTATGAAATGCTGATCTGTTCATCAGGTGACCTCAAGGTCTCAGGTTGAATCCCGACAACAGCCAGTGTGTTCGAACCGAATCAACTTCTTATTTGTCAGGGGTGCAGTAACAGGACAAAAGTAGTAAAAGGAGCATAATCTGCATATTTTAGACCATTGTCTGTACATAAAAATGAAAAATCCCAGAGTCATGTGCTGGATTGTTTTGCTATGACCGGGAAATGACTCCCTGTTGTTATTTTCACAATTCAGTTTTTGTACATATTAAACACATAAGATATAGCATGGTAATTAGTGAGCTTGACTCAGCGCTGCCAAAAATGACAATGGAAAAGACCCAGTATTTTCAAAATTCATGTTATTCATATGGTCTAGGAGGGTCCAAGCTTATAGAAGACATCCTGTGGATGCGCTGGGATGCATTGTCAGTGATGTATCCTGGGGTCATCGGGTGTTTTGGGTCTTTTTAAACCTCAGACACCCTCACCCAGGCGTACCCAGCCGGGGGTGATCAGTCCTCGCTTGCTTCTCAGTAGCAATTAACCACAGGGTTAATTACTATCCCCAGCTTTGTGAGGACCCTGCAGAGTGACCGGCCTGCAAAGCCACAACATCCCACCTGGACAGGCTCACAGTGGGTGTTCCAGCCCTGCCTCCTGCACTACTGTGTCAGTTCCTGGTACTTAGCTCGTTTCTGTTCTTGGGCTTCGTCCATGCACTACTCCCAGGGTACAGTGAGTTCTACCATGATCACTTGTTTATGACCATCTCTGGATGAAGGGTTGTTGAGACTATGAGCTCTAGTTTCCCGGCGCGGCACAGGGTGGCGAACCCCGCGCAGAGCTAGTTTTGAGCAGCGCAACTCGAGGCGCGCTCAGTTTGATAGTTTGGCAGACGGAGGTGCACTGAGATGGATGTGGCATCGACAGATCCAGCTTGGTGCAGTGACAGTTTCGTGCCAAAAGGCTTTGTCAAAGGTGCACTAAAAGCTCGCCAGCTGAAACCAGGTCTACTGTCAGCGCAGGTGGAGCGCAGCCGGTGTAAGCCGAAGTTTGGCTGACCAGCGGACAGAGCGCACACGTCACCAAAACCTCACAGGCAGGTTTCCAGAATATCAGGCACATTAACAATTAGAGGTGTAACGGTACACAAAAATCTCGGTTCGGTACGTACCTCGGTACACAAGTCACGATTCGGAGGATTTAAGCTTTGCGGGTGGGTCTTCAGGTTCGTCAGGCTCACTTGCCATGTTGTCAAAATGCGAGAATGCGATGCACAAAGAGAAAGTGGAGATTTACGGTCGGACTCAGTCCATCACTCAATTATGTCCGTCGGGGAACTAGATATTTTAAATGGCTCGGCTTGCAAAAACGGAATTAAAATAAAACAAAATAAAATAAAATAATATCCTGAGCCCAATAATTCGGTACAGGGTCGTGCTGAACCGAAAGTCGCGTACCAAACGGTTCGACGCAAATACATGCACCGTTACGGCCCTATTAACAATGCAATAAATACCCAAAAAAACACTATTCAATGCAACTATCTGCAATCAGCACATAAATGTATCTCTATATCGACTGTCTCGTCACATCTGATGTCAGATCAAAGGGGATTGGCACCGTTTGGCACGTTTGGCACGCGTAATGGAAACCCAACCTGATTTGATTAACGCAGCCTGCAAACTAATGAGTTCACATCCCTCTCAGCCAACCACAAACAGCCACAGCATCAGATAGGGAGTATATATTCAGCATCTGTCATCTTAGAAAAGTCAAAAGAAAAGAAACAGTGAGACTGCAAGAGAGAAAGAGAGCAAGCGCACACACGAGAGAAACGCAACATTGATTTACAATTGTGCTGACCTCCTCCCAGGCTACCTTTGCATCATCAGCCCGTGGAGGTCTGCTCGCAGTTCCGTATATTCGGACACTGCGAGCTTGGACCTCCTGGACCAAAACATCAGTTTCCTCCTGGGAGAGGTTTGGCCTTGTGACGCTGCTGCTCTCTTCTGCCATGGCGAATTGAGTAAACTCTCACTACGCCTTTGCACGGTGCATTTAAGGGCGAGGAGAGGGGCTTATTTGATTGGTGTGATGTGTGTAAAACCCACTCCACGCCTTCTCTCCTGCCTCTTTCCGACTTGCACAGGTAGGAGGGACGGAGGTGGGAAAGAGGAGTAGCTGCACCAGCGCGCACGGTGTGCCAAACTTGCAAAATCTGCCTGGCCACACCCAGTTGGCGAAGCGCAGGTGCCTCGCCCGGTCTGCGAAACTAGAGCCCAATGTTTTCTGGGAACTGTAACTGCTTGCCAAGATCAACTCTCAGTTGCCAGTCGGCTGCTGAGGCAAGGAGGCTAGTTGCTGATCTTGATTGTGGGATGTTTTTCTCTCCAGCTTTAACAAAGGTGATGCTCCTCTTTGGTTGATTACTGGTGGTAATAGCTGAGGCAACTGTATCTGCAAGGGCCTTTGGGCACCAACTGAAGATGTGTTTGAGGGATCCTCTCCTAGAGCAAAGAGCACAAGCCCCAGATGTGGAGATTAGCTGGGCTTGGTAGGTCATCGTACACAGCCTGGATCAAAAATCGGATTTGGAAGTAGTCTGCCCCGCAGGATATTATCCCATGTTTCCCACTTCATCCATGCTCCCTGCTTACTCTTTCTTCTACCATGCTTGCTCAAACTTATAAGTAAACAAGAGCAACTCTCTCCAGAATCCAAAAACTAGAGCACTAAAACTCAAATTTGTGATGTCATCAAGTATAAAGTGTGGATCTGCTCCATAGACAATGAATTGGGAAACATGTTCTACATGACACTGAGAGCACCCAGGGAAATGTTCTGAGTATATGAGTACATTTTCTGTTTCAGAGCTAAGAACACTACAAAAGCTTAATTGGGCATAAAATGGAATCAAACAATCTGTGGATACATGAAGTTAGTCTCCCATTCATTGTCTGTGGAGCAGCTCTAGACTTTATACTTGATGACATCACAAGTGTTGAGTCTTACTTCTCTGGTTTCTGGCTTTGAGATAGAGAAGCTCATGTTCACAAATTTTGGTTGAACTTTCCTCGGCCATGGAAATAAAATATTGTAATTCTTAATTAAGGTGGTGTTCCCCTTTAAGGGACTGTCGCCTGCACATGAGAGGAACTGCTGTGATTGCTACTGTGGAAGCTTCACTTAACTCCACCTGATGTTGCTACAATTTAATAGCTGAATACAATAACTTTAATATCAGATCACCCTATATCTTAACACATCATCCCATGCTATGACGTCACTTATCAGTGTAAGTCGCTCTCGCCTGTCATACATTGTTACGAGTAGGACCGGCAGCAAACGGACAAGTGCAGGGAGAGCAGTGTGAGTCATACCACTCTGTTCACAAGAATCCCATATTCAGCCAGATCTTGTGTGATGTGCTGCATGTTTGCAAGTGTGTGTGCATGTGTGTGAGAGGGAGAGGGGGACACAGAGACAACGGCTGAGTGAGACAAGTAAGAAATATGTGCGTCTGCAGCATAATTCATTGTGTATAGGAGGGAGTGTAGTTCTGTGTGTGAGAGAGCAGTGAAGAGGACACAGTAGGTTTATTGAGCAGCTCTCTGCAGGACAAAAGCATCTTTCTGAGACACATGCCTTTAGCTGATTACAGAGGCTGCAGGCAGCATTAACAGCATAGCTTACATTTTGTACAAGTTACACACTGCAGGCTTCATTCACACTGTAGCCGAACATATTCCAGTTCAGACTGAACATGTTTATGCTGCTGGTGACGTTGAAGACTTTATAAAATACAGCTGCATGTTTATTTCTGTAATTGGGCCCTGAAACTGTATTTCGTGGTTATTTTTATGCTATTTTGTTTCATTTTATTAAACTTTAATTGGGTTTTACTGGAGAATAGTCATTTGTTATATATTAAAGTTAACCTCCAATCTTCTTTGTGGGTGAAAGCAATTAGACAACATCATATTGTTTTATTTCAGCTGCTAACTGCTAGCTGCTCCAAAGTTTTTGGCTTGTGACATGCACGAGTCATGAACAGTGCAATGAAAGAGGGATTTTTCTTCTTCATCAAAAGGACTTGTATTGGCCTGAAGAGGCAAAAGTGTCAAGAACTTCAAAAGAAACTAGAATTTCTGCGTCACACTTGTGTGTCTCCGTGAACCAGCCAAGTTGCAGTTATAGTTTACATCCATGTCTGTTCAGACTCCTATGTTGCCATGACAAGTGACAATGTTTCAAATATGAATGTTGCTGCAAAGAAGCTACACAGTCTAATCTATACACACACAGTTTCAAGGTGGGCACCCAAGATAAGTGTCACCAATTCAGTGTCTGAACAAATGTAACCTCCTCTGTTCCTGAGTTATGATGTCATTTTATTTTTTAATACATTTGTGTGAAATTTTGTCATAATTAGTGTATGAATTATTGATTTTTGGCCAAAAACATGTTTTGCGAGGCCACAGCGACCTTTGACCTCTGACCATCAAATTCCAATCAGACCATCTCTAAGTCCAATTGGACGTTTGTGACAAATTTGAAGAAATTCCCTTAAGGTTTTCTTGAGATATTGCGTTCATGAGAATGAGATAGATGAGGTCACAGTGACCCTTGACCTTTAACCATCAAATTCTATTCTGGTCATCCGAATATTCAACTGGACGTTTGTGATGAATCTGAAGACATTTCTTGAGATGTCATGTCCAGAAGAATGGTACATACATATGTACGTACGTATAGACCAGGGGTAGGCAACCTGCAGCTTTTGAGCCCCTCTCCTTCCTGGGGCTTTGACCAAAAATTAGGCTACATACAAATGAATCATGGTAATTTTTCAACATTTCAATTTTCATTTATCATTGCTGTTGACCTAAAGTGATTCTTACATTATCCATTCTTACATTATAAACTGTAACCTGTAGGCCTACAACAAATTTTAAAATGTTTTAACATTTCGTCAACTGTTTTGAGTGTGCGGCTGCTGTTTTGTTGTTTTCTAACATTTCGTCAACTGAAATCTGAGTCATAGCTATGTCTTCGTCCTGGTGTCTTTTCTCTAAGTTGTGCCGAACATCAAGAACGGTGGCTTGTCTTGAGTCTCCTTAGCAAAGCTAGCCATGGATTCCAAATCCAGAAAGGAAAAGTCTTAGAGGAAAGTACTGAATTTAATAGTGCATAGACAGATTTGTTTACTTTCGCTGCAAGGTACCACATATTCATAAATACTTCACTGCGGAGTAGCCACCCAATGGTAAAAAATATTAGTGATTAAATCTATTAGTAATGCTAATAAGCTAATTTAAACTTAATAAGGTTACCTTTATCATTGCGGCTAAGATTTAATTAATTTTTTTGGACCAAAAATGGCTCCTCAGGTAGTAAAGATTGCTGAACGCTTGTACAGAAAGACAACTCAGACACATAATGCCTCTGCACATGCAATAAAAAGCACAGATTATTACCATCATTACCCCTGAGATCTACTTTGAAAAGCCAGACTCCCATGTTGGGAACCACCGGTATTAAAAATCACCAAATATTTAACCTGTAAATTTGACAAACTAAAGAAACAAAATCAACTACAGTGAAATACCCCAAATGTTAATTTTGTTTTTACTAAAAAATACAGCACACAGGCTTATGAAAGAACTAGGCAGCATGATAGTTAGGAAGTCATGTTTCAAATCTGTTGTACTAACATTACATGAAGTTAGATATTGTCTAATACGTCAAACCATGAGACAACATAAAAAAAGACATTTGACAATTATAGCAATTAAATGACCATGAAAGACACATGTTAACAAACAGTACAGTATAAAGAATGTGGACCACACTTGGGGTGCCCAGTAGCTTATTCAGTAGAGCAGGCGCCCCATGTACAAAGGCTTTGCTCTTGCTGCAGCGGCCAGAGGTTCGATTCTGACCCATGACCCTTTGCTGCTGTCATCCCTTCTCTCTCCCCCTTTCATGCTCATACTGTCCTATCAATTAAAGCATAAAGGCATAAAGGCCTAAAACATATCTTTATAAAAAGAACGAGCACCACACTTGAATATTAATAAATAAGAGGTTAAAACTAGTTCTCATCAATGTAACAGACGTAGTTTGGTTTTATGAATCATGGGCTAAGAATCACTCAGGTTACTAAGGTTATTTAAAATTCAAGCGTGCGCTCTCAAACGCCTTCTGGCATCATTTGCATGTGATTCAGATGGTGTGTGTATCACTGCCAACTGCTTTCAAAAATAACCAGGTTAATGTGTGTGTGTGTGTGTGTGTGTGTGTGTGTGTGTGTGTGTGACTTGCATACTAAAGTCAGTGTCAGTATGACGAACTGTTGCTAAGCAGTGGTGGTTGCTAGGTGGTGAAAGGGGGAGGGGAGACAGGTTTGCAGTTAGTGATGGAATCTGAGGGTTTACCTCTACGAGCGTGTGTGTGCACGTGTGTGTGTGTGTGTGTGTGTGTGTGAGTTCCCTTGGATTTATTTGGTTTAAGTGTTGACACTACAGTGTGGGGAAAGAAAAGCGGCATTTTTTGGGGGTGATTTCAACTTCTGTTCACAGCAAACTCCACCACGGGATAAAAGGATTCAACCTAGAGGCAATATCGGATGCATAAGTGTGTGAAAGAGCTTCATGTTGGTGATCTGGTGAATCTTCTTAAACTGTAACAACTGACTCATTAAAAAACAGACCGCAAAATGCTGTCTAGCAGCGTCAGATTCAGCAATGGAAGAACGACTATGAGTCATTTATTTTGTCTTCTGCTGCAGATTCATCAAGCAAAGCTGCAGAGTATCTGGCAGGAGAACACAGAGTGAAACCAGCACACTCCTCTGCTTTCCCCAGGACGATTACTGTATTATACGCAGCGGGGGGAAAGCCTCACAGTTTGCCGGCTTCCCTCTATTTGTGTTCACATATTTTCCAGCTTGTTCTGCACATCCTAGACAGGCATATCCGGCCTCTAGCTACAGTTTTTAGTGCTCGTATCTTTTTGTGTTTTTTCCTAACTTATCTGCAGGTACCTCGCTAAACATACTGTGCATCCCTAAACGGTGTCGCTCCTGTCAGATCTGGTCTGATCCAGTCGGGTGAAGGAGATGGTGGGGGGGTTGGCGGGGCGAGACACAGGCAGCCATTTGTACTCAAGGTCCTGTGATGGAGGGTCCAAACACCAGTCGTAGTGCTTTAGCAGGTACATGCACGCTTCCTGGCAGAAAAACAAGAAAAGATATTTAAAAAAAAAACAGTACTGAATGTGCTGTAACTTCAGTATCTTTGCTGCGCTGACATAAACGGAACTTACGTTCTGCCTGACAGATATCTAGAGTTAAAAGCATTGGGGGTGGAAGTGACAATTTCCTAATTTTATAGCAGCGCAGAAACAAAATGTTAAACCAGAAGGCACTTGGCAGAGTGAGAGCCTCCGCCAACGCTGCATGAGTCTCCAACTTGTAAAGCTACAGCCTCCATAACACTTTATGTTTGTTTGTGTGTTGTTGTTTTTTTCAGATTTGAAGGTAGGAAGGCAACGCAACACCTTTAAGCAGCCAAGCTGAAATGGAACATTAGGTCCATGAGACTTGGTTTACTCATCATAAACACTTTCCTGATATCAATGCTCATTTGACCATCTAGCAGAGCTCGGTAACAGCTTTCTGAATGCGTACATTTTCTCCCATCTCCACTCTACTTGGTACCACAAGACAGGAAAAAGCTGATTCTGTTTTATTCTACATACGACGTGCACTCAGAACTCCATGGCTGGTGATACCGTAGCCAGCATTCCCCATTGGCTGATGCTAAGCCACACAGTGGACCAATGGCATTCACCAGGAACAGCCCGTTGCCCCACCTCCCTCCACTTTGTGAATGAAGATTTTCCTGATAGAGGGGGAGGAGCAGGGGGAATGAATGGGAAGGGATGAAGGGAGGAAAGGAGTGAGGGATTCAGAGAAGGATGGTGATGGTGGGGGTGGGCGGAAGGAGGGAAGGATGAAGCAAGGAGGCGATGAGTCACATCTCTGACCTAGATCCCTGCGGTCTACTTTTTACTCTGATCACGCCCTCCTGTATGTGTGTGTGTGAGTGTGTGTGGTGGTATGTGCAAGTGGTCAGTCTGCTATGAGCCAATCAGACACAGTTTACAGCCAAATGTTCTGGTCTTTAGTGCCAACAGAGCAGGTTACAGTGAGATATGAGATTCAACGTGTGCATCGTTAATTCAAAATAAACCCTAACAAGGTGATGGATATTGTGTGTGTGTGTGTGTGTGTGTATTACTTGTACATTCTCACACAGCAGAGTTGGGTCATGTTGCTAAATGTTGCTGAGAGCAACTTTTACAAGAGGGAGCAGGGTTGACCCCGTTGCTAGGGATGACATCATGATTCTGCATTTATTAGTCTACAGTGATTGGCTGACAACTGACCGGCCTGTATCAGTGGATATGAAATAAAATAATTATCAATACACAGAAGTGGGACTGGACTGGAATCAATTAAATCAGAGGAAGTTAAAAAATGTAAATAATTAGATGATTACCCATAGTCCATGTGGAGAGCAAGACTATGAAAGCGATGTACTGCCCACCTTATCTCATTCATGCCACTTGTTTAAGCAATAAAAAAACAAAACAAAGAGCCTCTGGTTATCTAGAATAACTAATCTAGTTTTAAATAATGCGATATAATTGTCCTGCTGAACAATGCGGAGAGCTGAATAAGGAGGGAAACATTCATAAACCACTGAGCATTTTACCTGAGCACCATTTAATCAGGACCAACATTTACAATGACTCATGAGTGTGTGTGCATGTGTGTTGGACTGAGTCATCCCTCACGGCTGCATTTATAGTTTGCAGTAACACCTCCATCCATCTTATGGTTGTACGCATGTGTTGCCGTTTTTGGTCTTTAATAATCAGAAAAGAAAAAGAAGACATAGCCACCATGATATCAACCACTGGTTTGTGGACTCATGTTTTGAAGTGTCGAATTTGGCCTTTTTTTGGGAGCCAGAAGTGACTATATTTAGACTAGAGGGTGGAGCTGTGGAAGAGGGAGGCATGGATCTGACTGACAACCTGAGGACACCACTGTGGTTGCAACTTGTCAATAACAAGGTAGCCATGCGCTATAGCAACTGAGACCATAAACTCATCAGGAAAATTTTAATTAAAGTAATAAATTAAGCTAGAAGTAGGGTCATTTTCTCATAAACCTCTTTTTGCAACTAGTGGAGTCACCCCCTGTTGGCCATTAGAAAGAATGCAAGTTTAAAGCACTTCTCAATTGGATTCACTTTTCAGAACTGCAGGTCACCCCTTGAGAAAAGCATATAGGTTCAGTTTTAGTGACTGTAATCTAACAGGTAGGTTAAATAACCTACTTTACATATGTTAGCAAACAGCCTGACTCAACCGGGCCATACATTTTAATAATATCTAGATACGGAATGCCAAGATGGTACCTATTTATTGCAATAGAGTTGCTTGCCTGGCGCAACAAAAGGTTTTCTATCTTCAGGGTTTACTTCCCTGGTATGCGGCCCACTGAATATGTATGGTAGTGTTTCTGGCTCCACCCGCGGGTTTTTGCTCAGCTCATCGACTTTACATTGTCATGACGTCACAGGTTTTTAAATCACTTTTCTTGGCTTGAGGAAAGTTTTACAAAAATAAAAACCACCATGGTTCAAAAATTCAGGATAAAAAGATTAATAATGGACTTGTTTGCAGTCCAAGGTGTCATGTCAATAGTTTTACAGACGTCTCTTTTATAATGGTGGTCTATGGGGAAAATGTTCTTTAGGCTGCAAGGGATTTTTTTTTTTGCTACAGTACCACCAGTGGCCACTGGGAAAAGTTAGCTGCAAGGCTGAGCAGCCTTTCTGCTTCTAGCTTTCCTTAGGAAGTGTGCCGGGCTTTGAAGTCAATTTTCGTAGTGGCCAAACAGTAGAATTACAACCTCAAGGCCTGTCACCTGAAGCCATTGGGCCCAAAAAGATTTTTCGCCATAAATTTATATTGTGAAAGAGACATCTGTAAATCAGTGGATACATTTTTATGAGCGTCACAACCCCTGTAAAATGACTCATTTCACTAGCGAGATTTAAACAATTCAGTCAAATATAATTTTTACAACCACATGATTAAATTATTTTATCCACATTCAAGTTAGCAGAGTGCTCAGATGGAGGTAGCAAACTCAGCCAGCAGAAGTTTCTTGTCCACCTGCTCTATGAGACCAACAATGCTGAAGTAGTGCCAGTCCTCCAGGTAATTATACTGTCACTGAGCAGCTTTGATGATAGGTGTCAGTGGGGTCCCACCTCCAAGTTAGTTTCCAGGTCTCGTTATAGATCCATGTTAGCAATCATAAATAGGCACTGCGGGCCTCTTTAGCTTTGGTTTTGTCCCACAAGCAAGAATGTAAGGAATCCGTTACACATTGTGTTTATCTGCTGTAATGTAAGCTGCTAACATTAGCATGTCCAGCTAACTAGCTAAAAAAGCCCCATTCATGACAACATATCTACTGTGTGGTTACATTTCCACACTCTGTATAAGCCGGTCATTCAGTGTTAGGTCTGTAACATATTTAAGACCCTTTTAAAAGGCTCTAGTTTTTAAAGTAGTCGACTGGAAACACTGAGTCAGCTTTATGACAGCATTTTCAACCAGCTACAGCTGATAAAAACTACGGTGTTGACATTTAATTCTGCTTTTGTGAACCACTGTCTGACATCAGGGACCTATTATTTCAAACATTAAAAATAATTTGATGGTAGATGCTCCGATTATCATTACAAACTGTGCTGTACAATGACAGGAAGCTTGCAACAGTTGGATGGTGGGGCTTAGCACAATGTTTCACTTAAATGATTATGAAAAATTCAATTCTTTTATCAGAAATGTTAAACCTACACAAGGTTTTCCCATGATTACTGAGAACAAGAGGGAATCCTTGCATCCGGTTCCGCACGTTTCCAATTAAATCCCTGGGAATCCATCGGCTCACTGAGGTTGTTTTCAGGTTGGTGTCACCCTCCACTCCCCAGTGTCAAGGCTCACCACACAGACAGACACAGCTGTTCCAACGAGAACATCCTCCCATGGGAAAAATCTCTCTCCTTCCTGTTGTCACACCTGAAACACACCTGTCATGTGCAAGCATATATGTGTGAGTGTGTGTTTGTGTGTGTCTCCTGAGTATATAGGCACTGGTGGCTATGGTGAGTGCTGCCGTGGGGACTGGCAGGTGGTTTAAAGAGGACAGAGTGTACCTGGGCTCTCCGTCTGTTATGTCTAATAACACACACACACACACACACAGCCAAGCATTTCGTCATTCCCATGAGCAGTGCTCGTGGCTCACCCCTCTTTCTTTTCGCCAGACAAAAATGTGACCATTGTGCGTTTCTGAAAACCATGAATATGTTACATTCACACTTTTTATAGGTATCATATCAGTGTGTCTAGAGTGACAAAGTATTTGAGCTGACTATGTCACTGAGAGATAGCAGGGATGGTGGATGGCGTGTCACCTGGGCGAGACACCTGCCAAGCTGCATACCACTGTTCTAGACAAACAAACAAAATCAATGTGATTTGGTGAGTCAGTGCTGTGTTGCAGCAGCTTTTTAGGCACCAAACATGGGTGTTTTTTAGCGACCTGTCGCTGTGTGAATAGTGCCTTGGAAAAAAATTTTTTTTTCTTTTATGGAGACACCACTACCTCTCCTGTCTGGATAGTGACATGAAAAACTCTTTTTTTTTTTTTTAATCGTGCAATGACTACAGAGCCAGAAAAGACAAGTATAGGGACACATAGACAGCCAAAAGAGATTATATAAAATAAGAACAAGTCAAACGATGAAAATGATGAGGGTCCAAATTGGATAAAGGGAAGTAGGGGTGTGTCCCAAAGACAGTTACAGTGGCATTGTTTTTTGTTTTTTTTTGCGGTAACACTTTGTTTGAAGGTATCTACATAAGAGTGACATGACACTGTCATAACTATGACATTACACGGTCATGAACCTGTCATGAACATTATGTAAATGTCATAAATGTTTATGACTGCTATCATTAAGTGTCATTTAGTTTTTGTGATGACAAGTTGACACTGTTTGGGTTGTCTTGATAATGACAACTTCACATTAATCAAAGTGACATTACCAGAAGATGTCTTTGTCATGACAAGTTGACATTAAATTTGTTTGACATAATGATTAATACATTTTAGATTAGATTAAGACATCTTCTGGTAATGTCATTTTGATTAATGTCAAGTTGTCATAATCAAGACAACCCAAACAATGTCAACTTGTCATTACAAAAACTGAATGACACTTAATGACAGCAGTCATAAACGTTTATGACATGTACATAATGTTTATGACAAGTTCATGACAGTGTCATGTCATAGTTATGACAGTGTCATGTCACCTTTATGTAGATACCTTCAAGTAAAGTGTTACCGTTTTTCCTTAAGACATCATTGCGTTTCCTGCAAGGATTGTGTCTACACAGGTGGGTACCAAAAGCATGCTCTTTTCCTAACTATGAACAAGCAGTGTTTGTGCCTAAACCTAATCAAACATTAACCATGGTGTTATTGAAACAGAGTTTTAACGTATCCATCGTTTGCAGAAATGTACCATGCCAAAATTATTTCTGGCAATTGGGCCGGCCATATTATGTCTGTCATCAACAGTAACAGCAGTGTTGTACCTTCATCTGGTAGCAGGCAGAAGCTTTCCAATTTTTGCTTCCCTCTTAGCTGGTAACTCCCATTTTCTCCCATTAGTGAACACATTCACAGATAAATACAATACATCCAGTATATGTTTTCTTTCATAATAATATCTGCATCCTTAAATTGCACATTTTTAGTTCCCATGTACACAGCTACAGCAAGCAGTCGTACTTTAAACTGTCCTTTTGGCCATTAGGAGTTGAGGAGAGATGCTCAGCTCTAAGAGAGTACAGCAAGACCTCATTAAATAGTTAAACAAGCACTATTTCTGTGAGTGCCGGAGTACCTGAAGAAAACCCACGCTGACACGGGGAGAACATGCAAACTCCTCACAGAGGGGATCCCCCAGCCCAGGGTTGGAACCCTCCGCCCTGGGTTTGAACCAGAAAAACTCTCTTGCTGTGCTAATATCTGCACCACAGGAGCTTTTGTAAAATTTTTGTTTACACCACTTGCAGAATTTGTTTTCATGAAGTTCAACATCCATAATTATGATGTGAAAATCTAAATGAAAGAGTTCTCAGGTTGGATTGTAAGTTATAGTTATGTTTAGATACTGTATATGGGTTTAATGGCTGTAGACAAATGAAGACAACCTAACTGGTTGCCTCTATCTCACACCAGTGATCTTGTTAGTGCTATTATTTCTACAAATTCAGACCATCTTCAACATCAGCACTGTTGCATCCTCTCCTCACTAAAGGAGGATAAAGTTTTGTAACAGTCTTCCACTTAGTAAACTCCCCACTAAATATGACCTGGAAGCTCAAAATGAAAAAGACAGAGCTGAGGCTGCTAGATCATAAATGTCTCAACATCTCAGCATTTTAACTTCTTCTTTGTGTCTGTTTTTCCTGCTAAAGAACATTTATTAAATGCAACAGAAAGTGAGAAAGGAAGTAATGAAACCTTCGGTCAGTCTTTTTCCTCCTTTGCTCCTAAAATGAGACAAGTTTACAGACAGCTGGGCGAAGTGTGTGTGTGCATCTATGTACGGTATCTGTATTGCGGCAGTGTTATGAGCAAAGAAACGTAGTCACCTTAAGGAAGACATCTGTAAGTTTAGTCCCAATGCAGCTTCGGGGCCCATTGCCGAAGGAGCACAGGTAGTGCTCCTGGCCTGCATTCCTGCACACACAAAAACATACGTGGTTACACACGAGTGAAAAATGTGTTAAAATAAATCGAAGATGCAGAAATCAATATTCCAACAAAGCTTTAATAGTAAGAGGAACATAAAACCTTTTTTAAAATTATTTTCTACAAATCAGAGAGCTCAAGCCTATCTGTATTGTTCAACCAGATTGAATTTGAATTCCAGTCATAGAAGCAGAATAATGACCACTTCATGCCTCTGTTTCGCACGTCTAACAAAACTGTCAAAGAGGGTGTTGTTATCCACAGGATGATCATCAGATGTGACGTCATCTGATGATCAGATGATGATGACATGATGGGCAGACTTCACATCTCTTGACCAGTGACAGGACCTGATTGGTGCTCACTGATCATGTAAGTAGACTGCTCAAATGTTTTAGCCATAATGTGGAATGCATTGCAAAATTGCCTCTGTCTGTGTGTCAGATCTTTGTCGACTTGCATCAATGCAATCAATATTAGCCTTATGGCTCTGGGCAGTGTTGTACAGTCCACCACTTTTCCGACCAAAATATCTCAATAACTGTTGCATGGATTGCGATGAAAGACACATTCATGGTTCCCCGAGGATGAATTGTAATCACTTTACTGATCCCCTGCCTTTCTACGTAGTGCCACCATCATGTAAAAATCCCAATTTGTCCAATAATTTAGCATAGTGTTCGTTGAGGGAAGACATGCCAAGCTCAGCTCACATCCCAGCTACATCAGCTGATTTCAAACAGCCCAGTCAACCGATGGAGCAGCTGATTGGTGGAAGGAAGTCAGCTGATACATCACATGATTCCTTTCTATGAAACCAGTTGGCAAATCTCATTCAGGGCCCTATTTAAACTGCTCTGGCCTGCCTGCTGTTGCTGCTTCCTCTGCAAGCCACTTTGCAACCCACCTCCACCCCAGCTCCTCCTTTTCATGTTGTGTCTGGGAGGTTTGCTCTCTCTGCCTTAGGCTTTCCATGTAGGCGCATGGAAGGGCAGGGAGGTTTGCTCTCTCTGCCTTAGGCTTTACACGTAGGCGCGTGGAAGAGGCTTCCTGCATAGGCCTAGGAAAGACAAAGAGGCCCCAGGACATAGCCATACCATCAAATGTAACAATGCAAATGGTAGTAAAGTTTTCTTTGACTTAAATGGTCCTGACTGAACTTTGTAATAAGACCAAATACCTGTAAAAGCAATGACATTCCCATGAGTCTCAGCTGTACATTGTGTTGTGCTAATTAGCAAATGTTTGTATGCTAGCATGCTAAACTAAGGTGGTGAGCATGGTGTAAAGATTATACTTTTGTACATCAGCATGTTAGCATTGTTATTGTGAGCAGGTTAGCATGTTAACATTAGCATGTAGCTCAAAGGACAGCATCACAGACATGGCTATAGACTGTATTCTTGTTTTGACTGCCTTCACCTTGTTATATTTCATACTTTTCACATTTTGTACTTTCTTAATAAATACTAATCTCTCCCTTAAAGGTTTTGTAAACATTTTAAAATTGTTTTAAAAAGTGTTGCCTGTTTGAAAAGCTGCTCACCCTTGCACCCCCAACCTATTTTCAGAGCAACAGCAAGCCGTTGTTTATGCTAGATCAGGGCTCAATATGCTCCCTGATTGTTGTTGGTACTTTAAGTACATCTGGACAATTTTTTGTACTCCATCTACCAGAGCTCACTCACTGTGTGTTAGGAAGAGGTGTTATGCAGCAAGAGAATTTTAAGGTGCCATGTAGAGGGTTTTTTATTGTGTTCGAATAAAAGTTTTGTGTAAATTCAGTGTCTCTCACCAAAATCATTGAACATGTTGATGCAATGCCTTTGTTAAAAACATCTGCAAAGCCTTTTTTTTTCTTTAAAAAAAAGGGGGCATATAACTACATCCATGTTCGCTTGCTTGAAGTCTTCTCTCACTGCCTTTGTGGGTATGTTGCCAGGCTTCTTTGTGCATTACCTCCACAAAGTGTCGACCAGCAGAATTGCATTAAAACCAGCATCAGGAATGTTTAACATGCATGATACAAACAAAACGTGGATCCATCTTGTTTCATAGAACTACTAGTGGTCAAAAACCCAACACTTCTATTTGGTTCCAGCTGACCTCTGACCTCTCTGTGCCATGAGAGTCAATGAAATGATAAATTTGTCTTTTGAGCATTGACAGAAAATCACATGGACTCTGGACAGAATGAAGAACACAACACGAGCTTGAATCATTGTCACAGCTTGACACGTGTTGACTGTCTGACTTTCACTGCCATACCTGCTGTAACTTTCCAATTTCTCCTCTAAGATTATACTTATAAATAAAGAGATGCTGGTTGTTTCCAGCCGACAGGTTTGTCAACAGCCTGCTAATGCAGGCCATCTCTCCCCTCTCACCACTAATGCATCCTGTCTTCCTGAAACCTGAGCTCTGATTAAAGGCAAACAGGAAGCATTAGTGGTGTGTATAGTCTGGGTCCAGTGTGTGTGAGAGGCTTTGTGTGTGTGTGTGAGTTTGAGACATAGAGAACAGAGAGAATATTAGTGTTCTCTGCAGCATCTGTCTAATGGTTTAATGTACTATTAGGCCCATCCTGAAACAGTAAGATGTGTAGCATACAATGCAGTCCTGTAATACTGAGACAGGGAGAGGGGAAGTCTTACCACACAGTCCAGTAGCAGGATATATCAAATATGCTCAATGCATGGGAAGTAAATCAGAGAAGTATGATCTAATGTACAGTATAATTAATTTTTCTACTCTAAAGCGTAATGAGAGAGCAGTCTGAAACACTGTGACTGAGCTCTGCGGCCAGGAAGACATTTAATTAATCCAGTTAAGTATTAATTTTATACCCTGTGTGACCCTATTTTCACTGTATCTTATTTTCATTTTTTTAAATATAATTTTTAAGTGTAAAGTTTCATCTGTTTCAGGTCATCTGTTTACTTTTTATTCAGTCATGTGGATTTTATTTTATGTATCATTATTATTATCATCATTAACTTTTATGAATTGAGTATAAATTAAGTAAAATCAATAAAGAAAGTATTAGTTTTAAAGGAATACTTTGCCCCCAAATGGACCATTTATATAGCAGTTACTCACCCTGGGTTACATTAAATTTTATGAGGAAAACTTTTCTCCCATACCTCCATGGGTTTAAAAAGAAAATTTTTGAGGAATTGAAGTCATAGGGGTCCGCAGCAGAACTGTATCAAAACTCATGCAGTATAATCAAAGTCTCAATTATCCAGTCATATGCTCAGTACTTCCCAAACAGAAAGAAACATATTTATGTTCTCTTCAAAGCCAGAATCCATTGACAAAAACAGTAATTTTACGTCACTGAACACAGGAGCTGCTGGTCTACCACTGCATCGACTTAGCGCGTTTGATTTTTGGGTTCATCAGACTCACACAATAACAGAAAAAAAGCTTACTGATCGAGGCGGTAGTAGACCCGCAGCTCCTGTGTTCAGCAAGGTAAAATTACTGCTTTTGTCAATGACGTCTTGATTTGAAGAGAGCGTTGAGAAGTTTTGCTTTTAGTTTAGTTCCCTGTCGGAAAGGGCTGTCTGTTTGGGAAGTACTGAGCATATGACTGGATAAATTAGACTGTGCGTTCCAATACCCATACTACCATACTATATAGTATGCCAGAAAGAGATTTAGTATGTCCAAATACATAGTATGTCAAATGCAGTATGTCAAAAATACCAGGATGTTCTGCTACATCCAGTCTGATTTTGCAGTATACAAGCTAGCATGCCTTTCTGGCTATTTTGACGCACAATCCTTTGCACAGCGGACAAAACGTCACATCGACTGAGCTGCAAACAGATGACAGCTTGAAAGCTTCTTGACAGGTGACTTACAACTTGTTGCAATCTGTCAGAAGCTGCAATGACGGATGACAGTGCATTCAAGTGACTGATGATCAGTCGAACAGTAATAATAGGAATATTAATCGTTTAATTGAATATAAATATAACCAACTACAAAAGGGCATAGACTATTATTAAACAATAACAGAGAAATGCAACCTATGTGATTTTACCATTGTGAATATAACATTAGAATCTACAATGTATGCGGTTGTAACTTACACACTTGGATTATTCTGCACTAGTTGTATGGTAATTAGCAAATTAATGTCTTGACATAGTTTTACTGATGTTAAACCCTATGAATTAAGTTACTCCAGAATTTTCTCTGTTTTAGGGTTCTTCGTTCAGTCTTCTTCATGAATTCAATTTAACATGAGGTGAGTAATCAATATACAAATGATTATTTCAGTGGGGAAGTATTCCTTTAACCCTTTGAAACCTGGAGTGACATCACTTTTCTTCAAATTGGTGCGATTTCTTTTAAAGACTTGAGAAAAATAACACAATAAATTATTTAAAAAAATATTTTAAAAAATACGAATTATTATCATTTTTATCCCCTTTTTCCAGGTTATTTCCTTGTTTGTTTGTCTGTTTTTCACTTCTTTCCTTTCCTTTTTTAAAATGAATTTTTGTGTTTAGAATTTGCTCTTTTTAATAATTTCTTGCAATTTTTTTTTCAGCACTGGAACAGTTAAACAAATCAAAAAGGAACATTACTTCTAGGTGCATGTTGTGGTTTAGTGGTTTATTTTCTGTCTTTATATTCTCATGGATAAACTGCTGAACATGGGTGCATCACACTGACATTTATCAAGTTTTTCCAGTGGAGTCTGATAACAGAAAATGTTTCAGTGATCTAAAACATCAATGGTAAATGCAAGCTGTGTGATTGCATCAGGTCCTGGTGTCGTTCAGAAGCTTCAAAGCAAGATGTTTCAAACAATTCAACACTGGAAATTCCATTTTGTGACTAAGTGTCACCAAAGCATCTAATCTACTATAAAACCTGTGGTTAGAATGAACTGAGTACACCCAGAATAATACCTATGTGTATATTTGTCCATTAATACACAGACTGTGACACACAGACCTGAAGTTATCTTTAGGGACTTCAGCATTCATACAGCAGTTGATTTACTGAAATGGAGAAACGCCTTAACAGTAATTATCTAGCAATGGCAATCTTAAGATCTGCTGATAATTTCCACTCAAATGAAAACTGATGTTCCTCAGCATTTTTAGCAGACAAGAAGGAAACTCCCTGTCGTCACATTTATCTAGTAAAACTAGCAACACAGGCCGCTGCAGTAGCTCAGATTCTTATCTGTGTTTGGTAGCGTTTCCGATTCATTTATCTACGGCCGGAGCCTGTGTGGGTGTTTGGCTGATAGGATGTTAACTCTCCAGCTCAACTATTTGCTTCCAACTGGAAAAGCACACAAACACATGGACTGACGATACATTATGCACTGGGACACACACACAGCCGCAATATAAGCAATTATCACACAGAAACACACACACGCGCGCACACAGATAATGTGGTTAAAGTTATTGTAGGTGGGCTTGTTATGTAACAGGACTGCAGTCATTAAATAAAACAGCCAGGTGGCAAGGAAAGGAGCCAGGCAACTATCAAGGCAGACAGGAAAAGAGTCTCCAGGAAGACTGACAGATGGAGAAGCAGAGAAAGAGGCAGGTAGGAGGAAAGAGAAACAGACCGGAAGATAAATAGAGGGTTTGAAGAGTAAATACAGCAAACACACAGACAGACAGAAAGACGGTTACATCCTGAGGGAAATTCACTAGTTCAAGCCGCAATTAAGACACATACTAGCATACACATGCATGAGTCTCACACATACAATTACCTCTCAGCCCAAAGCCAAACGGTTCCTACTGAAGATATAATCTTTAAAAAAAAACACATACACCATATAGTTTCATTTTCAAAAAAGGCTAAACAATTTCCCCAAACAGCTGGGCACTGTAGTTTTTAGTAAACGACACTATAACGCGAGTAAATGGTGCGTTTGTTGGGGAGTGGAAGATGTAGTGTGCTACTGAGTATTTCTGGCAGCAGCCTGGTGTGTGTGGGATTAACTCAAAATAAACTGCAGTGCTCATGTTCATTGTAATGAAGGATCATGTCACCCAGTGCAACAGTATGGCGAATGCTTAAAGCCCTAGTCCACCTAAAAATGTGCTTTTCTTCTGTTTGTGTCCCCTTAAATGTCTGACCTTGATTAACGGACATGCATTTGTGCAGAGTTTGTCACTAGAGAGGTGTTAACATGATCCTCTACTAAAGAAGGCGACATCTGGACACTTCCCTAAAATCTGAGATCGAAATGTACACCTGGCAAGCTAGGTTAGGTACGTCATTAATATGAAAGCCAATCCCTGTCTAAGACATACTGACAGAGGAACCAACTTCAATGCAACACCACGTCCTCAGGAAAGCTGCTGCTTCCAATTTTTCCCAGTGGCCACTCACGGTATTGCAGCAAAAAAATCCCCAGCAGCCCAAAAAGCATTTTACCCATGAACCACCATTATAAAACAGACGTCTACAAAACTGTTGACAGGACACCTCAAACTGCAAACAAGGTCAATTATGACTTTCTATTATGAATTTTTGATCCACGTAAACCTTGTATTCATAAAACATTCCTCTATAGATACTAAAAAAACTTTTCCACCGAGAAAAGTGATTTAAAAATCTAGGACGTCATTACAATGTTAAGCCTAAGAGCCGAATGGGAATTTGTGGGTGGGGCTCGTGGGAGAAACATGGCTACACATATAAAGTGGGCTGCATACCCTGGAGGTTAGCCTGGTAGCTGGAAATGTTTTTGGCAAATGTGCCAGCTGAGCTTTTGACTGATTAGGCGCCATCTTGGGGTCTGGTATCCAGATCTGATAATACATCCATGCACAACACCGAAAGAGAAGTGAGAATGCATTAGCATCATTAAAGTTTTGAAAGCAAACGTGGCAGAGTGTGCAGTTTTTGGATGTAAGCTGGACCATTGTCACAACACTATAACACTGTAGCAGATATTATTTTATGTTTGACAAGCCAACGGCAGTCACAAGCTAACAAGCTAACAAACAACATAAACAATTAAAATCTGCTTACTACGCTTACTATTCTAATTCTATTATAACTTGTCTAGCTGCCAATTCTGACGGAGTCTGATGAGGCTCAAACATGTATGGCTGAATCCAGTGTTTCCTCTAATGCTAACGCCAGCCATCTTGCTATGCACTGCTCTTTCACTGGTCACCAGTCTAGCCCTGGTGGTGCTGTGCCAGCACTGGAGAAAGCAAAGAGTGAAACCTAGAGCTAGCAGCGGTGGTGGGTAGTGATGGCCTCATGAAGCCTCATGAAGCATTTTCTTTATTTTCTGAGCCCACTAGATGGCACTCTTGGTTTAAAGAGAGAATCTAAAAGAATTGCAATTCAGTGTGTTTTAAACCTTTTTGTTTTAAACAAAAAGCGCCATCTCGTGGCCTCAGAAAATAAAGAAAATGCTTCATGAGGCTTCATCTGGCCATCACTAGTGGTGGGTATGGCGGGGCAGAGGCCAGATCAGGAATTTCTCCACGAGGGAGAAAAAGTAGATCTGCTTCCAGCCCTTTTTCAAAGCGGCTTTTACCTTTTAATTTGGGAAAACCATATTAAACAAAATATTAATAAATTAATTAGCATTTTTACATACTTGCCGTCCATGTCTGTCGGGTGAATTTAATAGTTTTTGGAAACAATGGAGATCTACTGCATGGCATGTTGAATAAGATAGTGTACGTCAGGGCTTTCTACAGACAATACTTGTCAGTCGTGTCAATTCTTTGTGGGTTTGAGTCTTGTGGGATTTGCTCACTGTAAGAAAAATGTATTACCGGATTTATACTTTAAGTGTTAGTGTAACTGGTGGACTCTAGTGTTGTATTGATATGAAGAAGCCCAGAGCATGGATTTCTTTGGAGGTGATCTCCGTTTATTCCTGTCAGCAAGAGGTAAAAACAAAATCCTCCATCAATTACGACCATATAACTGGAGCTCCTACACAAATTAAGTGACACAGGAATATGTTAGCATATCATACATTAAGTTTGGGCTGGAAAATGAACTTATGAACATAACTTAACAGCGCTATAACATGGAAATTACTACGAGAGCAATGTCGCAACCTCTCCCATGGAGTACAACAGCAAAAGGGGAGAGGCAAGGCGCGAGACAAACATTCCACATATTCACAATGGAGGCCTAAGCATGTTGTGTAATAACAACTGAAACAAATTTTGTGTAATTATAATACTTTATATTACAAATGTACATTTGACTTTATTACACATATTACTGGTGTATAACTGACCCTGTTACATTAGAACGCTTTAAGTCTGAATGTCTCAGACCTTGAACAAGCTATGGACTAAATTTAAGACACGTACATTTTATGTTTTGTTCTTTTTAAAACGATCTTTTTAAATCACTTTAATAGGTCTACATGTCTTACTTATGTATGCTATATATGCTCCTGCTGTGGAAAGAATTTCCCCCTTGAGGGCAATTAATTAACCATGTATCTATAATTTTGTCTCAAGTAAGGAAAATCTCCTCTGACTCATTCTTTAACCCTATCCTATCTTGTAGGATGCACACACTTGAACAGCATACAGGGAATCCCCATTGGTAAAAACTGGTATGAGGTGGACAGTTACCATGGCAGCAGCTAACTGTCTGTTCATTCATAGATTTCTTTCATTGAGTGTTCTGTTGCTTTTATGTCCACTTCAGGTGATTTAAGCAACCACTGCTAAGTTAACATGGTGTTATTTATAAGTAGATCATCAAAAAATATATTTCATAACTACAATAGTTTATTTATTTTCTTCTTTTAACTCCAAGAATCTAGTTTGAATTTATTTTATCTCTTTGCCATTATAGGAAAAGTCATATGCTGTAGTATTTCCTTTTTAGTGAATTAATGGTTTGACCATAAAGACCTCATTGTAGGAGGTAAAAATGAATAAATGCTTGACCTTGAAAAATTGTCGGTTTTATGATCATGCTCGCAGCAGCAACAAAAAGGGAACGAGTAAACTGCTTAAACAGATGCTGCTAAACATGTGTGTGCTTGTGCGTCTGTGCCTTTTATTTGTCTTCACTGATTTAAACTGTCAGTTCCGCTAAAAGGGGTTTCATAACGGTGGTTATATTTAACTGATAAGAGGGAAGCCCCAAACTAGAAGAGAACATTTCCTTACAGAGGAATCACCCCCCTTTTTGTTCTGGGAGACACACACACACACACACACACACATAGACAAAAACAAAAAAAAGGAAAAAAAAAAAAAGAAGCCGGATAGGATCTTCTCTGACTCATTTTTCTGTATACCATCCCTCTCCACAGGGCATCATTCTCCCCCACCCTGCGCACACACACACACACACACACACACACACACACACACAGGGAATCCCTATTGGTAAAGACGGTGTCAGGTGACCCGTTTCCATGGCAGCAGCTACCTACATACATACATTCATAGATTCCCCCCCCCCGCTCTGTCGCCTGAATGAAGGCGAAGCATGAATGAGAAAAAACAGGTGAATGGAGGAAGTGGATGAATGATTGACTTTGAGAATGAATTGGTGAAGGAGTCAGAGCAGGTTTTATTATACTAGAGCTGGTGGCACAGTGAGAGCCATCTTTAACTGTTTCTTTGTGTATCTGTGTTGTGTTCATGTTGTATTTACCCCCTCAAATCTGTTTGTCTGAGCTATACAGTATATGTAAAAGTGATCATGTCAGATTTATGTGCTCAGGGATTGTTAATGATCTGCATCAGTTTCTATGGCAACAATGTAGGCGAATGTATATGTGGCGTTATCCATTGTGATTTTTTACAGAATCATAAAGCAAGCTGCAGTCCACACACCTAAACTAAACTAAGGGCTAGTCAGTTGTGTATGGCAGGTATCACAGCGGGTAAACAGGCACCTGTCCCAACTATTTAGGAACGTGTTGCTGGCTTCACATTCAAATGAGAGTATATTTATAACTAAAATGAATGCTTTGCGGTTGTGCGCCTTCCCACGCACAGAAGATCTACTCAATCAGCACAGTTTTTAATTGTGAAACCCAGATTAGTGTCGCCAATTCATTATCTGACCAAATGTTCCCCTACTGTTCTTGAGATATGACGTTGAATAATATATTTTTGCAGAACATTATGATGTCACAGTCAAGTTGACCTTTTGGTTATCAAGTGTCATTACTTCATTATTATATTCCATTAGACATTCGTGTGAAATTTTTTCATAATTAGTGTATGAATTCTGGGGCCTTCCCCTAATAGTCGACCAAACGTTAGTCGACCAGATTTCATTGGTCGCTTAGTCGCAGAAAAAAACAAAAAAACAAAAAAAAGGTGAAACTCTGTTGGGAGCTGTGCCTTGTCAAAATAAATCAAAACCTTATGAAAGGACAAAAGGACAGACACAGGAAGTGGCCACACTCAGCAGTCAGACAGTCACGTTAATTTCCAGGGCTGGTACCTGCGGTTATTCCACAGGCTAGTTAATAACATGTCGGGCAGGAAATCCAAAGTGTGGGATCATTTTGAGAAGGTGAAGGACGAACCCAAGGTGATATGTAAACTCATCTTCATTGGCCGACAATAGGGCTGCCACTAACGATTATTTTCACTGTCGACTAATCTGTCGATTATTTCTTCGATTAGTAGACTAATTATTTCATCAAAAAATGTGTTAAATATTGAAAAATGTCGGTCTGTCTCGCCCAAACCCCAAAATTACGTCATCTAATGTCTTGTTTCATACTCACGCCAAAGGGTTTTAGTTCACTGTCACAGGAGATTGTGTAAAGCTGCCAATATCTGAACGTAAGAAGCTGCAGTAAGAGTATTTTGGGGTACTTTTATAGTACTTTTCTATGAAAAATAACTCAAACTGATTAGTCGACTACTAAAATAGTCACCGATTATTTTAATAGTCGATTAGTCATGGATTAGTCAACTAATCGTGGCAGCCCTAGTCGACTACAAACATGACGTATCATCTGAAACATGGAAGTAGCTACATGCCCATTAGCCACTTAGCACAATCATTACTGCTTTGTCGACAGTGTCATTAACAGGCAGCTCTCTCATTGTGTGATGTGCACTTGTAGATAAAATATAGGCCTACATTAATGAAGGTTCATTAGTACGGTTGTGTTGCCCTGCCCAAAATATATAATTTAATAATTAAATTAATATTGTAAACATGCGGGTGACTAGTCAACCAATGGCCCTAAATGATGACAATTGGTTGACTTGGAAAATGTTTCGTCAGTGGCAGCCCTGATGAATTCTTGCGTTATGGTCAAAAACATGTTCTGTGTGGTCACAATGACCTTTGACCTTCGATCACCAAATTCTAATCAGTTCATTCTTGAGTCCAAGTGGACATTTGTGTCCAATTTGCAGAAAATTCCCTCAATGCGTTCTTGAAATACTACGTTACAAGAATGGGATTTACGTACGGACAGACACATAACCTGCTTCCAGTCATGGCTATCACAAGAACAGAGGCAACAAACTGGAGGCTGGAGTTTTTGGATTTAATGTTGGTGCGACTAACTACACAGCATCCGTTCACATTGCGTTATTAAGCAGTTTGTTTAGAGCAGTAATCTGGAGACATGATGTAACTGTGTGTATGCCTCTGCCGTCTACCATGGACGTATTATTAGATCTGAATACTGGAACCCCAAGATGGCGCCTATTCAGTCCAGTGACAGCTGCTTGCCTGATGCGTACACCAGAAAGTTTATACCTTTCAAGCTTAATTTGGGAATAATCCGCCTACTTAATATGTGCGTCACAGATTTTAAAACGCTTTTCTTGGCTCAAGGAAAGTTTCAAAAATATAAAACCTCCAAATTTCAAAAACTAATTATGGGAAGAGCTGTAATCAACACTGTATGCAGTCCAAGGTGTTCAGTCAACAATTTTTAAGATGTCTGATTTATAGAGGGGTCTATGGGAAAAATGCTTATAGGGGTTGCAGGGATTTTTTTTTCTGCAATACCACAAGTGGTATTATTTCAGACAGTCACATGGCTGCTGTCTTTTAGCGTTACCATTCTTAGCTGGAGAGCTACTATTATCAGCTGGCAAGGGTTGTTGTAATTTCCGTCCTTCCTCATTTCCTCAACACTTACTCCTACAGAAATCATCCATCTTAAGGGAAATCTGTCCATTACCGGTTTTCCATCCTTCCATCCATCAATACAAATTCACCCATTTCTCTATTCTCCTGTCTGTTTTTCTTTTCTCCAGATTATTTCCTTTTCTCTTTAAATGTTATCCATTAAAAAAAAGACAAGAAAAACTACGTACCGTAATGGACATTGATAAAAACACAGAATCTTCTTTTTACTTTCCGGATTTTGTGAAAATGGCTTTTGTGACGCGTTTCCTCGACCCTTAATGTGTCAGGGTGTTGAAAGCTTCCTCCCTCTTACTCCTTCTAATGGTCAGTGTGTTTGTGTGTGTGTGCATGTGTGCATGTCTCAGCGTGCATGTGTGAACCACAGTAAGTGGCAGGTAGGGTGCGTGGACAGAGCTGCACACACTGCAGACATCATCAGCCTTTAAAGATAGGCCACTTATAATGAAAGTCAGTCAGTTCCCAGAGACGGTAAATGAGAAAGTCCATTGAAAAAAGAAGCTTCATCATGATGACAAATGAAAAAGAAAAATCTCAATCTCAATTTGACGTCACAGCATTATTTCCTTGAAAAGCTATTTCCTCTGTGTGGAAAGTTCAATGCTTTCCAGGATGTACCCTGTTGTATTTCCTCAGTTCATTTTATCCTGTTTTATGAATGTCTTTCATTCTGCTGAGTGATTTAGATGTGTAGGTGAGGCAGCTGCATCAATAATACAAAAAAAGCTGCTTTTTTCAGTTTTGAGAAGAAGTTGAACCACTCACTAAAGAATCATCATTTCTTGAATATCATTCTGTCTATTTTCTGCTCCTGTGGGTGCACGAATTGGTCTTTCTGCCTCCTCTCTGATATTTTAGGCTTCTTTCGTGATTGTTGATTATCTAAGCGAAATGGCAGCTCTAGACAGAAGCAGGCGTTCTTTCTAAAGGACACAAATCTTAATTTATTTAGTGCTGCAAAGTTTTTGACTTGCTGTGACTCAGTGAATGATAGAAGCCGCTTTACATGTAATAACTGATTGTAATAACGTCATGCAGTTAAAACAAATTAATGATTGCTGACAAAGTGACACAGAAAGGAGTTGTTTCAATGTGTATGCTAATTTTATAGACCGCAGTTTGTGGTGGAGCTACATTGATTTGTATTGTACTGTATGGTGTTACAATACCCACAGAGAGGGAGGATCATTTGTTTTCCTTGTGTGTTCACTGACGTTGCTTGATGTTTATAGCAAAGTATTCCCATGTGTGGGATACAGCAACACTCACTGGCCACTTTATTAGGTACACCTTGTTAGTACCAGGTTGGACCCCCTTTGCCTTCAGAGCTGCCTTAATTCTTGGTGGCATAGATTCAACAAGGTGCTGGAAACATTCCTCAGAGATTTTGGTCCGTATTGACATGTTAGCATCTAGTGTTGTCACGGTACCAAATTTGGGACCCACAGTACGATACCAGTGAAAGTATCACGATACCACGGCAAAAATGAAAAAAAGATAAATCACTTTTCTATAATACATCAATAATATTTCAATGGAATAAATTACTTATTGACTTATTCATACTCCAAAAACAGCATCAATAAGTGATTAACAAAGGGGGGATCAAAATAACACAAATAAATAAAATAAAAATCAACCAGCCGCCTTCCTTCTCTGATAAGATAAGAACAGTCCCTAAAGTGCGGTGAGGTTTGTGGACCGTTACCTGCCACAAAGAGTAATGTGAGAGGCTTGTTTCTCCTCTGACACGTCACATACCTGTGTGCCGCCACAGCTCGGCTGTTCAGGTATTTCTGGGCAGTCATGACACCGACGAAGACTTACTGGACCTGGAGGTGGGCTTCTCGGTCGCCGGTAAGCTGTTATCTTGCGCCGCGGAGCACTATGGCCACCGTATTTGACAGGAATACGTATTCCTGTCAGTGACCCCCCGTTCAACCCACAACCGGCAGGATTCGCCTTTCTTTTCTGCTGCTGGTTGAAATCTGTACTCACACAGCGTGCTCCTAAACGATTTCTTTTGCTCGCACAAAACAATTTTTAGTCACAAATGCGAGTAAAATGCTCGCAGCGTAGAGCTCTGTGGAAAACAAATCACTGTAGCATATATAAACAAATCTAACCTACAAGTAAAAAACAGCCTAAATAAATAATAACGTTCACTGCTTAAAGATACTCAATAGCTCAGCTAATACCTGAAATGTCACTGGAAAACAAACCACTGCAGCAGCATATTGAGTGCCAGGTGGCCAGCGTGCACCGTTATTGTTCAGCACGTGCACTCACCCTAGTGGTACGTGAGGCACTGTAGTACTGCGGTACTCCAACATTATGGTATCATATGTACGGTGGTGTTTAAGTACCGCGGTCTACCGTTGGTAACAGTATACCGTGCGACGCTAATAGCATCACACAGTTGCTGCAGATTTGTCGGCTGCACATCCATGATGTGAATCTCTCGTTCCACCTCATCCCAAAGGTGCTCTATTGGATTGAGATCTGGTGACTGTGGAGGCCATTGGAGTACAGTGAACTCATTGTCATGTTCAAGAAACCAGTTTGAGATGATCTGAGCTTTGTGACATGGTGCGTTATCCTGCTGGAAGTAGCCATCAGAAGATGGGTACACTGTGGTCATAAAGGGATGGACACGGTCAGCAACAATACTCAGGTAGGCTGTGGTGTTTAAACCATGCTCAGTTGGTACTAAGGGGCCCAAAGTGTGCCAAGAAAATATCCCCCACACCATTACACCACCACCAGCAGCCTGAACCGTTGATACAAGGCAGGATGGATCCATGACGCCAAATTCTGAGCCTACCATCTGAATGTGGCAGCAGAAATCCAGACTCATCAGACCAGGCAACGTTTTTCCAATCTGCTATTGTCCAGTTTTGGTGAGCCTGTGTGAACTGTAGCCTCAGTTTCCTGTTGTTAGCTGACAAGAGTGGCACCTGGTGTGGTCTTCTGCTGCTGTAGCCCATCTGCTTCAAGGTTGGACGTGTTGTTGGTTCAGAGATGGTCTTCTGCAGACCTTGGTTGTAACCAGTGGTTATTTGACTTCCTGTTGCCTTTCTATCATCTTGAACCAGTCTGGCCATTCTCCTCTGACCTCTGGCATCAACAAGGCATTTTCACCCAGAGAACTGCTGCTCACTGGATATTTTCTCTTTCTGGGACCATCCTCTGTAAACCCTAGAGATGGTTGTGTGTGAAAATCTCAACAGATCAGCAGTTTCTGACAGACCAGCCCATCTGGCACCAACAACCATGCCACATTCAAAGTCATTTAAATCACCTTTCTCCCCCATTCTGATGCTCGGTTTGAACTTCAGCAGATCGTCTTGACCATGTCTACATGCCTGAATGCACTGAGTTGCTGGCATGTGATTGGCTGATTAGCTATTTGCGTTAACCAGCAGTTGAACAGATAAAGTGGCAGGTGAAAATTTTTTATGTGTATTGCTCTTCTTGTCTTTGGGGCATTTGCAATAAACCTCACTTTAAAATTACAGCTTGTGTATGTTCTGCGTCATATTCATCTTCTTCTTATATAAACTAACTTTAAATCTCTTTACTATAAGGAGGAAGCATAAGTCCATTCCTGTAAAGACATCTAAGCTTAATGAACAGACAGACTTAAGGACAAATCTAAGATCCTCACCTTCCGCTCCATCTCTCCGGCAGGAAGTCGTCTGGCTGCTGGAACACCTCTGGGTCGCGGTGTACAGAGTGGCTGATATAGATCACACCATGATCCTTTGGGACACGAAACCCTGCGAGTGTGGAGTCCTGAACACACAGAGGGAGAAATCACAGTAGTATATCTAATTTTAATCAACTGACAGTGCACCAAGAGTTTAATGCACATTCAAATGTTGGACAGTAAGCTGCTCCTTACAAGTCATAAAGACTCCTCTAATATTCTAGTAAAGTGCGTTCTCTACTCTTGCAAAGAAGTCACTGCTCATTGAGTTGAGTTTGGATTATATCTCTCATTTATAAACTGAGAAATCATGCCAATGCTGCACATCTACAATGTCTATGTATTTAAAGGGGACCTATTTTGCTTTTCCTTATTTTCTGACGTATAATCTTACAGTGTTGGATGTTCATATTAAATGTGGCAAAAGTTTCAAATAATAAGGTAAACGTATATAAAAATAATCCCTGCGAGCAAAAACCTCGACTTCAGACCATTTTCCAGACATGGAGGAAAGTCACACATGTGCAAGTCACAAGCAAGTCTCAAGTCTTTACCTTCAAGTCTTAAGAAAGTCCCCAGTTAGTTGTGGTGAGAATCAAGCAAGTCAAGTCGAGTCATTGCTCAGGTCAAGCAAGTCACAAGTCAAGTCATATGTCACATACAGCAAACATCTCCTCACAATCCGCTAGCTACATGTCCTCTGAATATGCTGTGAAAAAGTCCGGTCTCTGTAGGCTGCCCAGGCTCCGCAAATGGCAACAAAAACATTTGGGTCCAGGCTGCACCAACCAGCAAGACCAGCGAAAGCAAGCACACACACATGAACACAGTGCCCAGGTCTCGGGCAAGTGCGCACACATGAACACAGTGCCCAGAGAGGCAGTTAGAGCTACAGGCTACAATGAGGCTAAAAACAAAGTTCAAATGACATTTTTCAAAACACCTTTTTATGTCGGGGCTTCAGGACACTTGAATCACTACGGACAAGCAGTATGGAGATATTTTGTGGTTTCAATTATGTGTTTTTGGATGTTTGAATCTGGGGCGCCATAAACCTCCATTAAGTGGAGCTGTGTTGCTACCTCCTCTCCCCTTGGATCTCCGCAAGTGTTGTTCGGACTCTAAGACTTCACCTGAGCCTCCATCGGCATGAGGGTGAGTAGATAATGGGTGAATTTTCATGTTGGGTACACTATCCCTTGAACAGGTGTGTAATCCAGGTTAACTAGCAGCTATTGCTCGTTCATGACAGAGTCACGGAGGACGAGGGGGCGAGCTAGGTCCATTGTGTTTGATAACATTGTTGAACGTAAACAGAAGTGACGCCCAGCAGTGCTTAGCGTGCCTTTAATATTGAATTAAAGCCAAGTCCTTTCGAGTCATCTGTCTGAAGTCAAAGTCAAGTCTCAAGTCATGAATAAAGTCAAGTCGAGTCCTTTATCAACTCCCTGAACACCTACCTGCTAAAGGGACAAGGGATGGAAATTAGCCGCCTGGCTACAATCTCTTACATATTTACATTGTTAATGTTCATTAATATGTTCTGTCCCATTTTTAAAAATAAACAAATTTAAAAAAAAAAAAAAAAAAAGTTAGTAAAGCAAGTCTCAAGTCATCATATTTGCGACTTGAGTCTGACTCCAGTCAAGTCATGTGACTCGAGTCCCCCATCTCTGCTGTTTTCCAACATTTATTTTCTACTTTGGCTAAGAAATGACGTCATGTCCTTACATGTTCACCTGCTTTGGGCATGCTACTTCGAGTGTTTACATTACATAGCCTACACTGCTACATTTAGCTACATGCTAATATTAGGGAAACATGTTAACTCAGTTGAACAAGTTGTTAATTTCTCCCTGATTTTGGATCATATTCCTGCTGGAACATGTCCAATTGTGTTTAGAAGCTTTTACTGGAGATAGCCATTGTAGAAAGTACCGCTATTCTTGACTCGCAGTCATTCTGTGGATGATGATGCAATGACGGTGCTGAGACCAGTGTTACCAATTCCGTTCGAATGAAAATAGCTAGCACTAGCTCCAAAAGTTGCCAGATTATGTCATACGGTCATGATGGAACCAAACCAATTAGAATCGCTGACCAATCAGAGCAGACTGTGCTTTTTCACTAACAAAAAGTCAGCTGGGAACACTGCAGTGACGCAACTTTAAGAACATGCTATTAATATCCCTTTGCAGCAAAATGAATGGGAGACCTCTTCAACACTGATGTTTGGCTTGAATATAAACTGCAATTCCATTTCAAACAAAATTTCTTTTCCTGATTTTTCACTAAAAGAGCCACCTTGGGGCAAAAAGACCACTTACCCAATTGTTGCCCTTTTAATTCACCTTTTCACTACATCCATTAGTAGCTGCGCTAATGGACTGCCACTGAACATGATCACTGTTTCTCTTTCCTCTTCCCTCTTTCTCATTTTTCTCTCTGCCTCCCTGCTGGAGTGGAAAATCTTTTACAAATCTCTCTCTTTCTGCTGGTTCTCACTGAGAGATGTCGCTCTTCATTTCTCTCTCCCTCTTGCTCTCAGACACACACACACACACACACACACACACACAAGCTGCAAAATCTCTTGCATATCTTAGTTTCACATGGATGGAGCTTCTACTTTTTCCACCTGATTGTGAATACTAATAATCTCTTTCTTACACCCCTACCTGCACACACAAACATCTCATCAACGCTTCACTCCACATCCAGCACTTCCCCCTTGGTTTTCTTTGTATTGATAGTGCTTTTAAGGTTGAACAAAGGCATTTCCAAAGGTACAGGCAACTGTTACTTGTTCTTTCCGGTTAAATGTGTAATATTAAAACACTTACCTATGGAGAGCATTGGAAAGGACTGCATGAGAACGTGTCTGTCTATCTAGATGTCTATCTTGATTCATCATAAACTCCAATTTTAAAGTACATTGGCACTTTCACAGTGTCACTAATCAGATGAGAATAGTCTTCAAAAGAGATATGTTTGTACTTAAACACAAGTACTTATCAACACAAATACTCTTGTCTATCTTTAAGACACAGACAGTAGAAAAGGTATGGGACAGGAACTCCACAGCATTGATCTAAGCAGCACCTCTAGAACTCTTGTGTATCAGCTCATACACTTGACACGATTTACAGTGCCACACCTATCAAATGTTTTCACATGAAACAAGTGACTAGTCCTAAGTGTAGGGGCGGCTATGGTTCAGGACGTAGGATGGATCATCCACTAATTAGAAAGTTAGCCATTTGATCCCCAGCTCCTTTAGTCTGCATGTCAGAGTATCCTTGGGCAAGATACTGAACCCCAAATTGCTCCTGATGTCTGTGCCATTGGTCTGCCAGTGTGTTTAAACTGAGTAGCAGGTGACAGCTTGTGTGGCAGCCTCAGCCACCAGTGTATGAATGGATGAATGTGACATATAGTGTTAAAGCTCTTTGAGTGGTTGGACGACTAGAAAGGAAAAGATCCATTTATGTTGATGCGTATGTTTTGGGTATGATCAGTGATCAGAGATTCTTGGACTTTATTTACTTTACATAGGTTACTTAGTGGCTTTGCAATAAGCTTCTGCCACCAGTGCCGAAATTTCAGGAAAAATCTGCTTTACGGCAGGATACGCGTCAAACGGGTCCTTATGAGGAGTTGGGCACGAGATAGTTGAGTCACGAGCACAATGGCAGACGGATAAAGTTTGGAGACAAGAGAAAAACGGCCTAGCAAAAGAAAACGAGCTCCTCTGCCTGAGGAAGCAAAAAGGAGAGTGATAAAAGAAGAGGAAAAACAAGAGTAAACCTCAGTCAGGCGTTCAAGAGATGGAGGGAGCTCCGTGACCAAAGAGGCTTCAAAACCAATGTCCAGCTAGCTTTCTTTCTAATGGATCAGTAAGTAACACGACTAAATGTTAGCTAGATGAGAGAGGACTGTACTGTACTGGCTGCTAGTTAATTCTTAGCCGGCCAGCATCGCAAATCGCCGCAGCCAGGGACCGGGTAGCAAGTGTTGATCGGCTGACATCCTCGTTGCCATTCTACGGCAGCCCTCGGACTGTGATACCCCCCTCCCTTCCTTCTGCTCCCTTCTCACGGAGGCAGCTATCGACGGACATCGCCCAGCTAAGTTACGTCCAGCTAAGTGAACACTGAACTTTGTTTTCCATTCAATTTGAGCTCCAACCGGCCGCGTCGTTTCCATACGGTAGTTTATTCTAGAATGGGGACTGTTGACATGTTCATATTGGTATAATTCCACTGTGTCTACTGTTGTTTGTACTGATACTGTACATATTGGTATCATTTACTGTGAGCTGTTTGTACTGGTACTGTGCATTCTGATATAATTATTTGCATTACTATTTGTTTTTTCTTCAGATAAATCTGATAATTGTTGCTCGGTCTCTTTACTCATTTATTTAGTGTCCACACACCTTCTCATTCTACATATACATAGATGTATACTGGTGGCTTTACAGCCCATTTTATTGATTATCTCTGATCCCCACGGTCAATTTGGTCGTTGCAACAATGCAACACAACACCACTGACGCTAGGTGGCGCCAAGCTCCTATTTGTTACCTCTTTAAGTTAATGCTGTTGGGAGTTATTAGGACCTACAATATTTTCTGATCACTTGTAGTTTAAAGAACAACTTTATTGCAAGATTTCAGCCACAAGCCAAAACATGTAGGTCTTGCAACAAGGTATAGCAATAAAGTTGATCTATATACTACAAGTGTTGCTGGTGTTTCGACCTCTTTTCCTTATCTATGCACCTTAGAAATAGGGGAAGTTGTGCCAGAAATCCCGTCTCTGGGGCACCCTCTACCTCACTTGGTAGAGTGTGTGCCCCATATAGGCAGAGTCCTTTGCAGCTGCCCTGGTTTGACTGCGACTCGTGGCCCTTTGTTGCATGTCATTTGCCCACTCTTTCCAACCTTTCCTTCCAGTCTACAGCTGTCCTATCAATAAAGGCGAAGATGCCAAAAGATGTGCCTGCTTCTACAGGTCTTACGGCTACAAAAAAAAAGCAAAACTTCATTATTGACAGTGTGCTGCCCTGTTGTTGCAGTTGTTTGTGCGTTTGATGTGCTTTGTATTTTCAAAAATCAAAGTTGTTAATCACACACAAAGTTTCTTGTCTACTCGAATTAGCATCGATATTCTAATAGTCTTTCCTCCACTAATAATAACTAATCCACCTTGCATAGTTGTGTCTTTGTTGTCGTATTCTTGGAGTTCTTACTTCTCTGAACTTCTCTAAAACCACACACATCATGACCCCATATTCCAGTGAGGCCCGTCAGGAATCAAACTGTGCTGGTGCGATTCCCAGAAGTGGCGAATGACTTTCCACTTGGCTTCGCAGTGTCACCAGCACACATCAATCCCACCGCCAAAGACCCCCCCCGCCCCGCCCCTTCTTTCTTCCGGGGAAGTGGAGCCAATCAATCGCAGTGACGGATCAATGCCCCTGATTGGGCCGTTGCATAAGGCCGTTTGATGACATCATAATGATCAAACACAGCTGGCACAGGAGGAAGCGGAGGCAGCACTCAGAGCAAGCAGCCAGCCAATCAGGAGACGGGACTTTGAGAAAATGTGTGATTCTATTGGCTGACGGTGCTGATGTCAAACCAGAGAGCGATTATTTTAATGAATGAATATCAATGTTGTAACATATACAGTAGGCCTGCTGGATATAAGATGCTCATATGGGCCAGGACATTACAAACCGTCATAAATAAGAGTGGTTATAAATCTAACAGGACACACTTATGTAGCCGTTTTTGTTTTGCTGTGGTCTCTGTCCCAGGTGTAACACTGCAAAATTATTAAATGCTGCAAGAGGAAATGGTCTCAAAAATAAAGAGCTTGTCACAGACGCCCACTGACTGAAGCTGAAACAAACTTCATGCAAAATGACTGGTATATAGTGCAGGGCTAAAATAATCTACTGTGTACTGTGTTTGTGCTTTTTGGCCAACACCTGAGCTCTTGATACTCTGTAGTACACACAGGAGGGAGGACCTCATAGTAGAGGAGGCTTTCATCTACAGTAATATGTCGCCATCTAGAGGAATGAAGGGCAATACAGAAAACCAGCCTGTGTTACTGTTTGTAGACTACAGGCCAAACTAAACACATTAAAGGTACAACAATGACTATCATAAATCCTTCAAGCACACAGTCACAGTGTATATTAGATAAGGTTTATGGTTTTGTTATGATAGATTTGACAGAGAAATACCGTGGTGAGTTCTACTTGATCCACAGTGCCACAACTGGGTGGTAGATTCTGGGGCAGCTGTGGGCTGAACCCAGCACAGACATTACCTGCAGTGAGGTTAACTCTTGAGAAGACGTTCTGAGGTAATTTGAAAGAATCTTATTTCAGTTAATCAATGTCTGTTGGTGAGTGTTTGCCCGTTGGGAATTATAGGCTCTGATTGTTAATGATGTAGGAAGGCCTAAAAGGTGACACAAGAAAAAAAACTATATGAGATCTCGATAAACAGGATCACCACCACTTTTAAATGAAAATTGCTGAATCAGTTAATCCTTGATTAAACCTTAAAGTCCCGCTCCAGACATATTTCATAGTATACACATATTGATAGTAATATTTTGGTTAACAAGGTATTCCTATATAATATTTAAGCAAGTCTACTCTCTCTTTGACCCACACTGAGAAATTCTAGATCTGGCCTCTACCCTGCTCACCACAGCTGTTTGTCGTAGGCTTTGATTCCAGTCTCCACTTTCTCCAGTTCTGCATTCGCTAGTTTTTTTGATTGAATTATTTTTGGGGAGTTTTGCCTTTATTTGATAGTGAAAACAGAGACGAGAAAGCAAGGGAAAGAGAGACAGTGCATGACATGGAGCAAAGAGCCCAGGCTGAAATCAAACCCAGGCTGCTACAAGAAGGACTAAGCCTTGATGGTATGCACTCTACAAGGTGAGCTACTAGGGCGCCATCAGGGAGAGAAACATCAGAGAGAATCAGCCGTACGTGTTTGAGTCTGGGTCAGACCCAGACTCAGATGGGGAGTCTCTTGTGCACCAAAATCAGCAACTCTGCAGACGAAAGTGAATCGTAAGTGTAGTTAGCATCTTTGTTCATGTTTTTTGTTAGCTTTTTAGTTTGTATGCTGACAGTGGCTGACAAAGCATCAATGGTTGTAAAATATACAATAATATCTGCTCTGGTGAGGTGTTTGTTAGATAGTTGAGAGAAGCTCCAGGATCCAGTTTACATCCAAAAACTGCTCATCTTACCATGTTCGGTGTCAAATCTTTTACAATGCTAATGCTATCTCTCACACTCAGACATGTTCATTCTGTGCTGGAGGGTTCAGGTCTCTCTGCCGGTGTTGTGTTGAAGTCTGTTCCCTCGTAGATACAGTATGTGTCCTGTATTAGACAGCGACTGGCTTTTGTAATAGTGACATAACTAATCTGGCATACCCGGCGTATGTTTCAATCTCAGATTTGCAGACATCGCCACCCTCATTAGAGGAATTTGAAAACACTTCTCTAGCGAGAAACATTACAGAGACACAAGCCAGTATAGTCAAGGTTGGACATTTTAGGGGACATAAACAGAAGAAAATCACATTTTTGAGTGGAGGGTTTTTGTTTTTTTAAATTAATAGTTTGGCCATTGCACAGCCTTGCAATACCCAAATTAAAATATTTGCATGCAATCAGATAAATAAAAGATTCTTATTGTGAGTTGCGCTCCATAAAGAAACAAAAAACAGCCCAGAGACTATATTAGATGGGTTGTACTTACTTTAGTTTGCTCTATCTTGATCTTATTTTTGCTGTCTATATTGTTTTTAATGTGAACAATCCAGGGATTGGTAGCTAATTCCACAGTTGCACTGAAGTTAAGTGAAGTTAGGACAATCTACTATGTGCCAAAAAAGAGAAGCGTAAAAAGGCTGGAGTCCCACTTCATTTGGGTCTCTACACAACAGCTCAGTGCTTTTCATCTGCTGGAAATGCATTACGACTTTTCAAAACCCGATATGTGAAAACAATTAAGCATCACACATAGAGCGCGCTTTTGAGATTAGATTGGTTGCTAACATTCTGGTCAGTAATCAGTTCAAATTTGTCCAAACTGGAGTTGCAAAAATCTGGATCTGTCTGATCAAGACCTTGACAGCCCCAAAGAAGGTCCCAAAACTGACACTGGAGCTGACATGATAATCAAAAGCACGAAGAGTCCTACCTGATCAGCTAGTCTGCGTCCACCGATGAAAGGAGGCCAAAGTCTCTGAACCTCCAGCAGTACTGTGCGCAGGTAGTCAGGGTCTTCCATCGCTCGCTGACGAGTCTTCTCATGACATGGAGAGAGATTTTTGTTTGTTAATTGAATTTAAAGCAGAAAAAACTGAGCAAGAAAAGTTGTGGCATATGGTTATTTTAGAGGCTTCGTTTTTGTTTTGGAGGAAAATAAATACTGGCGATGACTTTAATTTTACAAGTTGTGCTGTACGAGTATCAGTTTCCATCACAGATTTATTTTTCTTAGGATAAGTGCTGATCTACGAATGCAAATAGCTGAATCATGATGATGGATTTGAAGTCAAGGCCATGCTTCAATTTTTTGTTTTTTGTTATTGTTAAACCAAATTCTTATAATCCCAAAAGCTTCAAAGCCTGTGTGAACATTGAATCACACCAAAACTTGCCACCTGTATGATTTCTGTGTAAAGTAAATATCTCTTTCAGTCACATATTGTTGTTGTTTTTTCTCATCAACACACACAGTTTTTACTGTGTTTACATACCTGTTTGCTTCCACTGAGTGCGAGCGTGAAGGAGGTGAGCAGCGATGCCAGAGCTTTGGGGATCAGAGCTGAGATGAAGAGCAGGAGATGCTGGGAGGCAGAGCTTGAGTCTGGCAGCGGCAAAGAACCAAGGGAGCCGACAAAACTAGAGCCACAGAGGCAGAAAGGAGAGAGCAACACTGAGATTAAGATTCCACTTTCCACAAATCATTAATAGCATGGTCACAATAAACAAGCTAATGTCCGAGCAGAGATCAACGGCCTCGACTAGCCTCTGACTTATGACCCAGAGAGAGAGCTCTTTGCGTAAGAATGTCACAAAAAAAAGAAGGAGCCATCGCAATTATAAGCGGGAAATGTTTCTGCAATTCAAAGATTTGTTTCAAATGTTTTTCAAAAGCTCTCACCTGACAAATAGGATTTAAGAGAGCAGCAAAAGAAGGCAGGTTTTAGGGAAAATTGCAGGAGTCCAAGGTTCAGGCAGAGAGTGATGCAGGCAGGGTAATGGGCATTTTATTTTGGAGGACCTCCAGAAATTGACTAAAAACTTGTGCAACAATCTAATGGAAACATGAGTTCTGGTGAACAATCAGCGAGCAGGAACAAGAAGTAGAAGCTGAATGTTGTTTGAATCTGTGCATCATACAAACTACTAAAAACTTTAATACCAAGCATGATGTAAATTGAGTATGTCGTGCATTTACACTGCATTAGAGAGAACTGAGAACTGGTTCCAAATTGTCTGATCCATCAGAATCAAATGCCTCTGACCTTATCAATTCTTTTTATCAATGCCAGCATGCTTTCTGCGTCCTGCGTCTACTCTCCTGGAAACTTGCAACAAGGAGGAGTCATGTTAAAGAGGAAGAAACAGTCCCAAGTGTGGCCTCATTACATGATGAAAGATAACAACAATGCTGCTTGTAATGTCTGTAAAATGATCATTTCAAGTTAAGGGTGGACACTCCAACTGTCTACACAACATGGGCTTAAATTCCAGGAATGCCATTTATTTGACACTCTAGGCTTCCAACCAAGCAGCACGTCTGTTATTGAGGATAAATATCATATTATAATAGCATTACTAATGATATAATAACATTAGCACCACACAGACAAGCTTGGCAGGTTTTTTTTTCTTTGAGGAAGAAAACCCACATGAAAACAAATGCTGTAGAAATATTTCATTTCATCTACTGTGTTCAGACTGAGAGATAATAAAAGCTGAAAAACAGTGTAGACCTACTTTTTCCCCACACAGAAAACTGATCAGGAATCAGTAACAGAATCCATAAAGAATCGGACCCATAAGCAGGAACGATAATGGCATCAGCATCAATAAAATCTCATCAATTCCCATCCCTATGCTGCACAATAAGTGGCTTTTCTATGTGCAAGAAATGCCAGGATGTATATCGCATTAGCAAGAAGCTGAGCAAGTATGAGGCATGAGCACACCAGACAAACTCGACTGCCCCAAAATGCATTGCATCTCCTCAGACTGAGCGACACCAAGCAAAGACTGAGGTTTTGATCTAGGCTAAAAGCTAAATACCATTATGTGGTGATTTAATCCAAATAATGCCTGTTTGGAAATATAATACAATATTTTTGGAGATGTAAGAGCCGCTGCCCGGGTCAGACCTGCCGTCACGACTGTCTTGCTTGAGTTTACTTCAGTGTGAACAATCTGTTGGTAACGGCATACTTAATGGTTTATTTAGTAGGCAGTATGTAGTACATAGAGTACATACTGAGTAAAGTAGGCAAAGTAGGAGATTTTGAACACAGCCTTTGTGTATCTAAGCTTCTACTGTACTTCTACAAGCAATGAGGAAGGTTGGAATAAAGAAAGAAACAAAGAAAGAAAGAGGATGCAAGACACTGACAGGCGAGAAAGAGAAGCAGTGAGGTGGTTCCTTCCCTCTCTACGGGGAAATTTGTGTTTGTGTGAGTGAGACAGAGGTACAGTGACACATGCAATCTCACCCCTGTGTGTCATTCTCCAGTTTGTCTTTGATGATGTCCATCAGTTTGTCTCTGGCCTCCAGAGCGGTGGAGAAACCCGACGACCACAGAGGAACCTTCACATTGACCGGAGCAGAGATCAGACCTGCAGCAGCAACAACAGAAGGTGTTCAGGAAACATACAAAGAGGATTCAACCCACAAAAAAAGTCATATTTATTGAACTGAAATAAAAGAGGAAGTGGGAGATGTTGCAACACTGTATTACAGAACAACAAAGCTGACTTACTAAATACGTCTGCAAGACATTACAATATCAGTGCTGCGTTTGAGTAGAAGAATTTGCATGAACCCTTTTTAGAGAAGTTTGTTTGTGTTTTTTAACTACACACACAGCACATCGGTGTGTCCCTACCATGCCAGTGCTGGGTGCAGAGCTGCATTATTTCCTGAAACAGTTCAGGCTGCTCCTCCGCTCGTACATTCAGAAAGAGGCCCAACACCAACTCTGTCCCCAGACGTTTAAAGGTGGAGTAGACACACTCCGGCTGGCCACTGCAATGGAAACAAAAATCAAGCACACATCATGAAACTGTATATAAATATATGAGAACAGATGAAGCTTAAACTTCCCTCAAAGACAAACTAAAGATAGGAAATCAAACCCTACAGTAATATGAAGAAACATGAGAGTGAAACTTAAGCTGGTTATCATTTTTCCTGCTCGTTTGCAACTATACGAAACCATGTTACAGCTGCTGTGTACTTGTTTTGATCGTGTACACACACAGTGAAACACACCATCTCCAGCCCTCCAGCCTTGTTTCTACGTGACTGTTGTTATTGTTTATCTCAGGTATGTTTACAGGTATCAAGACACTTGAAGTTAATGCTTTTTAAGACATTTTCAAGATATTTTTCAACCAAATTTTTGGACAAACCATCTTTTTCTTATTCAAAAATTGCAGGTAAGAATAGTAGTCAGATCAAACATCCTCCAATGCCACCCAGCTAAACTCCTGTCTCCAGGATAAGTGAAGGTATGGGCAGCGTGCAGTTTTTGGCTGGTGGCAGTCTGCGCATGTGCTGTAGGTACTGAGTGTGTGTGGGATTGTGACTAGAGAGGGACAGCTCTGTATATGGGCTGTATATATGTAAGAACTGTATGTATAACTTTTTTGTATCTTTTAACAGCAGGTACTGCGTGTGTCCAAGATTCATTTCCTTTGGGACAATTAAGTCTATCTTAGCTTAAATGCTTGCTTGCGCTTCAGCTCCTAAACTTTGTCTTTACTTTTCTTGAAGTGCCTGATCAGCACCGTGCTTGTGCAACTCAAAACTAAGATGAAAGCAGTAGGGCGCACTCAGCCTGTTCTGTCCTTTTTGTACCACTTGACCTATTAGATAAGCGTGTTGCTGGATTTACTTACTGGTCCAACATGGCATTTTACCTGGGATATCAGGCAATTCTTATTATTTTGCTTACTGTTTGCAGCAATTAAGACCTTACAATTCAAATTTAAGGCCATCTAATGACTTTAAGGCCTAATATATTTATCTAATCAAATTTAAGACATTTCAAGACTTTTCAAGGACCTGCAGACACCCTGTATCTACAGTAAATACCTTTTATGTTTTTGATTTAAATGTACTCCTTCTAACATTATTTGTCCATTGCATTGGACAAAAGCATCTGCCAAAAGATAAACATATAAATGTTTTAGGTGTTGGAAGTTTAAGTTCAGTGTTACCTGAGAGAGAGGTCCTTCAGACAGCGCTCACACACACTGTGGAGAGAAATGGGTAAAAGAAACAGACACACATTAGTCTCAAGCAAAATACAGTCATTCCATTTCAGCCTTTGTCAAATATGTCCTGTTGGTGCACTCTGCTACATTCTGTACAATGTCACAGCATCACAAGCGTGCACACAGTATTATGATTGTAGGGATTGGTCACTGTGTTGAACACACAGACGGTAAGTGCTTGCCCAAGAAACCTTTGACATAGACGGACATGTTACAACTCTTGCAGCAATGCAGGCTTTGTAGTTGTGTCACAAATGATTTGCCACTATTTTTGGTGCCGTCATGCTCTTAGAAAAGAGGCTCTAAATACAGAATAATGAAATTCAAGTCTGTCTGTGAAGAACCATGTAACTCTCCAGGTCATAAAACACATATCAACACATATGCATCCACATCAACAAAATGTAACATGAATTAAAGGGTAGGATTGGTATTTATCATCCTGGACTCCTATTTTCCCAAGTTTTTGTATCTAAGTGACTGATGGGAACAATGATTTTTTTTATACTGTCTAGTACTGAACAATACCACTGCAGAAGGCAGTGGCGAAATAGGCTGCAATGTAACCACTCAGTACATGTTTGTACCATAAATGTACGTCCATGTGCTTATTTTGCCACTGACAGGCTCAGATTGTTGTGTCTGACAACATTATGGACACTTAGCTACAGCAATAAACATTTTTGTTAAAGAATAAGATCCTTTTTGTTTAAACAGAAACAGCTCCAAAATTGCCATCGCCAAAGCCACCAGACTCCATTTAAAAAAAACAGTAATTTTAGCGTGTATAGAGCCAGTATAATTTTACACCTAACTGTGTGAATTATGGGTTTATTTCAACCAAACCAGAGTTGGTGATTGTTAGAGCAGTGGAAAGATGAACCGAAACGGTTGTTGTGAGTTTTATATTGTTTCTGTTGACACGAATGAAGTGTGTTTTACGATGATAAAATTATAATTTATTTAAATGGAGTCTGGTGGGATTGACAGCAGTGATTTTGTAACTGTTTCTAGTTAAACAGAAACGATCTTACTGTTTAAAGAGGTCTATCTCTGTAGGGATCCTTTCCATAAGTTGTCAGACACTTTATAACAATCTGAGCCTGTCAGTGGCAAAAAGAAGCACTTTTAGTGGACTTAAATTGATGATGCAAACACACCCTGAGTGTTTGTCCACATTGCAGCCTCCCTTGCTGCTGCCGGCTGCAGCCCTCTCACTCAATACTAGTTTCAAAGATTACTGTCTCCATTAGCCACTTACACACAAAAATATGTGAAAATATGGTCCAGGATGAAAAATACCAGAGTTCACATTTACTGCTGAAAAACTGTTACCTGGTGATGTAATCATTTGATGACTGTAAACAACTTCCTGTGAACAGGCTGGTGAGAGACAGGCGGAGAAGACATGCCTCCTCACCTGAATCACACAGATACAAGTTACTCATATTTATATTTGCAGAGCTGAATTTAAGCACATTTCTAAAACTAAAAATATCAGAAAATATTCACGTATGTAACTTTTTAATATAAATAAATCAATTATTGCGACTGCTGCAGATTCATCCTCTGTCGATTAATAACTGCAGGTTTAATACTGTAATATTTGACAGCCACCTCAGAAGCTCTCTTTTGATGCTGTTTGTGAGGTTTTCGTGTGTGCATGTGTTTACCGTTAGTGGTGACTAAGGTGTCACCGTACACGTTGGTCATCAAGTCAGTTGGATCCTTCAGAAATACGTTGGATTTATCTGAAACACACAACGTAAACTTTGTCACAAACACACATACATAGTGTTCACACACTCAAACAATGTCCATGTCAGGGTTTGATTCTGCCAGTGCTAAAAACACAAAGCAGGCTAGCAGCCAGGAGGGGAATAGATATTGATGATGCTTCATTTGAAGAGTAAGTTATTCAATTCCAATGTAACAATACACCAATAATGAAAATAAATCCTCTGAACAAATCCACAACACATAACTTCAAAATGACACAGGAAAACAAACAATAAAATCAAGGTTGGAAATATCTGTAAAATATGTAAGTAGACTGCAGTGTGTGTTCACACACAGTCTCCTTTAGGGAAGTGAATTTGGGATAGCTGGGACAGGCTCCAGCCCCCCTAACAGGAAAGCGGTTAAGGAAAATAAATTACTATAAAAAAATTTGTTGCAGAATTCTTAGAGTTTTTAAGTTCTTTTATTCTGCTCTTTTTCTTCTTTGTTTATTTTTAACTTTCTGTCTTTTCTTTTTTAAAATATTTTCTTGTGTTTATTTTTATTTTTTAATTAATTTTATTTAGTTGCTTGTTGCCTCCCTATGTTTTTGAAAGACACCAATTTGCTCAGGGTTCAAAGGCAGTGTGTAACGTAAACCTTTATACCATGACTTATAATGAACTACACTGAACTTTAATGTGAGTTTATTGATACTTTATTTGAGTCTCATTTAACCTCCTTGTCCCCTTATTTTCCTGAATGATTTTCTTCTTATATGTAACTTATGTTGACATTACAATTAGGTTAACAATTATTAGAATATTTCATAGCACAACTAATGCATTGTTTTAAAGGGTAGCAGACGACAATAAAACTCTCATCACCATCCTGACTCCCCTGCAGCAGCATCACGAGTGTGTCCCATGACACATCAGACTAATCTCGGGGTGAACAATATTCCATAGAGGAAACTTCCCTTTTGTTATTTAGCCTGGGTGTAGAACCTGAGTCCTGAGGCAAAGAAGACAAGGTCACAATGAGCTCACAAGGAAATACAACACATTAATTTCCTTGTGAGAATGTGTCTATGTAATGACACATTATTAAACCAACAATGTATCATATCAAGTAAAATGACCATTAATTGCGCAGGTTATAAAGGCTATTAATCACCATTTAAATACAGGTGTTTTACCCTATTTGTAGTTGGGACAACAACACGCAGGTGAACTCTACGATGCAGGTGCTCACCTGTCGCGTGCACACACACACACACACACACACACACACACACACACACACACACACACACACATTACACAGAGACAACATACCACAGAGCAGCTCCTTCATCCCCTGCACGGAGCAGATGAAGGCGGTGGGTCTGTTCAGCATGCGGCTCTGAAACACTCTGCTCCGGTGTTTCTCGACCCTCTGCTGGCAGAAGCTCACCGGGTCCCGGTAAAACTCCAGCGACTTGTCCCCGAGCACCGACACACCGGCATTTCCTGGTAGTTTAGACATCCAGCTCGGACGGTGGAGACGCACTTTCGATAAAAAAATAAATAACTAAATAAGCTGAAAGGTGGATTCAGTCGAGATGGTATCGACTCCTAAAGGATACCGGCTGTGAACTTCACTGAGACTCGGTCCAGGTTGTGTGTAAGCGCCGCTGTCATCGCCTGTTAATCATTTTAATCCGCGAGGCTCTACCTGTGTCATATTACTGCAATCTCACTGTCGTCATTGCTCTGCCTCTGAACGCCGCACCGTGGAGTGACGCGTTCAGGTGATGTCCGTAATTTAAGTTTTTCTCTTCCTGATGCGTTACCGTGAATCTGTTACTGTCATTTCTACTTATGCAGCTGCTGTGCTACAACACATTTTAGTTTGGGCTAAATGTTATTAAAACTGTTTCACATTATTATTTTGATTGTTTTATTCAAACAACATACACATCTCCTCTACAAATAAACAGTTGTTGTTTGTTCTAGCACTTAACTTTCTTCCACAATTACACCAATATTTGGCGGAAGTGAAATGCTATGACGTACCCCATGGGTGGGGTTAATTGTAACTGTAACACCTGCTGGAAAAGCCTGTTTAAAAAAATTAATTCAATACAATTCCATCTATATACTACAGGTCTCCATCTACATCAGGGAAAGGATAGTTATCTGTGCAGGTATCCATTCATGTGTTAGTCTATCATCAGTATTCAATGGATGGACCCATAGATGGACAAAGATTGGGTAACCTACATCCACATGTCAAATAGTGATGGCCTCATGAAGCCTCATGAAGCATTTTCTTTATTTTCTGAGCCCACTAGATGGCACTCTTGGTTTAAAGAGAGAGTCTCAATGAATGGCAATTCAGTATGTTTTAAACCTTTTGTTGAACAAAAAGCACCATCTAGTGGCCTCAGAAAATAAAGAAAATGCTTCATGAGGCTTCATCTGGCCATCACTAATGTCAAAGTATTGTAGTTACAGTTTTGAATGTATGAATATTGACAAGAGTGTGAAACTGTGTGTCAATAAGATAAGATATACTTTATTGATCCCCAGAGGAGAAATTATCACAGCAGCACAAGACAAAAAGACATTAAATAGAATAAGATAAGAGAAAAAATAAAAAATTAGAAATAATGATCGATAAATAAAAGATAAAATGAAAATAAAATTGCTACATCAAGATGAATAAAGTGACTAAAAATGGCAGACAACATGTCAAATAAAATAAGGTGTCAATTGGTAGATAAAACGTCAAGTGTCATATTGATCAGATGCAAAATAAGTCCGTTCAGAGCTGGATGTAGCTTAAGCCAAACTGCTGTTGTACAGTCTGATGGCGGTGGGCACAAAGGAGCGTCTGAATCGTTCAGTCCTGCAAGTGGGTGGGATGATCCGTTGGCTGGCTGAATAAGCTGCCCATCAGCCACAGCTCATCATGCAGAGGGTGAGAAGGATTGTCCAGGATTGCACAGATTTTGTCCTTCACCCTCCTCTCAGCCACTGTCTCCAGACTGTCCAGGTCCAGTCCCACCACAGAGCGGGCTTTCCTCACAAGCTTGTTGAGCCTGTTGACCTCACCAGTCTCAACTCCACCCCACCAGCACACTACAGCAAAGAAGAGTGCACTGGCAACCATAGACTGGTAGAAGGTATTCAGGAGCCCACTACAGACGCCAAACGATCTGAGTCTCCTCAGGAAGAACATCCTGCATTGTCCTTTCCTATAAAGAGCATCTGTGTTATGAGTCCAGTCCAGTTTATTGTCGATGTGGACCCCAAGGTACTTGTATGAGTCCACCATCTCACCATCACCTCGTCACCCTGGATGGTGACTGGGGCAAGTTGCCTCCGGTTCTTCCGGTAGTCCACCACCACCTCCTTAGTCTTGCTGATGTTGAGTTGAAGGTGGTTTCGGTTACTCCACGTGACAAAGCTCTCAATCATTCCTCTGTACTGCTCCTCGTCATCATTGCTGATGCATTCGACTATAGAGGAGTCATCGGAAAACTTTTGGAGGTGGAACCAGGAACCAGAATTGAAGCGGAAGTCAGAGGTGTAGAGGGTGAAGAAGAATGGTGCCTGAACAGTTCCGTGGGGCATCCTCAGATACCTGAGTTTTTACAAATTCAAAATACAAGGTATATCTCATGTAATTAAGGTCATTAGTTCAAACTGAACATGAGTTTCAAGTGCAAAAATAGAGAAAATGCGCTGTAGGCCTTGTCACACCGTGTAACAACTAACCCCGCTTGGTGGAAGTTTTATCTAGCTTTGCTAACACTTGCCGGGAATTGGTCATATAGCTCAAAATGGTGCTGTGTTTTAGGCAACATGACAGTTATTAAGATTATATATGGTTGGATTCAGTGGCTTCCATAGACAGCTCAGTAATCGGAAAAACAAGTCTGACAAAGAAATTTACTTATGTCTGTTAGAAACACTTTTTGTCACTGAGCTCAGCTGAAACGTGTTCAATCTCTGTCTCAAGGCAATTGAATCGAATGCAGCTGGACTGGGTTTTGTCTTAGAAGACGTTTCAAGGCTTCATCAGTTCATGCTTGTCTGACTAGGCTGGAACTAGTCTGACAAACTGGTGTGGAAGCACCCAGGTATTTTACCTCTGGGGAGGTCTTCACAAGGCCAATGATGTCACTGGTTCGTTAGTGCTCCAATGGTGTGTCAACGACAGTCGTTGAAACTCCTGCTGCAACAGTTGTCACTGGAGTCGTCAGAGTCACATGGGGCCATTTGTGAACGACCATTGTTTTTAGAGGTTAAGTTGTTAAACCTCCTGGGCAAGGATGAAAAGACAGCATTATAGATGGGGGATAGGTGGTGTCGCAGACCTCCTCCTCTATTGAGAGATGGCTTTTCCAATTTCACATAGATGGCTTCTTTTACACCTCTTTCAAACCATCTGTCTTCCCTGTCCAAAATGTGCACATTGCTGTCTTCGAAGGAGTGTACTTTCTCCTTGAGGTGTAGATAGACAGCTGAGTCTTGCCCTGACGAGTTAGCTCTTCTGTGTTGGGCCGTGCGTTTGTTTAGTGGTTGTTTTGTTTCACCAATGTACAAGTCTGGGCATTCCTCACTGCATTGGACAGCATACACTAGGTTGCTCTTCTGAGTGTGTGATGTACGGTCTTTTGGGTGTACCAGTCTTTGTCTGAGTGTGTTACTGGGTTTGAAATACACCGGGATGCTGTGTTTGCTGAAAATCCTCCTGAGTTTTTCAGATACCCCAGACACTTCAATCTCTGTGGAATTCTGTAACCACATAAAAAGTCCATGTTACAATTGACCCTGTGTTACGTTGTGCCCTGCGCTCCCCTGCTCAAATTCGTCCAGCACCTCTAGTCCACTGGTTGACAATTCCTGTATACAGACAAGAAATAGTTCAGCATATTCCCCATGAAAACACGTCTTGTTTTTACACAAAGCTTTTTGTACAAATGCAAATGTCACTGTTATATCATTGAGTAAAGTGACAACATCTGACTGATGACAAAGGGTGAATTAAGGGTGATTGAGACGGTTTTTGAATTTCCTCCCTTCTACAAGCTGTCATGAATAATTATAAAAATAGCCCAACAAATGATGCATTCTGTAATACTGAAGACCTTTACATCTGAGTAGGAAAGACAGTCATATCATATTCTAAGGAGGCGTGACATACCCTTTTAAGTAAACTGCCCCCAAAGCTAAGCTACACAGCCTACATAGGCTTACACACTTGTTTTTATTTATTTATGTATTTATTTATTTATATTTGACAAATTCTGTTTGGCCATTCTTCCAACAGCTCCTTGGTTGTTTTAACAGGTTAGGTCTCTGATGCAGGGCAAGGCTGTTTTGAGTGAAGGCTCTCTGAATATAGCTTGTGTTCAGGTCTTGTTTTTAAGTTCATATCTTGCATAATAATCAAAATTAAAGAACAATCAGAATGCCTTTTTTTGTCACTGTATTATTAAAAAAAGAAAGAAAAAAACAATGAAATTAGGAGTGCTACTACTGTAATGTACTGACAGCTCAAACCACATCCTCCATACATTCAACCACCCAATCCTCACATTAACAGATAATAGACAATAAATAATTGTAATAGGTTAAAACTAGGCTACACATAGTCTGTGAATTTTGCAGTATAGAATGCAGGGTAGTATTGATTATAAATATTGCACATAAAGTGTAGTAATGACACCAGGTTCATCCTGTGTATTTGAATTCGTTCAATGTCCTTATCGCTGTGGGGAAAAAGTTGTGTTTGAGTCTGTGTGTCCAGGTTCTGAATGATCTGTAGCTCTGTCCAGAGGGCAGCAAGTCAAACAAATGGTATCCTAGCAACCAAAACACTTTCATTCAGTTCTCTTTACAGAAATGAATGCAATGCTGTATTTTTTTTAAATAAAAGTTTTCTTATATCCCCTCAAATCAAGAGGGCCTTGAAGATTTGGCGACCCCAGGTCGGGACCCCCAGGTTGGGAACCCAAGTGAGCTTTTGTGGTGCTGTAAGTGGACTTTATCACATTGTACAGTCAGATTTGTCTGTGTTTTTTCAATGAATGTTTTGTACAAAAGTGCAAAAATATTGTCACAGTATTGCTGTTGTTACAAAAACTGTAAATAACATTCTGATTACCTACATCAATAACAGGCCTATAGCCAGTGCTGCATGACGTCCAGTTAGATGGTTAATTGTAATCTCCTCCCACCATGAAATCATTACTTGGAAATTTTAACAACTGTATAACTTCTAAGACATTAATTGATGTTAACACACTTTATTTACCTGCAAGGGTCTTCTGTTATGGTAGGACTGGTGATAAATTCCTGAGCTGCACGACATGTTTTGTGTTCCATCCATCTTGGGTTTCAGAGATTTGCGTTGCACTTACAACACCTGGCCAGTGGGTGGCAGTGTATGACAAGATGCATTAGGGTCCATAGTAGTGGCTTTTATGCAACTATAGCATCATAAATATATAAATAAAATAAAAGTAATAAAATAATAAAATAAATAAAATACACCCTAAATTACACACATGATGCAAGTGAGAGTTTTCACCATAGTTGATTCTCTCTGGGCCCCTGGTCTGTATATCAGGTCGTGTCTCAGGCTGTGTTGCATCACAAGGCCACACGATGGCAGCCTCGATCACCTCCCTCCATGTGTTTCTCCCTCTCTCTGCCTCTCTCCCTCCCTCTAAATGGCACGAGGCAGACTGTCGCTCCGTGTCACTCATCTGCAGCTCGTGCAGATCGGACTCTCTGGGTACGTTTGTTTTTCCTTTTCTTGTGTGGAGCCGGATTATGAGAGGCAGCAGCGCGCACTGGGGCGCCTGCAGTGGAGGAGCGGAGGCGAGGAGCCCGGCACAGGTGAGCAGCTGACATGGAGTGTTTCTGCAGAAGTTTCTGACAGACAGAAGGAACAGAAGCTGTGTTTAGAAGAGGAATTTGTAGAATGTAACAATCATGTTTTATTGTGTCGAGTTCAACATGAAAAAACGCGATACTGTTCTGATAATGACAGTTTAATTAAGTACAATTTAAAGATTTGAAAATGATTACTTCACTTTGTATTGTCACCAATAAAGAGTTACACATTTTCTAATGGTCACTGTCACATTTATTTAATGACATTGATATGGCAGCAGGCTATTCAAGTGGTGAATCCGTTTTTCTATTCATTCTCCTCCTGGCTTTATTTAAAGTATTCCAATGCAAGACGCGAAATATTGGCTGTTTCTAATTTTGTAATAATTATTTACCATTTGACTCATCCATAAACTCAATTACTACTAGTTGTAGTATAGTATATATCAGCCTATTTGTAAACAAAAAAAGATGACCTTTGAGCTACATTTGATGTTCATTAGACATACTAAGTCTTCTAAGAGGACATTTACTGCAAATCACCTTTATACTATGAGTTTGTAAACTATGTGTTTACCTTTCAAAATTTCCCTGATTTCATCACTTGTAGTGCTACGCTCTATAAAATTATTCATGGGGTCAGTGGATAGCGCTTGAAATATAGAAGTTTTTCAATATTAAGAATTTACGCTTGTTTTATTTATGTGTTTTGGTCAGTTGACAACTTATTTTTAGACGTTTTTGACATTTTTGAGTAGGATAGAATTAAAATGAATAAGTTAGAATATTTTAAATAAAATAATTTGCCCCATAAACATCACCACAACGTTTGGATAAATATTAAGTTGGTTCAACTTAATTATGTTTTTCGAGGTCAAAGCAAATCCTGTAGGTTGAACTAATATATTTGAGTTTGTCGTATTATTAAAGACTCATTGGATTGACTCAGTAAGGTCAGAGTTGGAACTGCTTCAAAAGACGTATCCAAATTGTTAAATTAATTTTTAAAAGTTGAATTAGTGGGTTATTTTGTAGAGTGTACTATTAGTCTGTAAACTGTATTTACCTTTCAAAATGAGCTGATGTCCCTGATTTGACCACTTCTAGTGCTACTATTTGTTATTTTTTTTAAACCATAGAAAACTAAATGTATATGTGCTGTATATGAGACTTTTTTTCTTCAGACAGAAGTATAGAGTGTTGGAGAGTTTTTATGATGAAGACGTTAAAAGTGTGCACTGGCTTCAGGTTGAGAACTTTGAATGAAGACAGATTGTGTTCTTGTTTCACTTTAACTACTCAGTTAACAAAACTCGGCCCCTGAAAAAGTGCTTAAGCTTAAGTTGAACTGGAGGTCTTATTGCCTGGTTTATGACAGGTGTGTCCATCTGAGAGTATAGATGGGTAAACATACAGGAGATGTGATGTAACCCGTGAGAAAAAAAAATCACCGTGATAAAATGACAGTATGGACAACCCACATGCCTAATTATACATAGAATGTAAACATATATTAAGCAAATGGATCCGGGAGGATGTCAAACAGCTTTCAACAGATAGAACCTGAGCCGCACCACATGCTCACCACTGTAGAGCCACACTAACACACGAGAAGGAAATGTGAAGCACTTCATTCACATCAGATAGAAGAGTCAAACACATACAGAGGGAGAGAAAGAGAGAATAGAGAATAGAGGAGAGGCTGAATCTCCTCCAGATCCAAAATGTGAAATGAGGAACCAAACAGGCAATAGAGCCAATGTCCTAGGACGGCTGATGGTTCAGAGAAAGGCACACGGACAGCACAGAGTTAGATGCAGTGGCTTTCATTTACATTTATATTATTGTCGTTGGCAGGACAAACTATATTTTAATATTCATTGAGGCTTGAAAGGAGGGCAACAAGGAAGGCAACAAGTTTTGAGTTTGGATTTGATGTCCATAGCGAGCTTAGTCCAGAGGAAGGAGGCACAACAGGATTGGGACCTGGTGACTTCTTTGGAACTCTGAGGACAGTTAGGAGCCCTCGACTCTGAGAGCAGAGAGTCCTGATTGGAGTATACGTTTTAAGGAGATCAGACAGGTAGGAAGGGGCATGCTCACTGACAATTTTGTAGGTCATTGAAAGCACCTTAAAGTCTGATCTAACAAAGCTAGGGAGCCAATAAAGAGAAGATAAAAGTGACGTAAAGATGTCAAGTATTCTAGTTTTCTGAACCATGTGAGGATGTTTACTAGCACATGTCAGGACTCCCAAGAGCTTGTTTTGTCACCTGTATGGGCGTGGTGTTGCAGGACACAGCAGGGTGTGTTTCAGCGAGCTCTGTGACCATCTCAGCTCGTGCTTTGAAAGCTTATATGACAACCTACATGCACCTTTGTAAGAATGCAGGACAAAAAAAAACTAAATTCCTTTGGTTTGATAAAAAGGAGAAGTTCTGAAGCTTAGAAAATTAAGGGAACTAGACTCAATAATAGACACATAACAATATGAGATCAGTCAGTTTGATCCATGTCAAGTATGAGGACATATACAGAATATAATGTTCATGTTTTCCTGTAATTTGTTTGGTGTTTGTGTACATGGAAATTGACTTTGAGCCTCGTAAGCCTGTTAGGGCTGGGCATCTACTGATGCAAGGTACCACACTGATATCAGTAGGATATATTGTACATCTAATTGTCAGTATATGTTTGAGCACTATTTACCTGTACATATTTTCTAGTATAACTCTATGATGGTCAGTTGAAAGTATCCAGAGAAGTCTAGTCATGGTTGCAGTCGTGCCAGCAGTACAAGGAGCAAAAAAACCTAAGTGTATCTTTGTGAATCTATGATAACAAAATATAAAAAGTCATCTCTGTTTTAGTTAGAGTTAGGCATGAGGTCTCTTGTAGACAACAACTTTCCTGCTCACAGTTTTGCAAGCTTATCCAGAAGGTTATGAGACGACACAATGTGAACTGACAAGAAGTTTTAGGGAGTCCCAGCATGTGAATAGTCGAGTCTGGACTGTACAAATGTGTGAATAGGTGTCTCCACATAAGCCATTGATAAAAAGGACCAGAGGCATCAGCCGGGTCTGTTGACCTGCTGAGACTTCCATGGCGAGATTAGCAAGTTTGCTTTACGTCAACGTCTCAAAAAATATTTGCTGGCCGTCAGACACTTGAAAAGGTCTGCTGTTGTTCAATTATCCCGAACACAGTGAAGTGATTGCTGACATTTCAGTGCTGACGTACTGCAATACTTCCGTCCTTGTTACTTTATTACAGTATCGTCTGTCTATTGGGGGCATGAACCTCACACACATACACACTTATAAATGTATCCACACAGATGCTCATGCACATACACATACACACGCCGCCTATTGATGCTAATGCACTTCAGCGGGGACGGGCAGCTGCTGCTGTATATTTGGCTGCTTTTCAATTGATTAAGCTTTTAATTGAGTGTAAACATTGCACCGTACAACAGTGAGATAACTGCTCTGATACACTGTAGATTGGACTGTTTACACTATGTGAGCATGTGGTGTGTTTGTGTGTGTGCGTGACAGGAGGAAATAAAGAGTGAGATCAAATAACTGACGTTGAAAAGTTGTGAAAAGAGCGTAACGTGCGAAGTAGAAGTGGATTGAAGGTCAGTCATTGCTGTATTGTTGTAAGTAAAGGTCTAGAGAAGTGCAGGAAAACATCTGATGATGCACTTTCAGGCATTTTTTAAACACCTAACCTCCTCCAAAGACAGTCTACCAAGCCTACCTAACACTACTTTACTAAAAAACAAGAGCTGGATTAATTAGTCTTGGTGAGGTACATCATCTTTACCTTGTTTTATGAGCGCACAGCTGCATTAAGTTATCCATTAGTTAAGCAAACATGAAAATATTTGGCTCCATTTCATGGAAAAATACTATAGTAGTGAGCAGAGATCATTTCACGAGACTTCATCCAGCATGTTGTTTTCACAAAGGATAAGAAAGGTTTGGATAAAATTTATACTTGGCTACTGAAATTGCAAAAGCGGACAGTGGTATTAGGGTCTCACTCACTGACCTCTACTGAGATCTCAAGGCAATTGGATCGAACGCAACTGGACTTAGTTTTGTCTTAGAAGACGTTTCACCTCTTATCCAAGAGGCTTCATCAGTTCATGCTTGTCTGACTAGGCTGGAACTAGTCTGACAAACTGGTGTGGGAAAAACCCAGGTATTTAACCTCTGGGGAGGTCTTCACAAGGCCAATGATGTCATTGGTGCGTTAGTGCTCCAATGGTGTGTCAGCGATGGTCGTTGAAACTCCTGCTGCAACAGTGGTCATTGGAGTCATTAGAGTCACATGAGGCCATTTGTGAACGACCATTGTTTTTAGAGGTTAAGTTGTTAAACCTCCTGGGCAAGGATGAAAGGATAGCATTATAGATGGGCGATAGGTGGTGTCGCAGACCTCCTCCTCCTCTGTTGAGAGATGGCTTTTCCAATTTCACATAGTTTGTCTGTCATGTTTTGGCTTAAAATGCTCTTGTGGTGGTACAATTGTGGCTGGAAATGCTGCTGATGTCTTGCTGAAAAACAAATTTTGTTGTTTTTGGTCTCTAACAGTGGTCTGCAGCCTGGCAGCTGACTTCCCTTAAGCCCCATTTCCACCAAACACTTTTGGTATGGTACCTTTGAAATGAAAAGTAACCCTTCAGACATGATACCTAGACCCTGGTGTTTCTATCGCAAACAGTACTCTTAAATGTGGGCGGGGGTTTTGTCACTCACTGTATTTCCTCATTACCGGTGACACAGGTGGAAGTCTGCACCTTGTTTATCGTCCACAGAATGAGGCTGCACGCTGACATTTTCTGGACAAAATAAAACAGGCTGCAGTGAGAGTCTCTCTCCATGGGATATTTAAAAATAGCAGGTTTGTGCATTTAGTCCTTCTCAGGCAACCTTTTAGTACCAGATCTGTGTGTTAGGTACCCCAACAGAGGGGCGACCAAAAATGGGGACGGTATGGAAAGGTTCCATTGGTATCATCCACAACTTTTCACAGTGGAAAAACGGAAAAAAAGCGTACTGAACTGAACTGTACCGTACTGCATGGTGGAAACGGGGCTCTAGATGTCTGCTGCGTCACTGTAGAAACATTGATGCAGCATTGATATCTATGAAATGAACACATGTAATGTATCCATGGTTTGCATACAATGCCAACATTTTCTTCTGGCGACCCAGCAGGATAACCCATAACTCACTCATTCTGTTCTCATTGTTTGCCTGCAGAGTTTTTCTAAAGCATAAACAGATATTTAAAAGATCACTCATATTTAATTAGACTGGCATATGTCTCAGCTGTCGTACGCGATGTCGTGTTTTCAAACAGTGGTGTCATGTAATGTCAGCTCCCTAGGCCATCGTTTAAATCCCCTCTCTGGTAATAAATCACTCTCACTGCTTTCCATTGACACGGCTCCTCTTCTCAGCAAATCTCATCCAAGCCAGCGTTAGCTTGCCAACATCTTTTGGCTCGTCCACATGCACAAAAACATATTACATGGAGTCCGCACCGTGTAATCCTTTAAACACACAGCATTGGTCCTATTCAGCATCGAGGGTAAGAACCAACAGATCCTCATCACTCATCTTCCCTTAAGTTGTTTCCCAGGAATAAATAGTCCCAATTGTGTAACCTCTGGCAACATCCAGATAAAAGGCAATTTGTGAAAACAAGCAGTCACAGTGATTCACCATTATTAGAGAATTTATTGCATAAACAGTTGAATCTGGATAAAAATTTAAATCTGATTTTGATTATCTTAGGAGAAAATAAGCTCCTGCCTCATCCAAAAATTGAAAGCCTAAGCAGGAGACAATTCCAACAGTGGCTGGCAGCTATACGCAGCTCTGGCCGCTTTCCTTATGAGCATCTGTAAATGAATCAGGCAGGTGAAACAAAGTGGAGTTGTGAGAGAGTGAATGTACTCAAGTAACCCGCCCTGGCAAACGAAGATAAAACAGTGTATTAGTCAGAGAAAAAGTGATTTAAGGGGATCAGCCCTGAACCAGAAACAGTTAACTTCTTGTCCCCGCTATTACCTACTGTCCTGTCCTTATTAGACCACTCCCTGCGGACATTTAGGAGCGAGCCACCGCCTACAGGCTAATTTTAGGCCGTCTGTACCGGCGCCAACTCATTAGCCTGATTCCCAGGGCTAGCTGGGCCTTATTCATTATCAGTGTCACCTCAGCCAAAGCCACATATCCGTATGTACTTTTTGCCTTTTGGTTATCAGCAGAGATAAGCTATCGTGTGGGCATTAGTAAATTCAACACAGTGCTATCAACACTGATATAAGCTCTTTGTTTTGGTCCTGTTGCGGATACAGTACTTTTTCTTAAGGATAATTACGCAGTTTTTCTTCATGTTCGTGCCAGGCATCCAGACTTTTCTCTTCTTTAGTTATTTATTTGTGCATATAATGAAATAAAACAGAAAATATGTAGAATAGGTGGGGTATTGTAAAAGGAACACACCTAACATTGAAATTAAAGGCAGCTGTCTATGATTACCACTTTACCAACAGACATTAATATTTTTAGAATACAGGAAAACAGGAATTCAGGAAAATAATAGGAATGGAGGAAATAAAAACAACTATTATATTTACATATATTTACACTGCTTACATGCAATGTATCATGACTTATTTACACAGTAGGGTAGTGTACTCTTTCAAGAGAAATTGTTTAAGGTAAAAAAAAAATTAAAAAAAAAAAAAGAGGAGTGACTGTAAAGCTGCTCCATATAACTGGACCTCTGTGCTCAACAGATCTGGTGTGATAACAGTGGATCTGAGACCTAATTACTAGGAAACTGAAAGGAAATGGGGTGTGAAATGTTAAAAAATTGAAATACTAAAATGTCTATTCAAATTTTATTGATGCCAAATATGTTTATTGACTCCAGAGTTTGAAATAAAGGGGCAGTCTGAGCATTCCAGCTAGATTTAGTGACCATTATAAGCTGTTTTTGATAATAAAAAGATGCAATAGAGACTGGTTTTATATATGAAAGGATAAAACGTAGAGTGATATAGATCCAGAAAGTTTTTCCTTGACAAAATATGTCTTACTCCCCTTAAAATACATTATTTTTTGCAGCTTTCTCTTCTTCATGATTTGCCAATTCACAGTCAGCATCACTGAAGATATCAGAGCTCATTTAGGAAACCATTTGCAGCTGTTTATTTTTGTCCAATATGAAAAAACAACCGCTGACTGAGTCTAACTCCGCCCACTGACATACACACAGCTGCACTTTCACCTGAACAAACACCTAAGTAAATGAAACAAGTGTGCTAGGTGTAGAGGAGGAATGTTGGATTGTTACAGCAGTACTCTTGCAAGCCATAATGTTGTGTAATGTTTGTTTGTTTTTTGTTGTTGTTTTACTGGCACATGACAGTTATCTCTTTTATACTTAAAAAAGTAACACAAGGTAGTGCTGACAGTATTAGTATTGTAGTAGTATTGATTTGTAGAAGGCATGCACAGTACCAGCCTATTGAACAGGGATTCCCCTCTGTACTGATAAAAACACTGTGCACTTGTGTCGTCAACAAGTGAGTAGTAGGCCAGATGCCGGAAGACAATGTCGGCAATGTACATTCTGCCAGTAACGAATACCTTAAAACTTAAATTAAAAGCCTTGTCTCAATTAAACACTTAATCCCTTTTTAAACAGGAATTGTGCAAATTTGCAGGAAAGCCCAATCAGTCTTCTTTCAGCATTGGCAGTATAAAAACAAAATCGGGGACTGCGGCAAAATGCCGCCTGCCTACTTTTGTTCATACAGAATGTGCCTTTTTCAGGGCAATGGGGGGCGTGAGCAAGTAACAAAATGTGTAGCTCAGCGTGTGACGTAAACAGTGACGTGGGAGGGAAGCCGCGGCTGGTCAGTCCTTCGGCGATTCTCTCGTAAGTCGGCCCGTTCTTCACCGTCCCCGTCATCTGATGGTTAATGGTTTGCGAGGGCAAGGAGGGCAATGCGCAATTCCTTGTCTCCCCAGTTGCTCGTCTTCACAGTGTCTGTCAGGTTTGCGTTTCCATCTTGCTACTAGCTGCTTGCTAATTCCTGCTATCAGCTGTTTCCTGTTTATCCACCGCCAGTGGCTCGCACGTGCGGCGTCATCAACAGCTCCTCCCACAAGTCTTCAACAGCCACTCCCATTGCGGAGGGCTGCCTCGGTCTGTTTAAACTAAAAGGGTTCAGCCAATATGACTACCCTACAAGGTGGAAAATTGGGCACCTCGGATCAACTTGCCAATCCGGCTCTGTGTGTCTAAACGCTCGCACATTGCCGGCAAAACGGGCCAACATTTGCAGAAAATCAGGCAGTGTAAAAGGAGCTTTGTCTCTTCTACTAGCCCGGTGTGGCTACACATTGTGACAAATAAAGGCCTGTCTCCATTAGAGGCCTGGTCTGGTTGCCAAGCAGTTCATTTTTATAGAAGTTCTTTGGATGTGTAAAACCGAATTGTTGACTAACCACTTGAGCAAATGTTAGTTAGCTGTTAAGATCGCACCTATAAATTCATTCATCTTCTAACCGCTTCATCCTCTTGAGGGTCGCGGGGGGGCTGGAGCCTATCCCAGCTACATCGGGCGAGAGGCAGGGTACACCCTGGACAGGTCGCCAGACTATCGCAGGGCTGACACATAGAGACAGACAGCCATTCACACTCACATTCACACCTACGGACAATTTAGAGTCTCCAATTAACCTGCATGTCTTTGGACTGTGGGAGGAAGCCGGAGTGCCCGGAGAGAACCCACGCTGACACGGGGAGAACATGCAAACTCCACACAGAAGGGCTCCCACGCCCGGGATCGAACCGGCAACCCTCTTGCTGTGAGGCGAGAGTGCTAACCACCACACCACTGTGCCGCCCCGCACCTATAAATATAAATGTTTAAACCTTTGTCAATATGGAGATGCTACACATCGTTAGCTTGCTGCATTTCATTTTAGTAAAACCATGAGCACCAGAGAAGACAGTAAGTCATCAGTCATTTACTGGCATGATGAAAAAACAAGTGGTGACACCCTTCCTCTGAAGCTGCCATAAACTCAGAATATGTGTCAATTCCCTGATTAACAGCTAAGTTAGTTTATTTCATAAGTCCATAAGGGTCCACCAATCAAAAGAATCAAAAGAGTTTTTCATAAGATGACTTTGTCAGCTGGAGGTGGAGGGGATGGTGGATGGCGTGACACCTAGATGAGATGCCTGTCAAGCTGCAGACCACAGTTTGAGACCAAGAAAAAACAAAAATGGTTGTGTTTAAGTGACAAGGAGCAGTTTTACAAGCAGCTTTTCAGGCATCAATTGTGGAGGTTTTTGTTTGAGTCCTGTCCCTGTTTTTCCACCGCCTGTTTTTACCAAGACGTTGCTGTCTTTCTAGCCAGAATGATGCCACGAAAACTAAGTATTTTAAGCCAAAACATGATCTTTTTCCAACCATAACCATGTGTTTTTAATTCCTACCTAAACACAACATTTTTAGTTTCGTGTAACATATACATGGTTTGCAGGAATGCACAATGCCAACATTTTTTCTGCTGATTGCGCTGAGTTTCTATGACAGGCAGAAAGTGGAACCTTCGAATTTTTCTCTCCAGTTTCATTTACATTCTCTGACTTCCTCTTGTATGAGCAGTCTAGGATTACCAGTGGTCTGTAAATCCTGAAATGTATCAAAGCAGTGTGTGTGACAACATCACACATAACAATGAACAAACACAAAGCTCAGTTCCAGTTATCCAAAGCAGATACTATCAGCTGTCACTGTACGCAGAAGTGAAACCTAAACTTTGGCTGCTGGAGCTGTTGGTATGTTTACCTCTTCTTGCAGCTGGAGTTACATTTCAGGCTGGTGTTGGAGATCACTGAATCACTGTTGAACTTCTAATTCTGCTGCAAGTTATTTCATGAAGGAAGCGGGTAGATGGAAAACAGGGTAGGATTTCTTTTCGAGGGGAACAAGGAAGATGTTTCCTCTATTTTTTTGGCGACTACATGAGTTGAGTGAGGTTGTTTATTCGGTGAGATGAGGTGATGTCACTCAGACATGTTCATCTCTTCTTGAGTCAACTTTTCAATTAAATGCTATCAATATTAAAAAAGAATCTGCGCATTAAGCCTCATATTTGTTGTAAAGGTGGCCATGCAAAGCCTCAAGTTAACCATTACACATCTGAGGATGAACTAATGACGACAGACTGACAATAACAGTTTTATTATTTGTGTTGTTTGGTTTGGCGTTAAATCTTTATAGGGAGAAGCTTTTTGTTGTTTTCCCCTTTTACTGGTTGGGATATAATTGCTTCCTTGAAGATATTTTAAGCATGATTTCCCAGCAGCACATACATGGAAGGAAAGGAGATATTGATGTGGACAGTGGTGCTATGAGAAAGTGGAAAACTGATCAGTCCTAACTAAACCTACTGGGAGGCACAGAGTGGGTGATGGTCGCGGGTAGTGGCTTTATTTCCACAGCCTGCCTGTCTTTCGCATTTGCGCACATGTAACTTTGTGTGTGTGCTGCCTTCCATGCACATGTTTGCGTGCTACTCACTTTATTCTGCAGTCATTCTCCGTTTACCCCCTCCATCCAGCGAGCTGGCACCCTTATTGTGATGAGCCTGGTGTGCTCAATTACCCGCTCACAGCCCATTACCCTCACCCACACAGCTTTATTCAGAGGACACGCTCCAGACGCACAGAGTTGCATCTTGCTCCAGCCATGCGTGCAGCAGGATAGCTGTGATTTAGTGCACCCCTGTGAGTGCATGGAAAAGTCAGCGCCTCTTCAAACTGAGGATAAATGAAGGGGTTTTTGAATATTCAGTAATTGTGGGTGACATTATTCATTTGTGTTTGCTCAACCTTGCTGGAGCAGCAGATTCATTTTGCCGCACAGCAGGTGTACGGATGATTTCTGGGTGTAAAATGTTGACTTGTTGCGCTTTCAGAATGCTGTTGGTTGTTTATTTGGATTCCCTTTGGTTGTTACCTTGGCAACAACTTGTCTTCCTGGAGTCCATATGAAGAAAGTACAGTATAATCAGATGTAATCATGTCCACGCACACAGGAAAAAAGATTGTAGGTGATGGAAAATAATTTCTGCATCTCAAAATTTGAAGTAGTTTTGCTTCAGTGCTTTAAATTTAACAAGATTATAATTAATCAAGGAATGAGTCAGTTTTAATATCCTCAGTTATTTGTGGTATTAGTCTTCAAGGAGCCAGCATTTGGAGTTTTCTCACAGGCGACTGAAATTCATGACTGAGCTTCAAGTAAACACTTTTTGAAACTGAGTTTTTAATGGCTTTAGATAACTAGGGGAAACTGGATGTTCCCAAAAATCAATCTTTATTTTATCTGCCAAATATGGCCTTTAAACTGGAAAAAAATGTCTCCAGTTGCTGCCTGGTTATTCAGCTGCTTGTTGCACACACTGGTAGTTTATACAAACCCACCAGATTAACCATCCTGTTTGCACATCACATGCTGCATCTACTGAGCTTATGTGGACTCAAAAAGACCCGAAGTCAGCAAGTGGAGCAGAACTTGTCACGTTTCTCATCTCCAGTCTTTTCCCCCCTCTACATTAGACCCTGGGTTGAGATAATGAGTTGATTCTCAGCAGACTTTGTCCAACATGATCTGTCATTACAGCAACTATTCCAGGCTGATGGCTCAGAGGGTTGTGGGGTCAAGGTTCGCTTCTGTCACTGCAGAAATGTCCCCTTGTCCTGCACCTATAGATAAAGTCACTCTGGTATCACTTTTCTGAGAAAAAAAACAATTATCTGATTCATAGATGTGACCCCCGATGACCATTCATTCATTTACCATAACGGCTTATCTTGTTAGGGGTCGCAGGGGGCTGGAGCCTATCCCAGCTGACATTGGGTGAGAGGCAGGGTACACCCTGGACAGGTCACCAGACTATCACAGGGCTGACACATAGAGACAGACAACCATTCACGCTCACATTCACACCTACGGACAATTTAGAGTTATCAATTAACCTGCATGTCTTTGGACTGTGGGAGGAAGCCGGAGTAGCCAGAGAAAACCCACACTGACACGGGGATTCCGGGGTTCAAACCCCCCAGTCCAGGTTCAAATCAGGAACCCTCTTCCTGTAAGGCGACAATACTAACCACTGCGCCACAATACTGCCTAATGCACATTAGTACATTAATTATTTGCCATGATTTACGCTGAATTTGTGAATAAAAACGTTTTTTCTCGCATGCTTCTGATGCTGTATAATTCAAGTCTCATTTATCCAGTCATATGATCAGTGTTTCCCAAACAAACTTCCCAAACATATCAATGCTCTCCTCAAAGCCAGACTCCATTGACAAAAGTTGTAATTTTACCTCACTGAACACAGGAGCTGCTGATCTACCAATGCCTTGATCGATAGTTTGTTTGTGTTACTGTGTGACCTTGGTGGGTCAAAGGGTTCGTTTGGATTCCCTGAAGTCACACAATACCACAAACAAACTAACCGATCGAGGCAGTGGTAGACAAGCAGCTCCTGTGTTCAGTGAGGTAAAATGACAGTTTTTCTCAATGGAATCTGGCTTTGAAGTGAGCATAGACAACTACCACTTTCCCTCCGTTCCCCGGCAGAAAGGGCTGTCAGTTTGGGAAATACTGAGCATACGACTGGATAAATAAGACTTGGATTATACTGCATAATTTGATATGATTTTGCTGTTGCTAAATGTGGACCACTTTCACTTAAATTCATCAAGAATTTAGTCTGTTTTTGGATTCTTCGTTCAATAGAGACATGCAAGAAAAGTTTACTTCATGAATTCTATATTAATATTAAGGGGAGCAACTGATACAGAAATGGTGATTTGGAGGGTGAAATATTCTGTATGTTGAAGAAGAACTTGGCCGTACAGTAAGGCATCACTTACTAACTCAAACGTGGTTTGTAGCATGAGCAGTGTTAGCCACACAGACAGAATCCAAAGCAAGCGAACCTTCATTTGATTGACAGGTGATCCCTGGGTACCGCAGAGAAGAAAACACAGCAACATTAACAAGTGCTGAGCAACAAAGATGAAGATTACCACTTTAAATTGCTTTTCCACAGAGGCTTTTAGTGACACTCAGTATGCTCTAAACGCTCTTTCCACCACAGATGTAAGATGTAATGTGTGTTGGTTGCAGTTGAGAGTTTAGTGTTACATGGCTGTACTGAAGAGGCCTTTCCAACTCAACCGGAGAAAAGAGTTTGTGTGTTGGTGTGCTGGCTGCTGCTGGCTGCTGCTGGTGGTGGTGGGAAGTTATTTCATGGTTTTGAACTGGTGTCCCAAACCAATTGGTTCTTGAGCAAAGTCATTTTGTGATTTGTCCAGTTCCTGTGTTTCCTGATGCTGCTTTCACTTAACATAATATTGTTGAATTTAAACTCCTTGGCTGTGTGTGTGTGTGTGTGTGTGTGTGTGTGTGTGTGTGTGTGTGTGACTGTGTGAGGGAGACCGGATGGTGTTTTTTGCTACTGGCTGATCATTTCTGATTTAAACTGACAGGAGCTCTGCTTTTTGTTTTGTACTCTTTAAGTTGTCCTTGTTTCTAATGCAATATGACTTAAATATCTAGTTTATAAACTCTGAAGATCAGATCCTGTTTTCACTGAAGTGAAGAAGAGTAGAGGTGGTGTTATTTATAGTGAAGTTGTAGTCCTGGTCAATTTGGTGACACCTGTGATTCTCACAGTCGGGGACCAGCTGGAAGCAACCTGATAGGCTAAATGTAAACTCGTGCAGGGTGTGTGTATGGCTCTTTAAAGACAAACATAACCCTTAATCACACACACACTGGACTCCTAGTGCATTTGGAGAAACAAGCTTGGCGTTCAGCGTTGTTTGCAGGTCTTAACATATGAGTAAACAACACCTCCATCAGTGAGTCCTAATCATGCCACCCTTTGGCAAATGTTTAAAGACACACTCCAAAATTATTGCTAGACCTAAAAGAAAAAGAGCAAGTGCCATCATTACGTGTGAGGTTCATTGTAGAAGAGAATGGGAGACCACTTTGTACTCTCACAATAGTAGCACAGTAGACAGAACATGAGTGTCAAGCATGCATTAGACAGGAGGTCATGCAGGAATCACCAAATGAAGCAGGTGCTTTCACACCTGCCCTGTTTGGTTCACTTCAATCGAACTCAAGTTCATTTGCCCCATTAGTGCGGTTTGTTTGGGCAGGTGTGAACACAGCAGTCACACTCAGGTGTGCACCAAAATGACCAGACTGAGACCTTCATGAAGAGGTGGCGGTTACAAACGAACTCTGGTGCGGTTCGTTTGTGGTGAGAACGTGTTCCGACCTCAATCTGAACCAACTGCAGTCACATGACACATTGTTTGGGTTAAACATGAGCATGTTACAGTCCTGGAGGATTATTAATGTGCACCTCCTCCTGTACTGCCTTAATATGCGCATTCAGCACATCCAATGCATCAAAACATTGTTTTCTAGTTGGAGCCGTGCCTCATTTTCAAACTGTATGGTTTGACTAAAATGAACAATGACAGCAATATAGTCCACGATGAGCAGCGCTAAAGTCAACCTGCGTAGTTGTCCCTCCATTGTGACATTAGAAAGTGTCACATTTATCTTGCAAGTGTACTCTTCTTCAACGTTTGCTTTACTTTCTGGATTTTTCCCACATGGAAATTCTGACCAATCAAGAGCAGCTTTCTCGCACAAGGCATTTGATCTGGTCTGCTTGTAAATAGAGTGCCGAAGTCACGCCCCTTCCGGTAGAGCTTATGGGACCTTAGATCGGAAAAAATATGAATGGCAGTGAATGGGGAGAGCAATATTATCTTTTGTTCCCGTTTGAGTTGCGACGTGAAATCTAAATATGTTGTTCATGAATTTAAAACATAAATTGTAAGCTCAAAAAAGTCATACTTTGTGGTTAAACTGTAGAGATACAAGCTTTTTAATTAGAAAGACTCAAGAGTACACATGAGGAGGTCACGTATGTGCTGCTTCCTGCAGCTTGGCCTGAAATTCCACTGTTTTATGATTAATCGATTTATGATTGAAGATGTCTGTGTGTTTTGTGTCAGGTTGCAGTCACTCCAAGCTGCAGGAAGCGAGCGAAAGCTATGATGTCATATACACGACCGCCTCCTGTGTAGTTTTTCTAATTACGTTTTTTTCAAAAGCTTATCTCTCTACAGTTTTACCACAAAGTATGACTTTCTTGACCTTAACATTTATGTTTTAAATTCATTAACGACATATTTGGATTTCATGTCACAACTCAAACGGGACCAAAAGATAATATTTCTCTCCTCATTCACTGCCATTCATATTTTTTCCGATCTAAGGTCCCATGAGCTTCACCGGAAGGGGTGTGACTTCGGCACCCTATGCTGCCATGAGAACACGAACCAACTCTAGGCAATTATGCAACTTTGTAACAAAATTAGTCTCTGATTCAGACCAAAGCAAGACAAATCTAGGTCTGAAAGCACCCTTAATACTTAACTTTTCGTTTTTAAAGAAGAGGCTAAATCTTCGAAAACACTTGGGGACTTTAGTCTTTACAAAGCATTACTGAAACAAAAGTAATAAGTGATTTTTAGGGTTTATTTTCAGTGAAGCATTAATACAGTATACATTTGGTTCTCTTGTGAGTATAACAGCACCAGGATGGTGAATTTGGTCTTGATTAAAAAAACAAAAACTACTGTCCCATGTTCATGGTAATGAAGGGACCAGGGATGTCACAAGATCCAAATCGATGTCAAAATTCTGAAAACATGACAGTACCCTCCAGTACAGTATGTACCAGGGATGCAATTCTGCCTGACCTAACAGGGCAGCATATAAACCGACAAGGGTTCTAGCCTGCCATTAAATGCCAAAGGAAGAAGAAGAAGAATGGCTACCAGCATGGAACAACATCATGTCAAAAAGAACAACTCGTCGAAAAGAAAAACATTTGTTTTTCCTGAGGCCGGTGTATTTTGTTAATTCTTTGCAATATTACCACCGTGTATTTACTTTCTGCTACAAACACCAGCTGTGTGAAGAGGCACTGAGTGTCCATTCTGCACTGAGTGCTGCACGTTTGGCATCTCTTCTGGCTGCTGAAAGTTAAAAAATATTCATCTGTGGGGAAGATGCTGTGCTCGACACTGTCTCTTTTTAGCCTGCCATCCAAACACAGTGAAGGAGGGTTGGACAAATAGCCTACCACAAAGACCAACCGTCACATCTTACATGGAAAATCGTGCTTTATACAGTGATAAACAACAAAAATAGAGGAGAAATATAATAATATACTGTAGACTATATATTAAAATATGCTTCCCAACTAAAAAAAAATTTAATTAACTCACATGGACTAGTGCTTTGCGTTTGAGGCAGATCATCAGGAATTAATAATAACACGGGCTACACAGGCAAGTAGGATCAATTTATATGGTGGTGATGTCCTTTCCTGGGATTTTTGGTGACATTTTATATTGTACTTACCTTTGAATCCTTCCCCTCTAATGTAAATGAACACTGGTCAGCAGCCACTTAAAGACAACACACACACTTTACAGCACAGCTTCATGTGAGAGCATCTGCCCCGGCCGTAGTTTGTTTAATAAGCCAGCTGTCCTTACTCAAACATTTAAAAAATTACAGGAGGAGAGTCTGTAGAGCACGATACCTCTCAGTCTCCTTGGCAACGGGACCAGAGACTCCTCCTCCACATACAAACAAAAAAAATGTGTATATGAGCACACACACACGCTCACACACACATGGTTCAGCCCTCTCACAATCTGAGGTGTGAGATTATGTGAGAAGTATTTATCTCCCACCTGATGAGAACACGAGCAGCTGAAGAGTTCAAGAGCATTTAATTGGCTGAATTTGTTGTGTTAACAGTGATACAATGGTCACAACACAAATTAATATCATTTCCAACTTTTAGACTTTTGTTACATCACGAATGATCTCAGCACACACTTGTTTTCCCACTGAATACTCAAATCCTGATGTAAATTTAAAATAGCTTTATCAAATGATTACAAGTATTCCAGTATCTAGATGGTAGCAAAGAAATAAATGTACTGTAGTATCTTACGGACATCTCAGTGCTCAGTGTCCAGAAAGCTGGACGCTGATGCTGTATATAAAACAGGCCTGAGCTGCTGTCATCGACTGCCAACAGAAGTAGAGTGATGTGGTAGCTGTTGAAGGCGAGGCTAATCTGATTATGATAGCATCAGGAGAAAACTATATCTTTCCAGGAATGTCTTTGACACGAACACAAACTTTGTCTTCATTCAAGTCGAGTCGGGTTTTCAGACATGCATCAGGTCGGCGGGTTGTGCAGCCGAGACGATCGGGAAGTCTCCCAGATGGCGAGTGAGCGTCTTCCAATTACAGCTTGCATCAGATGAGTCAGTCACTCCTCCTACATCGTCTGTCTGCCTGTTTGTTTTTGTTTATCTATCTATCTATCTGTCTATCTATCTATCTATCTATCTATCTATCTATCTATCTATAGCAGCACTATCCATCACAAACTGATGCTGTGTCTCAATTCAGATACTTCCCCTGTCATGCTTCCAAGTAGTACACCTGGTACAGTATGTACTTACTTGCATAGTGCATGAATTCAACAGGGTAGTATTGTCATGAATTAAATATGGCTGCTACACTGTTACAAGAAATGACAGTCACAAAATATGACTGCATCTACCTCTTCTTCTTCTCTTGTGATTGCGATTGTCCCCGCCAAAATATCTGCTAGCTTGCACGAATGTTTACTGGAGCAACCACAACTGCTGCGACTTCCTCTGGTATAATTTTCACAAATTTGGTGGTACCTCCCCTTCTGCTAGGTAGCCAAGATTGTAACCATTGAGGGTAAGAAGTGTCCAGCGTTCCACACCCAACTTTATGACAGTAAAGTTATGGATAAACTATCCAGGTACTTACAGTGCACTGCATTTTGCCATATTTCACAGCGTAATGTGCTTATGCACTCAAAATAGCAAGTGCAAGTACAGAAGAAAGCACCAATCTGTATGTCAGCCTTTCTCTTGGGTGCTAATGTAAATCTGTCAGCAAGTGCCATCATTAAGTGTGAGATTCTTTGTAGAAGAGACAGAGAGACCACTTTGTACTCTCACAATAGTAGCACAGTAGACAAAACACGAGTGTCATGCATGCATTAGTCAGGAAGTCATGTAGGAATCACCAAATGAAGCCAACATGTACAGATTCTAATGGTACTTTCACACCTGTTTGTTTGCCCCCTAAGTGCGGTCATTTTGGCAGGTGTGAACACAACAATCACACTCAAGCGCACACCAAAATGACCAGACAGAGACCTTCTTGAAGAGGTGGTCTCGGTCCGGTTACAAAAGAACTCTGGTGCAGTTTGTTTGTGGTGCGAACGTGTTCCGACCTTGACCCGAACCAACTGCAGTCACATGACACATTAGCCCTTTTTAAACAGGAACTGTGCAAATTTGCAGGAAAGTCCAATCAGTCTTCTTTCAGCATTGGCGGTATAAAAACAAAATAGGGGAGTGCAGGAAAATGCCGTCTACCTACTTTTGTTTGTACAGAATGCACCTTTTTCGGGGCAATGGGGGGCGTGAGCAAGTAACAAAACGTGTAGCTCAGCATGTGACGTAAACAGTGACATGGGAGGGAAGCCGCGGCTAGTCAGTCCTTCGGTGATTCTCTTGTAAGTCGGCCCGTCCTTCACCGTCCCCGTCATCTGACGGTTAGTGGCCTCTTCGCTTGCGAGGGCAAGAAGGGTGCGCAGTTCCTTGTCTCCCCAGTTGCTCGTCTTTACAGTGTCTTTCAGGTTTGCATTTCCCTCTTGCTACTAGCTGCTCGCTAATTCCTGCTATCAGCTGTTTCCTGTTTATCCACTGCCAGTGGCTCGCAAGTGCGGCGTCATCAACAGCACCTCCCACAAGTCATCAACAGCCCCTCCAGTGGCGGAAGGGCGCCTAGTTCTTTTTAAACCAAAAAGGTTCCGCCAATATGTCTACCCTAGATCAGCAGGTTGGTACACAACTTTAGTCCACAGCAGGTCAAAGTTAGCATTTATTCAGTGAAATATTTCAACACTAGTTTGATGGATCAGCACTACATTTTGCATGGACATTCATGGAGCCCATCATGAATCCTTATGACTTCGATGCCTACCGACTCTTCCTTTTGTGCCACTATGAGGTTCAGACTTGTGGTTTTAGGTAAAATATCTCAACAAGAATTGGAATTGAATTTTGATTTGCCCAATACTTTGTTTCCATACCCTACAAAACTGATGTTCCTATCAGCCTCATCTTAGTCTCTATATACAGACTCTACATTCGGTGTAGAGTCTATAGGCAAACCCCGGAGATCTTGCCTCCGGAACAAGAGCAGAAGAGCCCTGGTTTCCCATTGTAGGCTGTTTATAATCCGCGTGATATTGACTAATCACCTTTGAGCCGGCTGCAGTTGTTGCCAGGTTAAACAGTCCGTGCGGTGAACTAACGAGGCGGAACATAATTGGCGTCACTGCAAACTCTGAATCCATCGCAATGGTTCAGCATATTTACTTATGTATAAACGGAAGTCGGAAATGGAAATTCGCCTCCTCCGCCCAAATCAAACCGGAATGCCAAAAAATCGGGGTCTGCCCCCAGAGGCTGTATCGCTGTCTGTTGAAAGTCAGACGCCGAATACAGCTGATGGGTTCCGAGAATGGCCTCAGCTGTACTTTGTGTTCAGTGCTAATTTGCAAATGCTAGCATGCTAACACGCAAAACTTAGAGGATGACAGTAGTAAACATTACACCTGATAAACATCAGCATGTTAGCATTGTCATTGTGAACATGTTAGGACGGACGTCACCATTTAGCTTAAAGCGCCCCTGTGCCCAGGGTAGCTGCTAGTATGGCTGTAAACTGATGAGGCCCTATTTAAACAGTCTTTAGTGTATGGTCTAAAGCAGTAGTTCCAGTGGGTCCCAGGAATGTGTCACAGTGTGACACTTTATTTTGAAATATAGTTAATTTTCAGTACCAAGCTTTTGTTCTGAAGTGCTGTTTCCTGAGTCAGTGACTAACAAACAGCTACTTCACAGAGATAACAAACTAGTGCAACAAGATGGCCAAACACAAGTATGACATTGCATGTATTACACTGTGTGGACCTTGAACTAATAACAAAGGAGAAATCTGGACCCCACGGCTGGACCAGTTGGAAACCACCAGTCTGAAGTGCATGGTGCATGTGCATTTAGGGTGTGTCCAGCTTCACTTTGCTTGTTAAACGGTGCATAGTCTGAGCACAAAGTCAGACACAAAGGGCAAAGGAGTTGTCCCATTAATCATAGGTGTGTATTGGGCAAAACATAAATTCAACCAATCAGAGTCCCTTTAAAAGTGAAGTACGCCTGCACTAACCACACTGCTGTTTACATGGCAGATTTGACAAATTGTAGAAGTGAGTGGTTTTCTGCTGTGAGTAATCCAGTAAGAGCAGTGATGTCACTGTAGCAAATATAGAGGGACATTTAAGTAGCAAATCTAAAAACTGTAGTTATGAACTTGAAAGAGGAAACAGAACTTAACTTTTCGCTTCTGAAATAATTAGTGAAGTTACGTTCCTCCTCAGCGCAGCATCTCTCTTAGTGGGGAGTTGCACAGCAGCTCTGCAGCTCTGCTCTGCTCTCTGCTACGTTCACATTTTAGAGAATATGATTGATATTTTGCTCATTAATGATCCGCAACCCATCCCTAAATAATGGGGCCTTGAAAAAAGCAGGAAAATACTCTGCCATTCTGACTTTAGACCAGGTGTTTGTTGGTCATATTGTTTCTGCTGCCTTTAAATCAGCAATACGCCAACAATGCATCTGACCACGCCTCTGTTTAGAGCATACACGCCCAATGACTATAATCAAAACTCTGTAAATATGTTCTACTATACAGTATTTGGAGTATTTTGATTAGTCGATAATGATGACAGTGAGGGTGATAATAAAAAATAATAAAATCATAAGAAACTTCTTTCAAAAAATAATAATGACAATGATAATAACTGTGGGTGATACAGCACATTAAAAATAGAAAGAAGCAACCCAGTCTCTCCCTGCTGCCTGCTCTCCAGAGTTCATTCTGTTCTGTTTCGAGTCCGTGTCAGTCAGATGTGAAATGGACACGGTGAGCTGTGAAAACACGCCTCCCTGGACACACATCACACAGGAGAGCCGCAGAAATCTGTCAGAGGTGCAGCTCCTCTCCCTCCTCCTTACTCATTCTTTCTTTCGCTCTTCTTCTTCTCCTATCGTTGAAATTCAGATTGAGCAAATATTTTCTCATTCCTTACATTCCAATGTGTGAGTGAGCAACGGGTACGTCGGTGGGTAGTGTTAGTTTTGTTATCCAGCGATGATTTCTGTGTGCCAGTGTGTGCGGGAGAATAATGTGGAGCGTTGAAGTGAACAATCAGTCATTTTTCAGTGTTTTATTAAAAACTGGGTGTTGTAATGAGAATGTAAAGCTGAACACCGTCCAATCTGTGCACCATTGTTGAGCCAGATAATTCCTGCAGCAACTTGACATTTAATCACGTTTACTGTGTGTATAATCAGTGTTTTTGTGTCCTAATGTGGATGTGGGTACAGGGGTCAGGTGCCCAAGGGATCAGGGACCCCCAAAGGTCTTATTGTGCTTTAAATTAGGTGCTTGTTTTTTCTGTTGCATGGGTGAGTTATGAGACAATGGGCCCCTGAGCACAGATACACAAAAGGCCCCAGCATCTCACCTTTGTGGTGGTTTTGCCCTTTTTTTTTTTTTTTTTTTAAAGTTATTCATTATTTTGTGTCATCATGCATTTTTTTGTGGTTTTGTGTCTCTTTGTGGTAGTTTTGTAAGTGATTAATTTACTTTGTGTTGGTCATTTGTGAGTTTCTTCTGGTCTGTACGTGTTAATTCAAGTGACATTTCGCAGGTGAAGGTCAAGAGGGGACAATGAAATTTTGGGCCTCTGGCCTTGTGCCCAGAGAGCCAGTTCTGCAATTCGTCCATGGTCTATTGGCCAGGTGAGTGGAGGTGTGAAAGTAAGCAGGATTTTAGCAAAAAGCTGTACACATGCTGCGTCTTTAACCACCTGGAAACCACGAGGTTGGGCGCTGGGTGCTACTTTTGTGCCTTTTTTTGTGCCAGCTCAGCTTGCATTTTAGTGCACCTGCCATTTGTCTACATTAAATACAGTGAATTCAAGGGCGCCAAAATGCAGCATGTGTACGGCTCCCTACTTTCTCAAGTGTCTTTGTTCATTGTTTCCCATCCCTCTTTATAATGTAGGTCTTTCAGGGTAGGTAAAAACACTTACGTCGGCCTTTAGACAAGTATTATAGCCTCCGAATCCGAGATAACACCTGACTAAGCACTGTGAAACAGAAGTATGGAAACAGCATACTAGTTCCAACAAATTTAAGATTTGAGATTTATATTTGAGTCAGTATTTCTCTTACGCAACACTGAACAACTATTTCTGGAGCTGCTCTCCTCCTGGCAAGTGGTCAGTTCAACGTCTGCCTAGTTAGCACGAGATAATGCGGAAATTATGGATAATATGTGGAAAAATGAAATTGAAATGATGCAAGGGCAGTTCACAGATATCTATGGATGTAATAATGTGCTTGAAATAAATATTTTGCTGAATTTAGATCATCAGGACTACTGGCAGTATGTGAGAAATGAACTGATGGCTATGCAAGCACAGCTTCTGTCTGGATAATATTGATTTATTTTGAATTTCTATGTTGTTATGTCTTAAAACAAAAAATCAGACCAAAAAAAACAAACATATATCCAAATCTCAAAATTGAAAACAGAATACCTATCCAGCTCTTGAATTTGTTTGAAGCATACAAACCCTTACATCAGTACAAATGTGTTTATTTGAATGGATTTCCATAACCCAAAATGTATTAAATGTTTTCATACAAGAAGCAGTGATTCTGGAACTACAGATGTTCAGGGTTAGTCTTTTTATTTTCTATTTTTCGATAGATCTTGTCAGGCCCCTTGGAGTGCTGACGCTGCATGTTTCAAACTTTCTAATGACATTTATCTTTCTGTTTCAACTCCTCTGCTTGTTTGCTAACTAGTTCTCACAAACTCTCAACAGTAGCATGTGGCGTTCAGGTTTAAAACTGACTCAGGTTTGTGGGTGGCGTGTCCTGTACAGTTGGCCTGTTGTAGGTGGAAGCTTAGTGGTTATTATGAAAATTAAAGATACGAAATGATTAGCGTCACACCAAATTGTAATCCAGTTGCTTTATTTTTGTCTCCTAAAACACAAGTATGTGGATATTTTGTTGCTCTATTTACCAAAGAGTTTTCAGATCAGTTGAAGTACTTAATCTTTCCATGTAAGCCCAGGTTTTGTATTTAGAAAATTATAAAAAGTCTCTGTGAAAGTACCGTACTGTCTTACCGGCCGATGTAAGTAAAAATGGTATGTGTGCTCTTCAGCCAAGAAACAATGAGGCTCTGGTGTCATCTGCCTGGGCTGTGTTATCACTCTGCCCTCCTCAAGGAAGTGGAGCCGTTGATAGAAAACACTCTTATCATCTCTGTCTTGGTTTCAATTTCAGCTTAATTTCACAAGCCAGTGAATGTTCTGTATATGTCTAGAACACAAACAGGACAAGTCAGAACTGGAAAAGGTGTTGATTAGGTCAGGGCCTCTCAGCGTTTTTGTCTCTGGGGACCAGCGAATAAATCACTGTTATTCTGAACTGAGATAAGCCGAAGTTTTCTATATCAAGACTGATGGATGCTGTAAGAACATGAACAGGATCAAAAAAAAGTGTCAAGATGAAATACGTAAGTTTAGATCAACGCACACTGAGCCAACACCGCACCATCACCAGGTGACAGAACTGAGAATGACTGGACAAGATGACCCGCAGACGTGATAAACTGTAATCAGTGATCTGCCTGCGGGAAGTGAGAGTTGTTGACAGGATCACCGGCTGTCACAGTCTGTCGGATGATATTGACCCTCCAGTGTGATAAGGGTAGACAGCTGTCATAAAAAGCCTGAGATGCAGCAGATGTTGTAATAGGTGCTTGTAATGGGTGATAAGGCATCCACAACGGTACCGATGAAAGGTTCTCTGAAGAACAGATACTCACTGTAAAATGACTCAGAGCACCTTTTTAACCTTTTTTTTTTAATCATTTCCTCTCACACTGGTTGATAAAATGTTCTCAGTTATCGTAAATATAGAGATCAACTGTCTTGCCATGGTGTAATGCATTTCTGTATCTATGTTGTATCAGTATTTAGCCATTCTAGCAGCAACTGTACTATTACATGGATTACTACTGACAGAAATTCAAGATTTCTAGTGGATAAATTACATAGACCGTGTAAAAGAAGTAGACACAGCCACCATGATGTTACCCTTTGGTCTGTAGACCGATATTTTGAAGCCTTGAGTTGACATTTTGGTTTTTTTGGAACCAGACCTGACCATATTTATAGCAACTTATCAATCACAAGGTCGTCATGCCCTCAAGCATACCCTGTTTTATTGCCAACTTTACTCTGAATGCGACCATAATTCACAAAATTAACATTGTTTTTAATTGAATAAGACTTGAAACAAGTGTTTGAGACCAAATAATTTAGGAAAATGTTTACTGAGGGAATAAATCAAGTGAGAAGTAGAGTAATTTTCTATATTGAACGTCTTTTTGCAACAATAGGAGTTGCCCTCTGCTGGCCATTAGAAAGAATGCAGAATCAGGGCACTTCCACATTGGCTTTATGTTTCAGACCTGGAAATAACCCCTTGGACGGCACAGTGTTGCAGTGGTTAGCATTGTCGACTCACAGCAAGAGGGTTCCTGGTTTGAACCCAGGGTGGGGATGTTGAACCACGACGTGGGGGAGGTCTTCTGTGAGGAGTTTGTGTGTGGGTTTTCTCTGGGTACTCCAGCTTCCTCCCACAGTCCAAAGACATGCAGGCTAGGTTAATTGCCCGTAGGTGTGATCGTGAGTGCTTGTCTATCTCTGTGTGTTAGCCCTGTGATAGTCTGGTGACCTGTCCAGGATGTACCCCTCCTCTCGCCCAATGACAGCTGGGATAGGCTCCAGCCCCCCTCAACCCCCAACAGGGTGAGTGGTTACAGAAAATGAATAAACTGACAGCTATTTTGATGCAGGGCGTTGGTGGTTAGGTGTAGGCAACAAAACTGCTTGGTCAGGGTTAGGAAAAGATGGTGGTTGACATAAGTGTCATCACTGGATTCACATGGTTAACCGCTAACGTGACACTCAAGTGACTTATAACTGACTAACAACTCGTGACAAATTAGCTTAACGCTGCCTTTAGTTTCCGGTGGGACACACACCCTGCTCTCCTGGGTCGAAGTCCTGTACTTGCTGGACCCATCCAACTACCCTAAACAGACTTTGTCGCTCTTCATACTATGTCTATTGTTCTGAATGTCTTATAATGATGCAAAAGGGTTTACATTGGAGTTAATTGGAAGCCCAGTGCATCTTATACAGTTGCTAAAGTGTGTCCATATCTAATGCTTAGTATCAGTGACCAAGCTCTGTTTTGTTGTCACCCTGGGAGAGAAGCTGACAAAAATAACGTTTGCAGCATAAAGTTTGGGCTGAATGCAGTCATACCCCTGTATTACCTAAGCAGTAATATCTTCTTAATATCTCTATTTTCAAAACTGATATCAAGACACAATGGAGGATTAAATATTGATAACTAAACTTGTTGTCGAAATAAATCATTTGTTGTATTTTAAGATAGATGTCGGGGGGTTCCCCATTCAGTTTCATATTTTAAGGACCTTTTTCTAGAGCCAACCATTAGAGAAACCACATCTTTGTAGCTATATAGTGTAAATAGATAAAACAGCAGTCATGTTGCACAGAGTAAAACAGGTGGTGACAACATCATAATTGCTGGAGAGAGGTTAAAATTCTAAAAACATTCATGTTCATCTTTGTAAGCCATGTAACACTGGAGAAAAAGCACAGGGGTTAAAAAGACTTGCTCTTATAGTGTTCATTTCAGGAGCAACTGCTGATGTTCTTGGACTTAATTGTTGAGGTGCAAAAATAAAAGTCGCTATATACTGATCGGAATCTGAAGTTATTGATTTGACCGAAGAAAGAAAGAAAGTCAAACAGGGTCCTTGTGGACAATGACTTAGAGTCAATGCTTTAACCTCCCTCATCTGTACATAAACAGAGTGTCCTCTCGTTACCTCAGGCTGTTGTTAGTAAAATCAATATGTTTGCTTTATTCACCAGGTTAGATAAGGGCAGCAGGGTCAGACACACTGTCCTTCATCAGGGAGGACCAGGACCGGCTGAATCTTTACTAGCCCCAGAGGAGCTGTTCAGGAGCTGATATCTGACCTTTTGAACTCCACTGACAGGGGAGGAAGAAAGGAAAATTTCCCTTGTGGTACTCACCAAAGCATGGTATTATTGTTGCATTACAAAGACAAACCAACATGCTGATGGAATCTGGCAGAGACAGCTGCTGCCCGTTGCTGCCTGTTTGTCTTCTAAATATCACACACTTTCAAGCCATGATCCTGTTCCTTATTTGAGGAACAAATATCACATTTTTGACAAGATGGACAAACAGAGAGAAATCCAGCCCGTCTGTACACGAGAGCTCGCTACTATTTTCAGAAAAATGCAGACAAATACATCATGAGTGTGTGTGTATGTGTGTGTATGTGTATGTGAACAGGGCCAGAGCATGGGGTGATGAGGACAATCCTCTGCTGACCTCGATGCAGATGACCAGTGATGGCCACAACATCACCTCAACAGTAAGTCATGATTCCAGACTCTGTTACATTTATTTAAAAAACAAAAAGCAGTGGGTCCATGTGCGTTCTTGTGCACGTTTCTCAAATGGAAACTCCCACTCAGTCGTTAGCAGACAGCAGTGACGTAGGTCTCAGCACTGATGCCCTGCCTCACTCCCCACACACACACCAGTGTAAGATGGGAGAGTGAGTAAAGTGTTAGCTTGGAAGATTTGAGCTTGGAGGTGGAAGATGGTGCTGTCTTATTATTAAAAATTAAATTAAATCTTTGTTAAACCTGGAGAAGACACGCTGAGATTCAATATAATCAATATAATACTGCGCTTGTGTTGTATAAATACATTTATAATTCTGCAGTCAGTGTATTACCTACAGTAGATGGCGGTTAGCACACTCCAAGTTTGAAGAAGCAGACAGGAGTACTGGAGCACAGAAGCTAAGTAATGTACTGCTTCGGATGCCACATGCTAGCTTAGTCCTAAAAGTCTTACAGTTACACAAACATGTCAGGGACAGTGGTAACCAGTAACTCAATGTGTTTTATGTACAAGGTAACATTACAGTTTCTGTCAAGGAAGTTTGGTGGCTGTGGACGGGGGCAGCAGCAAAATGTCTTTTAGCATCCCATAAAAGGACCATCAAAAAAAGTAGTGTACACTGTACTTTTTATTTTATTTTTTATACATTATCTTTATGAGCTTTTTAACTTTATTACAGGACAGTTTAAGAATGACAGGAAAAGGGGCAGAGAGAATGGGGATAGCATGCAGCAAAAGGGCCACAGGTAGGCCACTGTAAAGATTTAGGCTACATGGGGGGTGCACACTCTACCAGTTGAGCTATAGGTCACCCCATTTAGTTTATTTTCAACGCTTTACTTTGCCATCAGACAGCCCTTTCCGACGGGTAATGGAAGCAGTTATATGCCGCTTTTCAAAGCCACTAGACTTAGGGCTGGCCCGTGGCATAGGCAGTATAGGCGAAAGTCAAATCAAAATGTTTACCTTTTACTTTTTTTTTCTTTTTCTAATACTTTAACTATTGTTATTTTGAAATATTACATTAGGCCACAACAACATAAGTACAAAGCAAAGCCTACTTAATAATAGAGGCCTTTTTTTGTCAGGGTTCCTGCCGCCCTCTGGCCCCCCTCCACAGCTTGTTACACTTTATCTGTTCTCTGGGAGGGATTGGCGAGTTATCCAACATCAGGTGGACCCTGAAACACGCTGTATTGTTATCATATCATAACGACAAAAGCATTCTGGTGCCCACTCAACAACCACTACACTAATCTCTCAAGATAGATTCTGCAATTCATTCATTCATTCATTCATCTTCTAACCGCTTCATCCTCTTGAAGGTCACGGGGGGGCTGGAGCCTATCCCAGCTGACATCGGGTGAGAGGCAGGGTACACCCTGAACAGGTCGCCAGACTATCGCAGCGCTGACACATAGAGACAAACAACCATTCACGCTCACATTCACACCTACGGACTATTTAGAGTTATCAATTGACCTAGTCCCCAATCTGCATGTCTTTGGACTGTGGGAGGAAGCCGGAGTGCCCGGAGAGAACTCACGCTGACACGGGGAGAACATGCAAACTCCGCACAGAAGGGCTCCCACACCCGGGATCGAACTGGGAACCTCTTGCTGTGAGGCAAGAGTGCTAACCACCACACCACCGTGCCGCCCAGATTCTGCAATTTACAAAAAAATGTTTTTCTTTTTTTTACCGATGGATTTGCAGATTGCCACTACACTACTGAGAGGAGTGTATTTGGAGAGAAAGAACAAAAAAAACCAAATCCATGTTGAAATCAGCAGAAGGAGCACTAGTTATTGTTTCCTCTGAGCAGCCGGTGGCCACAACCAACATTGATTTACATTGTGAAGCGTTCAAGCTCTATTCAGTAAAAATTAGTATTAGGCACAGGTCAATTATAATGTTCTCATGATGTGTTCAATGGAATCTTGTCATATGTAGCTCTTAGTGAGGTACTCGAATAAATCCAGCTGTTTGAAGGAGAAAGTTGTTGATATTTTCACAGCACTATAAAATAGATATTAGAGAGGGAATTATGATGTATCATATATCTTACAAAGGCTTTTTTTTAAAAAAAAAAAAAAAAAAAAGATGTTTTTCATGTGAAAGAACGTTTTATAGTGTAGATTTTTGTGTTTCCCTGGAACAAAAGAAAATAAAATAACAACAAAAAACAAAAGATCGCCCAGGGCACCAAATGTGCAAGGGCCGCCAGTGACCAGACTCCATTGACAGAAACAGTAATTTTACCTCACAGCACATGGGATTGGCTGGTCTACCGCTGCGTAGATCGTCTGGTTTGTTTGTGTTACTGTGCGACTTTCCTCACTGTGCTAAGGTGGAATCAATGGCAGTACGTGGGTTTAGATGTAGACACACCATCATGCAGAAACCTACATCAGGTCATGTGAGATGAGGGGCTGGGGAAAATAGCATTTTGACACTAAACATACAAACTTTGACTAAAATTTGAACATTTGGAATACATACGTAACGCTACTGAAAAACTACAGAATGACATAAAAACCTCCACACACACCCAAAAATAATCTAACTCCCCTTTAAACAGTTTACAGATTACCTAAAAATCTAGGAGAAAAAAAAACAGTTTTGTGAAATCTGTGCCATTTAAATAGCTGAGTTTGTTTGTTTGTTGTGTTCTTGCAGTTTGTTGGATGACATAAACACAGGACAACAGGAGCAGCAGCAGGAATTCCTGAGCTCGCTGGAGACGATCGTTCTCACCATCTTTCTCTCCATTATTATCATCATGACGGTGTTTGGCAACTTGCTGGTCATGGTGGCACTCTGCAGGGACAGACATCTACGGTGAGCCTGTGGTCTTTTTTCAATGCTGGAAGCAGCAACAGTTGTCCAACTGGCTTTAAAGTCCCAGAGAAGTTACGGGGTCTATCTGCAGAAGACACACCCAAGCTCAAGATCTGAAGTGTTAGGCTACATGAAAAACAAATAATAAAGGCGACTACATTTTCACTGTCGTGAACCTTTCTTCAATCTTTTTTGATGTCAGATAGCCAGATAAGACTTTCATGAGATAAATGTGACAAAAACAAAGAGACAAAGCAAGGTGCTTTTTGTTTCCTGCTATTCATACTGAAAACACATATGTTACTGTGAGGTATTCTGGGAAACAGTGTTCAAAAATTCCACACGCTTTGGGAGGAACCCATGAAATGCCAAAGCACTCACGTTATGGAAATTTTGTCCTGAAATGCCCTCTCTGGCTGAGAGGTAGATTGGTACTTGTGACATTTCATGCTTGCCTAAAATCTAAGTCAAACTATAAAAAACTCTGCATTTTAATGCTCCAGCATGTAGGATTTAGGAGGAATTGAAGATAATATCTAAGTATGTTGTCATTAGTGTATAATCACCTGAAAATATTAATCGCTTTGTTTTTGTTACATACAAATGTGCCGGTTATTTCTACCTACACCCTTGCCTCACGAGAGAACTTTTATTTGGTTACAATCTGCAACCTCACTGCTAGATGCCACTGAATCCTGTACACTAGACCTGAGAAGACATTTAAATCCTACTGACATCAGACAGTCTTCGTTTATAAATGCAAAACAGGACACATGACAATCGCTTCAAATTTCTGTGAAGTCACACTGACAGTTGGCAAATTGGGTGGCAGCACCTTTGAAGGTTAGAGATGCAAGCTGGTTTAAGTCATGACGGACATGATGGTACAGTACAACATAGAGTACGCCATAAACTTCTACTGTTGAGTTTTGTGGATTATTTTTTGATGCCGACTCATTTCTTGCTGTCTCCTGTCCTCTCAGGAAGAAGAAGACTAACTACTTCATTGTGTCGCTGGCGTTTGCTGACTTGCTGGTTGCGTTGTTGGTGATGCCCTTCGCTGCGATCGAGCTGACTACTGGCCAGTGGCGGTACGGAGAGATCTTCTGCCTGGTTCGAACGTCTCTGGACGTCCTGTTGACTACAGCCTCCATCCTGCACCTCTGCTGCATTGCGCTGGACAGGTGCGTATGTCTGGGAAAGAGATGATGGGGAGGGAGGATCTGAAACTCATTCATACTGAAAACAGTGGATGGCATGACACTAAGGCAAGATGCCTGCCAAGATGCAGATCACTGCAGACCACTGTTCACGACCAACAAATGACAAAACCAGTGGGTGTTTTTTAGGGACATGGCTCTTTTTCCAGCGTCTTTTCAGCCCTCAAACATGGGTGTTTTTCAGTGACCAGTCGCTGTTTTTTCAGTGGAGATAGTGCCACAAACAGCAGTCCAGTCAGGACCACTTTGGTCCAAGAAAACTTAATTTCCATTTGCAGTATTACAGTTGGCGGTATGGCTCTGTTCTGGGGCCTCTCTGCCTTTCCTAGGCAAATGCAGAAAGCCTCTTCCATGGGCCTACGTGGGAAGCCTAAGGCAGAGAGGACAAACCTCTGCCCTTCCATGCGCCTACATGACCGTAGGCAGAGAGAGCAGCAGCAAAGACCACCCAGGAACAAAACAGAGCAGCATCAGTGACAAACAGAAATGACATTAATAAGTCAGACACAACATGAAAAGGAGGAGCCGGGGTGGAGGCGGGTTGCAGGCTTGCAGAGGAAGCCAAAAAATGGTCTTTTCCCAACCATAGCCAAGTGGTTTTTGTGCCTAAATCTAACCACACATTATCCACAGCATTGTTAAAATAAAAAGTTTTAATGTATCTGCTTTCCGGGGGAGTCTTTGCTGCTGCTCCTGCCTTAGGTTTTCCAGGTAGGCGCATGGAAGGGCAGAGAGGTGTGCTCTCGTGCCTTAGGCTTTCCATGTCGGCACGCAGAAGGGCGGAAGAGTGACATATCCGTGATTTGCAGGAACATACAATTCCAACATTTTTTTCTGCAATTACAAAAGTGTATTAAATTTAATTTTGTAAGATGACGTAAGATCCATTTTGTATTGAAAATGCACTGATGTTTGGTTTTATATTTACAGTCACTTCAAAAACTGCACTTATGCAGCTTGTGTGTCTATATTATTCCAGGTATTACGCTATCTGCTGCCAGCCACTGGTCTACAGACACAAGATGACCCCAGTCAGAGTGGCAGTGATGCTCAGCGGCTGTTGGCTCATCCCCACCTTCATCTCCTTCCTACCCATCATGCAAAGCTGGAACGCCATTGGCATTGAGGACATTGTGAGTCCTCAGTGGCTAAGATCAGATATCAAGGAAGGGTCGAGAGATGACACAGTTATTACAGTCCCGCATCAACAGAATACACTGAATATTTTAACAAAGTAGCCCACTTAAGAGCTCATATACCCCCCTCAATACCTAAAGAGAAGGATGTTCTTTCTGTGAGGACAAATGCAGTGTAAACCTTTCCAACCCAATATTCTCTGTTTCTAATAATGTTTCCAATCCCTTCAACAATGACACGGTAATGCAGTGATCACAAAACAATTCCAGTCTCTGCAGAGGCTCTCTTGCTGCGAGCAAAGGCAGCTCTTCAACAAGCATTTCCTGCTGGTTTGGATGTGTTTTGGCGTGGGGTTATTTCAGAGTTGCCTTGAAATGAGCTGCAGGACTCCCAGAGGCACACGAGAATAGATGAATTTATTCAGCCAGAGTTAATGAAATACATGTCCCTTTTCCTTGTCTTGCAGTCAGACTTCATTCAAACAGCAATCTATTGTTTTTAAAAGCTGACTGGGTGTCTTGAAGATATATGTCAGAGACAGAATTGCAGAGGACTTGATATGACCACATTTAGACCAGGTTTCTTTATACGTTGTGTGTACGTTTCTTTGGTCGCTCGTCTTCTCTAAAAACATTCTGAAAACTTTCATTGCACTCTTGTTCTGCCCAAAAAAGGAATTGTTTGAAACTGAAACTTCTTCTCACTCCAGCTGTCACAAAGCCACAAGAACTGATTTAATAATTGTGACACAAGTTAGATGATCCGCTATAGTTTGTCTGCTTGGTATGAACTGCGTCTGTTCCGTTTTCACCAAATAAAGAATGAGGATCTTTCTGTGAATCTGAGGAGACTCTGCTCTCTGTTAGCCCTAAAACCAGAAGTAGTCACTATGTGAGACTTTCTTATACATTTCCAGTGTGGGATTTTACTGCCCTGTAACACAAAATGATCAATTTATGACTATGCAGAGCTCAGAAAGTTGTTCATCAGTACCCAAACCAAACATGATGATGAAATAGAATTTACTCTTCAGCTTGAGGCACTTCTCTACCTTCAGTGTACTCTGACCTCTACATACACTGAACAAAAATATAAACGCAACACTTTTGTTTTTGCTCCCATTTTTCATGAGCTGAACTCAAAGATCTAAAACATTTTCTATATACACAAAAGACCATTTCTCACAAATATTGTTCACAAATCTGTCTAAATCTGTGTTAGTGAGCACTTCTCCTTTGCCGAGATAATCCATCCCACCTCACAGGTGTGGCATATCAAGATGCTGATTAGACAGCATGAATATTGCACAGGTGTGCCTTAGGCTGGCCACAATAAAAGGCCACTCTAAAATGTGCAGTTTTGCTTTACTGGAGGGGTCTGGGGGGGTCAGAAAACCAGTCAGTATCTGGTGTGACCACTATTTGCCTCACGCAGTGCAACACATCTCCTTCGCATAGAGTTGATCAGGTTGTTGATTGTGGCCTGTGGAATGTTGGTCCACTCCTCTTCAATGGCTGTGCGAAGTTGCTGGATATTGGCAGGAACTGGAACATGCTGTTGTATATGCTGATCCAGAGCATCCCAAACATGGGTGACATGTCCAGTGAGTATGCTGGCCATGCAAGAACTGGGATGTATTCAGCTTCCAGGAATTGTGTACAGATCCTTGCAACATTTAGAATGCACAACTCTGTGCATTCAAAATGCCATCAATAAAATGCATCTGTGTTCGCTGTCCATAACATACACCTGCCCATACCATAACCCCACTGCCACCATGGGCCACTCGATCCACAATGTTGACATCAGCAAACCGCTCACCCACACGATGCCACACACGCTGTCTGCCATCTGCCCTGAACAGTGAAAACCGGGATTCATCTGTGAAGAGAACACCTCTCCAATGTGCCAGACGCCATCGAAAGTGAGCATTTGCCCACTCAAGTCGGTTACGACGACGAACTGCAGTCAGGTCGAGACCCCAATGAGGACGACGAGCATGCAGATGAGCTTCCCTGAGACGGTTTCTGACAGTTTGTGCAGAAATTCTTTGGTTATGCAAACCGATTGTTGCAGCAGCTGTCCTGGTGGCTGGTCACAGACGATCTTGGAGGTGAACATGCTGGATGTGGAGGTCCTGGGCTGGTGTGGTAACACGTGGTCTGCAGTTGTGAGGCCGGTTGGATGTACTGCCAAATTGTCTGAAACGCCTTTGGAGACCTTTTATTGTGGCCAGCCTAAGGCACACCTGTGCAATAATCATGCTGTCTAATCAGCATCTTGATATGCCACACCTGTGAAGTGGGATGGATTATCTCGGCAAAGGAGAAGTGCTCACTAACACAGATTTAGACAGATTTGTGAACAATATTTGTGAGAAATTATCTTTTGTGTATATAGAAAATGTTTTAGATCTTTGAGTTCAGCTCATGAAAAATGGGAGCAAAGACAAAAGTGTTGCATTTATATTTTTTTTCAGTGTATTTTCAATTGAGGTCAAAGATATGGGCAGCTGGCCACATTGGCTAAACCTCTTTTCATTTTTTGGAGGGGTGGGGGGCGTCTTATTGGCTTTGTTTGATAGGCCATATCCAGTGTGAAAGCAGGACAGAGAGGGGGGATGACATTGCAACAACGGGCTGGAGGTTAGAATCGAACCCTTGTACATGGGGCGCCTGCTCTACCAGATGACCTAGTGGACACCCAGTCAATCTCTTTTTATTAGTAGCTACACAGTATTTAGCATATTCCATCTTTCTTTAGCCTAGCTTAGGGGCTAGCCTCTCCAAAGTCCAAAAAAACTCCTACCAGTACCTCTCACTCCTTAACACTTAACGTGCTTCTTGATTGTTTCACACATATACCAGCAAAAACTGAAACTTTTTTGAAACTTTAGAGCTGGCTATCTGTTTCCTCCTGCTTTCATTCTTTATGCCAAGCTTCGCTAATCACCTCCTGGGTCTAGCTCCATTCTTAACACACAGGCATGACTAACTCTGGGACAGAAAACGTGGCCTGTTTCCCAAAATCTGGAATGACACATATATATATCCTTAACTTCACGCCATGACTCATGGTGATGAAATTCAGTTTTATTCAGGTTGCACTGAAAAGGTCAAAAGGTCTAGTTCTGATCTATACTTTTGATGATTTCTGATGATGACTTGTCGTTTTTGTGTCCATGTTTCCTCTCCCTTCCAGATTGAGGAGAGGCGAGCCTTGGTAGGAGGCTCCAACGACACAAGCTGTGTGTTCCTGGTCAATCGGCCGTACGCCCTGATCTGCTCTGCGGTGGCCTTCTACGTCCCATTGGCCCTCATGGTCCTAGCCTACCAGCGGATCTACGTCACCGCCATGACCCACGTGCGGCAGATCGAGACATTACAGCGGGCCGGCTCCGCTCCTGTCACCGGGACAGCTCCAGTGATCACCGTGAGGTCCTCCACTTCCTCAGATCCATTGGAGCACTACCGCCTTAGGACAACAACGGGCTCCACCTCCTCAGAGCAGGCTCCCATAGCGAATAGCCGCATGCGTGTTGAGACAAAGGCAGCGAAGACGCTGGCAGTTATCATGGGTTGTTTCTGCCTATGCTGGGCACCGTTTTTCATCACCAACGTGGTGGACCCCTTCATCCATTACTCAGTGCCCTGGCAGCTGTGGACAGCCTGGTTGTGGCTCGGGTACATTAACTCAGGGTTGAACCCTTTCCTGTATGCCTTTCTGAACCGGGCATTTCGGAGGGCGTTTCTGGTGATTCTCTGCTGTGGGAATGAGCGGTATGCACGGCATGGGAGCTTCTCCTATGTACACACCCACAGAGCGTGCTCAGCTGCGTCAGTCAACGGGACGTCTATGGCACTGAGGTAAACACACATTAAAGGCACATTTTCTCCAGTTTTTGTGAATATTTATTCAATTGATACCAATGCTGTTATCGATTCTGCTTATTGGTCCAGTTCCTGAACGGGCTTTGGGTTGGGTTGGCCTCGGGTTAAGCCTCAGTGCTGTGTGTGTATGTCAGATTGTCAGATTGATAGAGAGGGTGAAGAAAAGGTGGAAGGTGGACTATTGCATGCAATGTTTCTGTAAGTTATTATCACTTGTCACCTCCTTTCAGTTTTCTCCACCAGTTTACTGGTGAAAAAACAAAACTGAAAATGAAACAACTGAATACTGATTTGAATATTGATCGCCATGACAACGAATTAACTGTGAAAGCTTTGAAGCACTAGAAGTAATCTGTTAAGACCACCTGTGTGGCGCTAATGTTGATATAACATAGGATATTTACCCTTGGTAACAGACATACTGCTCAATTAGAAAGCAGTGGCACTTGTGCATAGTGTTAAATACATAATTCCTGGAATTTAAGCACAAGTTGCGCAGAAAGATGTTTGAGCATATTTCTACCTTTAGTTGACATGATCATTTTAGAGACATTTAAGTAGCACTATTTTCATCTTTCATCATGAAATGAAGTCTTTGGAGTGTTTCTTTCTCTGGCTTTCCATGGCTCCTTCTTGTTGCAAGTTTCAAGCAGGATAGACAAGCGTTTCAGGTCACTGTTTTGCAATGCGCAACTTTAACAAAAAAAGGTATTTACAAAAGGAACTGATAAGACTGGAGGCATATGATTATGATATGACAATTTGGAACCGGCTCTCAATTGGAACAGGTTCTCGTTTTCCATCCGTAAGTGTGTATGTGTGTTTTGTCCCGCTGTCCTCCGTGTTAAAAGTCAATCAAGGGTAGAAATCAAGTCGACAGGCAGGAAACCAGGTTCATTTGTCTTTTCTTGCAAAGAGAGACAGATGTGCATTGAGTCTGTTTTATTTCGTGCAAATTACTGTAACACTGAAAAGAGAATGATAGACAGTCACAGCAATGTCAAAAGTTAAGCCAGTTGGGCCCAAAGCCAACTGGGACACCACATTTCTTAGTAGAAGGTGAAATACTTTGTGTGACTGATTGGTTTAGTTTCATTCATCCATACACTGTATATATCATACACTGGAGGTACATCAAAACCAGCATTGAGACAAAATATCAGGGCTTGGTACACCCGTCATCTTATCTGAAATTAGTCATCATTTTTCATTTAGGCCATGTGTCATAGCCTAATGTGTAAATAATAGATGTGAACATGCTGTGCCTTCTCTAGAAATAAATTTTCATTGTCAAAGCAGCTGTGATGTTCTGCAGATGGAACATTTTACCAGAAAAAAAAAGAAAACTGTCCATCACTCAGACTGAAATGAATTTAATAGTCGAGATCTGTCAATTTGGGATCTTAGTGTGTACTCGTCCTGTAGATATGAGGTCCTCTCATGAGCTGGATCATATAATCTTCTTTCTTTCATGCCCCCATCAGGGAATATGATCAAATCTGCACTGAAGTTTCAGGCTGTAGTCCTGACTGTGGCACGCATGCAGTTTTTGAGCTTCCTTTTTAGCTTAGAAACATGTACAGTAATAAGGAACTTGAAAAATAGAAGCTGGGGAAGTGGAGGGAGAAATAAGCCAACACAGACAGTAACAACAGCAGCATAGGAGTCACAAACCAGCAGCAGAAACATCATGATCAGAAAAGCTGAGCGCGATTGTTGGTCAGATTTTAAGGATTGTCTTGTTTCTATCTTATAAAGGCTTTGGTTGTGTTCATGAATATTGAAATATATAATTAGGTGGCAGTATGCATTTGTCAGTCCAGATGTTTCAGCCATGCTGGTGATGTAGCTCTAGCAATGGCAGTGTCATTCTGTCAGTCCACTGCTTTGGTACAGACTAATATTGTAACAACTGGTTAAGCAGGTGAGAGTGGACTCAAACGCATGACTCTGGAGACAGTTCGGGTAAAATAACAAAGTCTATACTGGTCAAAAGGTAGGTTCGCTACACAGAAGGACTATCAGTGGAGGCAAATCCAATAGGGATGAGACAGAGGCAGAGTCAATCAACAGACTAAATCCAAACAACCAAGACAAGGACACAGGGAAACAAAAGGTTAGAATGCTGGACACACAAGGAGCTAAGACAAACTGGTACTGAGAGAACACAAGATACACGCTAAATACTCTGGTGAGAGGAAGGATAATAGAGTGTGCCAGTAAACCCGGAACTCCATTAGCGCTTTTAGCACTTCCGGTTCTCTCGTCTAAAAGTCAATATGTTTTTTGAATGGGATTTTGGTAAAATGCCTCAAATAAGATCTGTGGTTAACAAAAGCTTAAGCGAGTTTCAGGTTTTGTTCTACGACATAAAACACGTCAGTAAATACCCTACTTGTGAATTTTGAAGCTTTTATGTGTTGTAAAAAAGGCGGTTGCTAACAAGTTGCTCAATATGACTACAAACCCTGTCGGGGACATTAAACGTCATCACCCCCGAACAGGCGAGAGCGGTGGCAGTCCGCCATTACAGCTTCTTATTTAGCTTAAACAGTCCGATTTCCCCATTATACAATGTTTTTAAAATAAAGCGGCTGAAATCAGTTGAAAGCTTAGTGGCGGTGACGTCAAGAGTCATGCGACCGTGGAGTAGTCATGTAGTCCGTTAAAGCCTAACGTTAGCTTTTTTCTTCTGGCGATTGCATTTAAGCTTCAAATGCGGTATTTAAGGTGTTCACATGGGAAGATTATGTTGCTGAAGTATCATAAACTTGTGTTAGCCACAGAGCTTATTTTCTGATATAATCCAAAACACAATGCAAAAATCACATTCACTTTCTCTTCCGGGAACCAGCGCGATGCTAAACTTCCGGGTTTTGATGTCAGCCCTGGCACACTCTATGAGACACAGGTGAGGCTAATCAGACGCACATGAAGTCACCAAAATGGAGGGAAAACACACAGGGGCAGGTAGTGAAGTGATCCGAAACGAGTGGAAATGTGAGTTTCAAAGTAAAACAGGAAACGACATGAATGAATGAAATAAAAAAACATAACCTAAGAAACTTGAGCTGTGACAAAAATGTCTCAATAACCACTGAATGGACTGCCGTGAAATCTGAATTATGTATAACTTGTGGTTGAAATGTTCAGTTTGTCCAATACTTTGGTTTATCACTTGCAAAAAAGTTGACATTCCTATCAGCCTTACAGCCACTGTACTCTGTGTTTAGCGCTAAACAGCAGATGTTGGTGTGGTAAACATTACCTGGTTAACAGGTTAGCACTAATGTTAGCATTTAGCCAAAAGCACCACAAGGACTAAGGAGAGCTTCACAGAGATGTTAGCATGGTTGTACAATCTCTCAAATGGTGAGGTTGTCATTGTCTCTGCATGTGTTTCATCGTCTGTCTGTCCGCAACTAATCTCATAAACTACTGGACCAATCAGCCTAATATTTTTAGTTCACATTTATGACTGTATGCGCAAGGACCTTTCATGGTTGCAGTAATTCACATTGTTGAAAAACCTGTTATATTGACTGTTTTATACCATCACTAACTGCTGACTCCTCACTCACCTTAACTGGCCAGTAAAAGCCTGCGGGCAAAAGCATAGAGCAAAAGGCATTTCCAGCATGTGACTAGGCTAAAACCAAGAAGCCTTAGCAGCTATTGCAGACCACATTTTGATCTTTATCATGGCTCAAAAACTGAAAGCCATAAAAAAAGTTTGATAGGAGCATCTGCAGATTTGATATGATATGTTATGAACCACTAAAGTCAGGCATGCTACAAGGTGAAAAAAAGCCCCGTTATGTTATCTTTAACATCATCTCGACTCTAAGGGATCCAGGAGGGCCAATTCCACTGGATGCAGCTGCACCGCATGTATTGTTTGGAGTCAGCTGCAGCATCCGCCTGGTAGAGATCTGTCATCTACTGAGTGCAGTTTTCTTGTTGGCTAAATAGTTCCCATTGTTTAAAATAGTTATTTGAAATGCAGTACTACATTTTACACAAAGGCTGTTTTAATAACTAAATGGAAGAATGCAGATTAATAGGACTTTATCTAACTATAATTATGTCTTGCTTGTGTTGTCTTGTCTTATTTATTGCCTTTAAAAAGCACTCAGTAAAAAACTGACACCAACTTTTATAAAATGCATGTTGGTTTCAAAATAAATCTCAAAATATGAATCGTTTTAAGTCGTTTATCCATGTAGTCGAAGACGTTTTTTGAGCTTAGGGTGAGGGGTTGAAACAGTTATGGACTTCCAGAAACAATGGATTGATTTTTTCCAAATTTGTCTGTTTTTATAGATAAGGATCTTTGATTGAATGATAATGTATGACATCACAATAATAGTCCAGCAGTCTGTTTTTTTTTACAGCAGAGTTGCTGTTGACGTTAATGGTGGTGATTTAGTCGACGTCTGTGTTTGTGCTCTCCTTCGAGTGCGGATGATGGAGGAGGTGACCTGCTTGTGTCTGCACTGTTTAACTTTAACACAAGTACTTCACCCGCCGGAGAGAAACAGAGGCACACACACACAGCTGACAAATTGATTCATACAAAATACGTACAAGCACTTGACATATTGTGCGTGCAAAAACACACACAGACAGCGATATGTGTCGTCTGTAGTTTGCGGAAAGGAAGTGTGCTGACCTAATGCCTCCACTCCAGTCGTAGTGGTTTCATTCTAATATGTACAATGTGTGTGCAGTCAGTGTGTGTGTGTGTGTGTTTCCATGGTGTCTGTGCGCATTTTTTGGGCTTTCCGTCTTTGTGTGTAGGAAACAGAAAGGCAAACAGTGTTAACTCCAATCTGATGTCCTCTCTTAAAATCTGTCTCGGACAGAAAACAGACTCAGACAATCAGATTACGGCCTGCAGGATACTGGAAACTGAAATTACTGGAGGAATCCTGTCGAATCATTTTGTCAGTGAGCTGTGGGGCGTTTAGGCGCAGTCTGTGGGCGGATGGTGTTTGTGCTCGTGTGGGTGTTTCTCTGCTGTGTAGTTTTCAGAATCACAAAAAAAAGTGTCTTCCAACTCTTATTTTTTTCCTCTGTGTGTGTGTCTATCTGTCCTTGTGGGCACACGTGGAAAAAATCGGTCAGTTTGTAAGACTTGGACCCACAACAAGGCAGATTTGTTTTGTAAAAACTACAATTTTTCTCTTCCAAGGACTGCAAACAACCTTCAGCTCCCTGCACCTTATAAAACTTGTTTGTCCACTTCATTTTGTGGTCAGCAATAGTCGTCTACTTCCTACCAAATCCTGGCTACAAATAAATTACATTTCTTTCTTGGTCATTTTCAGCCAATATCGTGGCAGAGGGGGATTAACCAATATTTGTCTCTGCTTACAAGCTGTCTTTTGCAAGTTGATTTTGACTGAAAATAAACAGTTACTGCCTGCAGGGAAGAAAATCAGCACAAAACCTCAAAATACTTTGGAAAATAGTCAGCAGTAATGTTGAGTACACAGTTTAAATCACTGGAGAGAAACATGCAAAACCACCAGAATGCCTCTATAAGATGAGGATGAATACAAAGCTGCTCCTCTCTCGTTCCTCTTGTTTTAGGTCAGTTTTAATTTAGTTGCTGTGAAATTCTTCAATCTCTAAATGAATCTTATTGACGTCTGACATCTTCTCATTTATAAATACCTGTTTACCTGCAGGCTTTTCATTAAAAAAAAGCTGTGGCTTATGATTCACTCTGCATTCCTGCTCTGCCGACAAAATATCTTCATGCAAGGAACAGCATTGTTGTGATGTTTCTCCACTATGAGCGTCCCGAGGTTGTGTTCCTGAGTGGCCCTAACAAAACACACACACACAGGTAGACACTCACGGCTCCAGCAGTGGATAGTAGCCACTTGTTTGTGGTTAGAGTCATAACAAAGACTTTGTGTTGTGCCCACTAGCAAAGAAAGTAGGAAAGACATCAAGACCATCTGAAACAGGTTAAAGCTGTTGAGTAAATATAGTCGCAGTGTCCCTTGGGTCCTTGTGTGGCTGAAGAGGATACTGTGTCGCTTTGTTTTACAGTATTTTAGTCTTTGGTCACTCTTGACACACTTACAGGGAGCTGAGGAGCGGACAAACTCATGGTCGAGGGTTGTTTGTTCATTCATGTTGAGGATATGGCACCGACAACGTGGATCAATTAATAGTTAATGCCAGATTGGTGAAGTTAGAGCTAACAGGGTTCCTACAGTCACGAAATTCCTGGAAAGGTTATGAATTTAGAGCCGTTTTCCAGGCCTGGAAAGGGTTTGGAATTTGGTAAAGTTATGCATATACACTGTTTGGGCTACTGTTTTAAATATGATCATAAAGAAAAATCTAAAAGCATGTCTAAACATGACTGGACCATGTGGGAATTTAATCTGAAAGGACAGACACAGGAAGTGGCCTCGCTTAGCAGTCAGACAAGAGTTAATTTCCAGGGCATAACATGTTGGGCAGCAAATCCAAAGTGTGGGATGATTTTGAGAAGGTGAAGGACGAACCCAAGGTGATATGTAAACTCATTTTCGTTGGTCAAAACATGACGTATCATCTGAAACATAGAAGTAGGTACATGCCCATTAGCCACTTAGCACAATCATTACTGCTTTGCCGACATGGCTCAAGAGAGGCAGGCCCGAACCACGCTGATGTAAGCTCTGCTCCGTTACATCTGACGTTGGTAACATTGGGGAAGCAGCTCTAATGAGCCATGCAAAAGCATCAAGACAAGCAAAAAGCAGCACATCATCGGCACATATCTCACACCTGCTGTTTCCAGGCCACATAACTTTGCCACTTTATTCCTACTGTATATGTAGACACAAAGGCCTTACATTTGTGCTGCAATGTCTTCCTTAGGGCATAGCAAACTAGAGAAAGAGCCTCATTATTGTGCAATATGATTGCTATGTATCTGTGGTGGAAAATCTGTAAAAGGGGCTTACAAAGAGCGTCTCCCCGAGTTTTATTGTCACGCTTGCAAGCAGGCACGGGCAACCTTCACCGAGTCTCCAGCTGACATGAGCAACAGCAACACGTTAATACAATCCTCACCTATCACATCGGCAATGGCAACTTGTTAAACAAAGCAGATTGTTTGTCGCTGCATCTTTGATACACAGAGAACTGTCCTCTGTGCTTCAAGACAACCTTGCGTACCTGTTTAAAAGAAACACCACACCTTGGGGTCAAGGTTAAGGCTACATAAGGCTGTGTTTCCCAGTACAAGGCTAATGTATTAGAAGTTTTGAAAATTCATTGGTAAAAATGTGTGGAAACCCTGTACTAGTGTTTAGCTACAGTTCATTCAACCAGATGGTCTTTTTTGAGATGAAACACTCCAGACTGTAAAGATGTGATACCCCCGTAATAAACCAGAACACCTATGCACCTTTAATCGCCTACTTAAGGCCAGGTGTGTTGCATGTTTTCTTGATTTATCAATCAGTTGTTTGGTCTATAAAATGTCAGACAATGGTGACAGAAGTCCATTAGTGCTTCCCAAAGCCCAACTTGACGTCCTCGAAATTCTTGTTTTGTCCAAAACCCAAAGATCTGTAGTGTACTGTCATGGAGATGTAAAGAAACTAGAAAATATTTACAGTTCAGAAGCTGGAATCAGAGATTTTTGATTTTTTTGTCTTAAGAAATGACTCAAACTGATTAATTTATCATCATATTACTTGGCCAATAAGTTAAAAGCTGACAACTAATTGATTAATGGATAAATAGTTGCAGCTCTAGTGAATTACTTCCTGGAAAATCAATCAAATGCAGGTGATTCAAGCACGAGTGAAAGGGTTAGAAAGGGTTACAACCCTTTGCCTGTACAGGTAAACAGACACATTTCGGTGCTACATAATATAGCAGCATGTAGTTAAACAGTTTACAGGGAAGCAGGAAGGGCTTTTATAAAAACCTGCTCTCTTTAAGCATTAAATGTCTGATGTGGAAAATAACAACTCACTCTTCCTGTGACCGTTAATCAGTGTGATCCATCCTGAGTTTCACCTTCAGCTCTGCACGGTGATCACAATCCCCGTTGAGTCCCATAAATACGGCCGAGCAGCGTCCGTTGTTATCAGCCACGTGTAATCAGTGTGATTGTTATGTGATTCAACTATCTGCCAGTCAATGTTTAGTGATTTGAAAACAGCAGAATATAAAATCTCTCTGGAGTGAAGGTTTATGTGGGAGAGGAGTGAGACGACTCAGAGCCCTGCCGCCATATTAAATCAAAGCTGTTATTATTTTTTTCATTCTGAGTGTTTTTTGGTGTTTTGATGATTTAGATGAGATAAAACATTTAGCTCCATGTAAGGACATTATGCTTCACTAGGCAAGAGGACAAATGGGCTGAGAGTCTAAAAATGCAGAATAGCTGCAGAAACACTAAAATAATGAAACCAGAAAGGTATTAGAAACAGTGTCAGTGATCGTTGGGTTATATTAAAGGGGCACTGAACAGAGTTTTACAAACACAGGATCAGTTTACTAGTCAGGAGGAGCACTGCTGAGCCTGTCAAAACAGATTTGTAATATATATATTATTTCTGTTACTCTAGAGAAGCTTTTTTAAAGCCTGAGACTACAATCACAGTGATGATGTCATAGTGATATCATCAGGGTTTTCTCATATTTTCTCATAACAAACTTAACAAGCCCCTCCTATGAACTGGAGTTGTGGAGTTTAGAAGACATTGGCGTTAATGCAGGTGGGTTTAAGACAAAGATTATGGGAAATTTAGTATCCAGTGTTTTGGGGGGAGCTTAACCCATACAAGGGACCCTTACCCTCCCTACCCTTTTCCCACCTGGGGAAATGTGAGACCAGGTGTTGAGAGCTATTCCTGTGCATACACCGTGCCAACTCTTAAAGGGAAATTTCGGTTTATTTCAACCTGTCTCCTATCGTCCTAAATTTGTTTCAAGTGACTAGTGACATAAAAATAATAGTTAGCATGTTCGCCATTAGCCTAGATACAGCCGGGGCGCATAGTAGCATCAGACCTGTTAAAACGTAAGTGAACGGGCAACCTTCAAGTGCAAAGTTAGTCCACTAAACAAGCTTTTTTTCTACAAAGACCGCCTCACATCATTAGGATAAATGTCAGAGAACATATAGAAAACGACATGTAAACATGTTGTCTTACCTTACCGGTGTGGTGCCATGTTTGTTTGCTAATTATTATTTTTATGTCACTAGTCACTTGAACAAATTTAGGACGATAGGAGACAGGTTGAAATAAATCGAAATTTCCCTTTAAGGGTGCAGAGGCAGGTTGCACCTGACTTTGCTGCTAAGCAACCGTAACAGGCATGGTACCCTAACCTATTTATCAGAAATCCTGAGTTCAAAGCTGATCATTCACCAGGTGTTGTTTTTTAAGGGTGTATTAAAATATTGTCCGTGTATCCAATCTGCTCTCACTTTGAAGTCATTAAAATCCAGGGACTCACGGCCGGTCACCATGATAGTTTAATGGCACATGGTGGCGTCAGGGGGAAACTTGGCGGGACCTGTGTTAGCGTCCTCTAAGATTATAAAACCAAATCTTGTTCCTTATTCCTGAACCCAACCGGGGGTTTTTGTTGCCTCAATTCACAGTGTTGTATCAGCACAGTGCCTTTATTTTGAAAGAGACTGTATGTAAACGGTAAATTTCCTGTGAAAATGGAAGTGTATTTTGAAAGAAGACAATGCATGTAACAGGCAGAACTGGACACAGCGTCCGAGAATGTTAACAACCAACGCACTCAGGATACCTTTCACGTTGTATCTGGATGTGGAAAGATAAGGACATGTTGACCTTCGGTAGCATGGACGAGTAGCACGCCTATGCCTCATGAGTTCAGATGCACATGTTTGCCAATGCACACTCGTTTAAGGAAGTGTTTATATATGTTTTGAGATAGTTTTGATGTTGTTAAACGCGGACCCCTTTACTTTGATTCATTAAGAATTTTCTCTGTTTTTGGATTCTCCTCTCACCATGGAAGCATGCAAGATTTTTCCGGAATTCAGTTTAACAAGGTGTAAGTGATTGATGTACATTTCATGGGTGAAGAATTCCTTTAAGGCTGCAGCTCTGGTAGGATATTTTAGGGAAGAGAATCAGAATTAAAGACTAAGCTGCTTCTCATCTTTGGAAAAATAATGTCCCAGAATAGATCTGTCCATCTTGGCCGAGGGTTCATGGTTTCATTCTTCAGGACTGTGTAAGAATATTTGGTGTGATTACAGATCACCTGTCGCTCTCACGTGGTTTCTTCTTCATGTCAGCAGGAGAGTGCGACCTTGCTTGTCCCGAGCTGTCAGAGTCAAACAATGCCAGAATCAGTAAAAAGCCAGGTTTTGTGGACCACAGACACTAAGTTTAGACAGACAGGCCGGACAGTGTAAACACTCTGGTCTAGGATTTATTATGAGGCTTATATGATTTATTATTGTTTGATTGAAACCTAAAATCGTCCAGCTGCTCCTCTCTACATCTCACTGTTCTCTCTCTCTGTCTTTTTTCTCACCCAGACAATTTTTATCCTCTGTTTCCTCTGTTACTTGTTTTTATTGAACATTTGTGTGAAACATTTGTCTTGTTTCTGTCATCACCCTTTGTCTCGTCTCTAATTCTGGCCTGCTTCTTACCATTGTTTTCCTTCTCTGTCTCGCCTTACCAAGATGATTTGTATAATTATGTCAAAAAAATGTGATTTGAAAGGCTTTCAGAAGAAGGTTTTTCACCTTAAATTGAGAGTACGGAGGAAGAAAACACCTGGGAAGAGGAAGGAGATGATTTTGTGCTATTAAAGTCTCCACTGGCACGTCACGGTGTCCCTGCTTCTCATCTTTAACTCTAAAAAATGGGATTAATTTGAGTTATGATATTTTTTAGTACTACAAAAAAAAAGAAAGGAAAGAAAGTGTGAGAACATGAAAAACTCACATCTGCTTAATAAAAAATAGGCAATATAATGAAAGTACCAAGACCCATTTGACTGCTGTCCTGATAGCTTCCTGTTCCATTTTAAGTTGAGTACATCAGCTGCTGTCATGTCTCTTCCTCCTTAGTTTTAGATTTGGTTCAGACGTTTTGAACTCATCTGTGTTTCTAAATGAAACTCATCTCTCCCTCAGTCTCTGGCTCTGATTTCCTCCATGGTAGAAATGTTTCCTTGGTGACAAATTGGACAGTCGAATGGACCCACCTGGTCAAATGGGGTCTTTGAAATTCATTTAGGCAGTCGAGAAGGACAAAGGACTTGCTTTGTCTTGTTTGGGGTTTCTTTTCTTTACATATTTTTAGTCGTAGAAGACTTTCTGGATGTTATTCCACTGATTTGAACTCAGGGTTCCTTTTCCCAGCATTGTACCCTACCAGACAACAGCATATGCAACAGCACACAGTAACAACATGCAGCGACAGACAGCAGTTCACACTTGGGCCTGTTCAGTGAGGCCTGTTTTTGAAGGTAGCTATGGCTGCGGGGAGCAGGCTGTTCCCAAAGCAAGCCCTTATGCACCTCATTGCTCTGTATCTGTGCCCAGAGGGCATTGGGGTAAGGTGGTGATTGAGTGGCTGTGGTAAAATGGTGATTGAGTGGCTGTGGTTAGGTGGTGATTGAGTGGGTGTGGTTAGGTGGTGATTGAGTGGGTGTGTGATGTCCAGTCTTATTAAAGTAGCAGTGTGAGGTCAGGTGTGAGGAGACCAGTTATGCTGGCAGTGGTGTTGATTATGCACGCGAGTATGGCCCTGTAACCGATAACATGTACAGTTGGATGAACTAGATTATGCTTTGGTACAACAATAAGAGGAGATGGGGGTCAATACAGAGGCCTTTAAGCTTGCAGATGGTTGATAGTTATCAGTAGCTCCTTTTTATGATGTCGTTAGTGTGCTGGTTGAAGCTGAGTCTATTGTCCAGGGTAAATCTTGAAACTGTCAGCTACTTCAACTGTTTGGTTATTAATGAGGATGCTGAGGTGAGGGGGGACCAATTGTTACTTCCTTTGTCTTGCTGACATTGAGGTGAAGATGAAGATGGTTGTCCTCACACCACTGGGTGAAATGTACAACTGTGTTGTGATAATGACTGTGTCGGACTGGTGCAATCATTGGTGTAAAGTGTACAGGAGTGGGCTCAACACAAAACCCTGTGGTGCTCCAGTGTAAGTGGTGAGTGCAGGTGATATGAATGTGCCCATCTGCACAGCTCGCAGTCTGTCAGTGAGGAAACTGAGCATGAGATGGATCAGACATCCTACTATAGAAAGTCAAAATGTGCTGTGAAAAAGGCCTGTTAAACTTACAGCAGTTATTTTTTGGCTACTCGGGGGCAGCGGAAACAAGCTGTAAACACTGGCATATTTTCGCCTTTTTGGTAGATATGACAAACTTGTCAGCAAACAGTGGTTTATTTACACATCCAGTAGACACTTGAATGTAAGTCTAATGCTCACTCTCAAACACAGAAATAACAAGTAATAAGTTGTGGGCCATAAAACCAAAACAGTGAGCTGAAAGATGCCAAAATACTCCACAGAGCTGAGGGGAACTGCCGAGTCAGGCAATAACTTGCTGTAGGCTCATCACGACAAACAACTTCTTCCATAAACATGTAGTTGTGTGGTCTTTTTTTTTCCTCCCAACTCTTTTTATTATATTTATAGTTTTGTCATATTTCAAACAAAAATTTCTCAATTTGTTTTGACAACATTTTCTTGAGACACAGACGAGGCAAACAAGAAAGATATAAAAAAAAGAAAAGTACATATATATCTCTTTCTCCAAAAAAATCAGGAGTCGACTGTATGAGTATATATACACATTATTTAGCCATATATGGAAAAGAAATATTCGATACCAGAAAAAAGTGTATATAAAAACAAATATATATATCCCCACCCACCACCACAAGAAAAAAATAAGACAATTAAAGAAAAAACAAATAAATAAATGATAATAATAATAATAATAATAATAATATAATAAAATGAAAAAAAATAAAAAATAAAAAAAATAAAAAAGGAGGGAAAAAATAATAAAACAGAAAGAAAAAGAAAAAAGAAAATAAAATAAAAATAATCAACAGCATACACAGTCTTCATCACAGTCCTCCCTACAGGAGAAATGTTTCAAGAAGAAATCCTGGGGACTGGTCTCAAACCAATAAATGACATCACATCCACTCTGACTGTAGTAATAGAAATCCATTGCACTTCCTAAATTCTCAGTTAGATCCATCAAGATCATATTTGCATGCCGAAATTACTCAGAAAACTTAGAGTATTACTAAGCACAAAAAAGGATGTCAGAGGCAGTCCATCAGTTTGATGGTCCATTGGTCTGTCATTCAGCCAACTGACTTTTTGATTGGCAATATTGCCATGAAAATTCATCAGGCTGAGAGTTTTATTTCTACACAACAAATGGAAAATATCAAATGGGCAGAATGCCAAGAAATTGGTTGTACACATTCTTGCACAGGCAGAGAAAAAAAAGAAACACATCTGAATTGATTTGGGAGCAAACAGAAGTTGTGCGACACTGTTTCCCAGAATTGGCAAAAAACCTGATCTTCAGCCAGGACTGTAAGACCTGACCTCAGCTGACTGTCGGCCTGAAACACAGATTCTGCTAAAAACAACACAGCAGCAGGAAAATAAATCTTAACTTCATTTCAGCACGTTAAAACATTGTAATTGAACGTTGCTCTTGCCAGGCATCTGCAGGGGCTTCTGAGGACACTGTCAGGGTTTCCCATCGTTCTGTGAGCAGGCTCAGTCCCTCAGTGTTACCTTTACAAACACTGATCTGCCATGCATCTCTTCCAACTGATGTCACCAACAACACAAGGAAGGTAAATGGATGAATGCTGTATGTGAAGATGAGAAAGGGTGTGATCACACCTGCAAACAGTCCAAATGCTTCTGGAAATGTCAGCTTTGTTGCATTTTGTTGTGTTTGGATTCTTTGGGTGCTGACTGTCTCATTTTTCAGTGGGCTTAAACTCGTAAAAAAAAAAAAAAAATCACATGACTCAGAAGCAGTTTATTTACTGGAGATAACCTGTCGTCGTGCCAGGTTAGACATTTTAGTGACGAATGAGCTGAAACAAACTGATGATTCACTTTGGTTCTGCTAAACTTTCCAACTATGAGCACTTGCTGCTTATCACATGGTGCATTGATCTTCTGCTACCCATAATCCCTTGTGTTTGGGGGTAATTCCTTTAGTTGGAGTGACTCATGTTCATTCCTGTTATTTCTGTTGCTTTTAGAGTAGCTGAGAGGTCAGAAGTCTCTGTCAATATTTACCTGCTGACCTTGTTTTAGCTTCAGGTGAATCAGATACTTAACATTTCTCCATCTGCTCAAACGAGAGAAAAGCAATGGATCTGTGTCTGATACAGACGACACAGTGGCTCCATTTAAATCTGTCATGAACACCGGCGGTCAGCTTGAGTATTGTGCAGTGCTGATATTGAATTTGGGGATGAGGTTCAGGCATTCTGCGGATTTGTTTGTTCATTTGTTTTCATTGTTCTTATCATGTGTTTTTACTTTAAACTCTGTCTGAAGAGCAAATTTGCCCCAAAGGAGCAACAGTTCAGCTGAATTGCTTTTTAGGAAACTGTTTGGATGTTGTGGTTTCAGTCAGAGCTTCAGCATTCTCTTTTCTGCATCACAATATAATTTTACTGCCCTTTGTTACTTGATGAGCTCACTGTGTGGGTTGAAGATATCTGGTAGCTTGTTGCTGTACATGTTTTATAGATTGTAAAATGTACAGTTAGATAACTAGCAGGAAAGAAATTGTTCTGAGAAAAAGTCAAAAAAATCAATTTAAGGGGGTCAGCAGTAAAAAAAAAAATTTAGATATAAGGACAAAGACGGAGAGAGGATGGCTGGGAGAGAGGCAGAAATGATCTCTGTCACAAATATGGCATCTGACAGCTGTTTCAAGTTGCCATCTTTATGTGGGAATAGGGTTGAATGTTGTCCTGTATGTGTGAGAGAGTGTAAATTGTAGATCAATAGGTGTGGCAGCAACACTTCAGGGTGTCAGATCAGGGCACTGTTTCTGTGGTCAGGTGAGAGAGTGGAAAAAGAGTTAAGACAGTAAACTGTTTATCTCAGCCTGTTCTCTTTGCCAGGGGTGTCAAATACGACAGCCTGGTCAGTGGCCCTCGACTTCTGTTACTGACGCACAAGGCACCTTACAGTAGCCCTTTTTAAACAGGAATTGTGCAAATTTGCAGGAAAGCCCAATCAGTCTTTTTTCAGCATTGGCAGTATAAAAACAAAACTGGGGAGTGCAGCAAAATGCCGCCTACCTACTTTTGTTTATACAGAATGCGCCTTTTTCGGGGCAATGGGGGGCGTGAGCAAGTAACAGAACGTGTAGCTCAGTGTGTGACGTAAACAGTGACATGGGAGGGAAGCCGCGGCTGGTCAGTCCTTCGGCGATTCTCTCGTAAGTAGGCCCGTTCTTCACCATTCCCGTCATCTGGCATTTAATGGCCTCTTCGTTTGCGAGGGCAAGGAGGGCACGCAATTCCTTGTCTCCCCAGTTGCTCATCTTTACAGCATCTGTCAGGTTTGTGTTTCCCTCTTGCTACTAGCTACTCACTAATTCCTGCTATCAGCTGTTTCCTGTTTATCCACCACCAGTGGGTCGCACGTGCGGCGTCATCAACAGCTCCTCCTGTTGCGGAAGGCCGCCTCGGTCTTTTTAAACTAAAAGGGTTCCGCCAATATGACTACCCTACAAGGCGGAAAATTGGGCACCTCGGATCAACTCGCCAGTCTGGCTCTGTGTGTCTAAACGCTCACAGCTTGCCGGCAAAACGGCCCAACATTTGTGGAAAATCTGGCAGTGTAAAAGGGGTTACTATCTGTATGAGACTTAACAGGCTTTCAACTAACTCTAGTGTAATCCTGTGTGTGGCAATAGCATAATAAAAAGAGCGAAAAAGTCAGAGTAGGATGGGCACAGGACTTTCACCCAGGAGATGTTTGTGTTCCGGGTGAAACCAAAAGCCAGCTTGAGTTTTTTCAGCCATGTAACATTGTTTCTAGTGTACATCACATGACATAGTCATCTAGTGACATGCTTTTTGCATTACTGTAACAAATGTAGTTGTTTTAAAGGAGCCATATGTAAGAAATCTAAAGCAAATAGTCGTAAAATCATCCTATTATGTCACAGAGACTAAGGAATAATGTTCATATAACATACTGATCTCACTGACAACAATAGTACAGCCAGAATATTCACATTTAAAAAAAATTTTTACGGTCTGCAAATCATGTTTATGTTTTGAATTTGTGTTTTGGCCTGTTGCGTACCCATAATGCGTGGTTGTGACCGTCACCCACCCTCCCTGGAGACTAGCCTAACAGCCTTTATTGGAAAAACTTCCTAATATGAGCCAGAGAGGGCCGTGATACAGCAAAGTGTGTCAAGGGGAAAGTAAGGAAACAAGCAAGGGGGAGGGGGCAGGTGCTTAAGTCCTGAGTTATATAGTGACAGTACATGCGGAGAAGAAGGAGGAAAAACAAACAAACAAACAAATAAACAAACAAACAAAAAAAACAGGGGAGAAACAGGCAGTGTAGCTGATGTATTGTGGCCTTGAAGTGGTTGTGCTCCATGCAGATTATCAAAAATAAACATATACATGTCTACTATACTGTACTGAAAAACAAAAACAAAAGAGAAGTCTATACTGAACACCAAAAATGTGAGAGTCTTGGTGGAGGGGGAAAGCCCGATTGTAGAGAAGAGTTGCCAGCGTGGTGTGGTAAGTTTGGGAAGCAAGTGGACCCCTTTGGAGTGATCCCATCGGTTCTTTGCAATGCGTCACGGAGCTGAAGTATTGAACATGCATGCGTGTATTTGAACCCTCCCAATGTGTTTATGAAAACCATCACCAGGGTCCAGGGCCAGCCCTGCGGGGGAAGGGGGGCCGTATGGCACCCCAAGACCGCAGGAGTGCCCAGACCCTGGCCGCAGGACACCACGCAGGCCCAAGGACCCAGGGCGGCAATGGCCGGCACCCCCAGAGAGCCAGAGACACACCCCAGACAGGCGGGGCAGGAGGGCCCGCCCACCCACTGCCCGACGCGGACCGCACCCTGGAACCCCGGCAGGAACCCATAGAGCTCCCAGGGCGCCACCCGGCCCACCCGCCACAGGGCCACGGGACCCCCCAGACACCGGGAACCCAGCAACACCACCATGATGTAAATGGGCTCCCTGGCTCCAACCCTCAGCCCAGGAGGGCCGGGCCCCACGAGCCACGCCATGCGTATCTACAGTGTGTGTAAACCCACCACCCCCCCTCTTACTATGATTCTCCTATCCCTGACGGAGAAACATTAACCCTACACCGTGAATGTGAATGTGAGTGCCTATAAGTGTGATATGGTGCATTAAAATTGAGGGACATAGGAGACAGGTGGGGGCAAGGCTGATGGCTACAGCACACACCCCATTATGATTTCCAAAAAATGCCAAGACAAAACTCGAGGCAAAGCGAGAGTCTACATAGGAGATGCTTTTGAACGGTGGAGACAGTTGAAAGCAGATAAGAATTTGAAATCGGATGTCGAAGTGGCTACTCTTCTCCTCGACAGGTAAGCTTTAGCCAAAGTTGGCTAACTAGCATCATAGCTAGACGGGGATGGACATTTCGAATACTTTCAACTGTTATTCATTTTCAATCATACATTGTAGCCCATGTGCAGGTGGGTCATTGACCCGACTGATGTTTTTGAGAAACAAATGTTAGCAGCACGGCAAGCAGCATTAGCAGTGTCCTGGTACATAGCATTAGCAGCCGGCTCCTCCTCAGCTGTACCCCGGCAGCAGCGGCAGAGAAGCCGGACTTGCTCGAACGGCCCGCTGGAAAACCGAAGATCAAGGACGTGGAGACGCGGCCCTGCCACGGCAGCCACCCGTGGGCAAACAAATTACCCCCAATTTCCACCAGATGCGTGTTGGTTGCGTCTGTGCTCCGGCACGGCAGCGGAGCTGATAGGATTCAGTTCTAGTCAATGTGTGTTTTTCCACCGGCTGCGGCTGTGCTGCGTTCCGGCTCCGTCTCTGCTGTGACACTCCAGAGCCCTCTGCAACAGATAGGCAGGACTTCTATTTTTGCCAGACGCCAGAGCACAACGAAGCAATTCAGCACAGAGCAGCAACCTCGAATCTGTAGGGGAGGAGGGGTGGACATGACTCGCGGCAGTATTTTGAATTTGAGTGCAGTAACCGTTTTGGCCACATTCTTACATACAGCGCCTTTAATGGCTAGTTAATAACATGGATGGTCAAATGTATCATGCTCACCTGAGGTTATTACTGCATGAAAGCATCAGGAAGTAAAGTGCTGCATGCAGCAATTTGAATTTGGCGCTCTGCCTCTTGATGGTTAATCATAGATGTGTCTTCAAAAAAACTTGACTTGGTCTTGGTGTGTTTAGACTGCAGCTGATGCCAAACAAGGTCGCCTCACAAATCTGATTAGTATGTGTTCCACTTCCTTCATTACTCTACTCCTAGTATCAGCACACATTTACTTTGTTGCTGATATTCTCTTGTTTTTGTGTGTACTGTATTTAATCAGATTTGAGTCTAGATTGTTGATTGGATTTTAACAACAGACAGATTTTCTTTGCTGTTTTTTTTAAAACACATATTCACACGGCTGAATTTAGCCTCAGCCTTCTGCTGTTGGTCACTGAGCTGCTCCACTCTGTGGTCACACACTTTGCCAAACTGCACATGAGGTGTAGCAGCTGAGGAGACAAAGAGCACTTCTTATTTACTGTCTTCCTCCACATTCCCTCCTGCCTTCCTGCAATGTTCTGTGTGCTGTGAGCCCTCTGATGAACCAGACATTTAAAGAGATTTGTTAAAATTGTTATGCCTTCAGTGTTGTGTTTTTTTTTTACTATTTGTTTCCTTAGCAACAGCAAGCAGGTAGGAGAAAATGATGCTTTTTGTAACTCATGGGTTAGTCATCAAAATGGGTCACAGACCAACTTCACTCCAATGTACTGAACAGATAAGACAGAATCATTGTAGCCTACATCAGTCTGACAGCCTTATGTCTGTGGGTGAAAATGTGTTCATGTGTTAAAAGCAAAAAGTAAATAGCTTTAATGATAGTCATCATTCTGTGAGTCTTTTGAAGAATAGGTGTTGGGGTGTTCAGATGATGGTTAAAGGGGACCTATAATGCTTATTTTCAGGTTTCTACTAGAACATATTAACATGCTTTAATGCTTGAAAAACAGTTTATTTACCTCATACTGTCCATGCTGGAACACCTGCATTCATCCTCTGTCTGAGACGCTACGTTTTAGTGCCTGTCTCTTTAAATCCCCCTCCAGAAAAAGCCCAGTCTGCTCTGATCAACCCGGTCTCACTTTAAAGTCTAAATCCAGCACTTGGTCAGTGACTTCTGGCGTCAGACACCAATAAAAAAAATCCTTCCTTTCACATCGGCATGCCAGTCACCGTTATTGTTTGATGGCAGCCAGTAGCATCAGGGTGAAATGTGGCAGGACAACACTGAACATTAAGGCAGCAGAAGTCCGAGTAGGATGGGCAGGAGTGGTGGTAGATGGGTTCAACAACCACTGACTTCCACCCGGGAGGCTGTTGTATGCCTTCTGTAAGATTGTAAAGCCAAACCCATATTTTTTCCAAATTCCAACCATGTGCATTTTTCGCCTAAACCCAACCACGTGTTTGTTGTTGAAGGAAAAAAAAAACGATTTTATTCGGTAACCGATTCACGGTGTTGTAGCCTACCGATGTAGTACATTTATTTTGAAAGAGACTGTCAGCAAAGGGTACTTTGTATTTTGAAAACAGAAAATGCATGTAACAGGCAGAACTTGACATGGCGTACCAGAATATCAACAACCAATACACCCAGGGTACCTTGTATGTCTTATATCAACGTATAAAGTCCATGACAAAACTTCACTATGTGACGAGGTCAGAGTGAAAATGTATTGCTCTAAATGGTCAGTGTTTGCGGGTCCTCCATATCTGAGCTCTCTGCACAGTCATTGCAGTGGGGGGATGAATGCTACAAAGTAAAGCAGCACATTTTACACTGAAAAATCACCAATAAAAGCTTCTAAACCAAAATCTTCACAACCAGACATGTTCCAGCAGGAATACTATCTGAAATCAGAGAGAAATTTACCACATTGGCAATCAAGAGTACCTACATGTTAACATGTAGCTACATGTAGTCATGTACTTAAAGCCAGGGAATGATTTTAATGTATAATAGTGGCACTTTCTATCATAAAAAATAATTACCAAGCTTCTAAACCGGACATGTTCCAAGAGGACTGTGATCCGAAATTGTAGAGAAATTAACATGGTCAACCAAGATTATATGTTTCCCTGATGTTAGCATGTAGCTACATGTAGCAGTGTAGGTTATGTAATGTTAACACTTGCAGAAATATAAAGAAATCTATCATGAGTTGATGTCAGCTTGTCCCGAAAGTAGAGAAATGTTGGAGTATTCAGAACAGTCTGAAGCCTGAGGTTTTGCTCCCACGGATTACTTTTTACGTAAATTTACCTCAACATTTAAACTTTGGCCGTATTTAATATGAACATCCATCATTTGATATGACAGAGAATAGGAGAAAACATAATATGTCCCCTTTAACTGAAACAGAGGGTGTGCTGTGTACCTGGCATCCTGCAAAACATGGCAAATAGCTTTTTCCTCTGTTTTATTTTCTTGTTTTTTAATTTCAGTTCTCCTCTGCAGAAAAGATTCAGAAATTGGGGTGCAAATTGAGCAAGCATTTACGGTGGAAAAAAACTGCACAGAATAAGTGTAGTCCATTTGGAAAAACTGTGTTGCATGTCTGGAAATTTTGATAGAACAATTTTTTTCCCTTAGTGAAGCTGCTAACAATGACTCTAAGGAGCATTCATTCTTCACTCTTTTTTAAGAAGCAGATGCTCCAAAAAATATTGTAACAGAAAATTGCTAATACATAAATATTTAAAAGATTTAATGAAGGAAAGAACATGGGTGAAAGGTAAAATCTCGTCTTTGGCTTCACAAATGGCATAAATAAATGTTAACTTTCTTCGTCTTTCAGTTCCTTATTTGTAGGAAAATTAGGACTGTCAAAGAAAGCAAAAATAATGAATGTGACAAGCTCTTTCCTCTCTGTGGTCACGACAATTTTGCCACCTAAAATTGGTGTTTCAGAAACATTGACCTTTAAAGACTCGGATAGATATGGATGCCATCAGAAATTAGTGGCAGGCAGCTCGTCTGCAGAGACTGTGGATGCGCACTAAGACGGGACAATGAAAAATGACGGGCAGCTTGAAGTGAGGCGTCTCAGCCGCTGTCAGATCTGCCATAATCCATCAGCACTGATGTTCTTCTTCTGCTGCTCTCCAGATTGATTTTGGCTGCAAACAGCTCCTAACTATTTCAGCTTTTGCCAAAAGATTGAATCTGGATAGTCATATTTTTCATTAGTTAGTGAGTGACAAGGCTGTGTGTGTCCATGTGAGTGAGATTGTGTGTTTCTGATTGACAGAAAGATAGTTGCATGTTTTTGGTCTGAGGTGCACAGTAGTGATGGGCCAGGAGTTCGGCAGTCCTTAGAGCTCTGTCCAAAAACTCTGGTACAGCCAGATAAAACTGTGGGCTAGGCTGCATGTCGATCTTTTTTCTTTTTTCTTTTTTTAATTGAGTTTTATTAAATAAAAACAACTTTCACTCTTGGGTATAGATATAAATAACGATTGGAATTCTGAATCAATGGGAAAGGCTCACTGACAGCCAATAGTCCCTTTTTCTCTCAGTGTTATATGAACTTAAGAAAGAAAATACAAACAACAAACATTGTTGTGGACTGCTTCCCCGGGAGGAGAGTGGGCAGCAGCTCTGGAGGCGGGTCTTCGATTGGCAGCTGTTGGAGCTCAACTTCGGCCAACACAAACCCCCCCACACTGGGTCTCCCAGCGGGCTGGTAGCGTAACAGCAGCAACAGAAAGTTTACTGATGCCACTGGCTGGGGGTCAGTGTCTGGAGCTGCTGCCAGCTCCCCTCCCGGCAAGGTGGTCTATAGCCATGGGGACTGAGGTCAAGGACACACTTGTGATTTGAGGCTCCACGTAAATGTCAACTTGAAGCCGCAGCCATGAGCCTTTGGCTCCAGTTAGCAGAAACTATTAGCAACATTTTCCCTCCATCTCTGAAATGCTTCGCTAATATCAACATGTTTTATTTCATTTATTGTCAGACTCGGTTTTGTCAGGAATTAGTTCAGGAAGGACCCGAATGCAGAGCAGGGGGCAGGTTGAAAATTAAACAAGAAAACAAGCTTTAACGCTGATGAAAAAATCCTCAAACAGGCAGGCAACAAAACACAAAGTCCAATAGAAAGGAAAACCAAAAATAAACTGAAACAAATCAGGAAAGCAACAACAGCACGAACACTAGGATGATACACAGACGAAATGACAAGGATTAAATGGAAACACACAGATATATATACACAGAACACTAATCACAAGAACGAGACACAGCTGGAGTAGGTGGACACGAGGAAAAAGAAGGGAAATGGGGATTGGCTAACAACAAGGGTGTGAAGGGGAACACCAGGGTGGAGCACACAAGACTAATACAGAACAGGTATGAAAGGAAGATTCTGGGGACAGGGAAGGACTAATGAGACAGGTGTGACAGAACAAAGACAGGAAGTAAAATCAAAAAATGAGGAGAGAATCTACAAAATAAAACAGGAAACAGATTAAACGTGAATGAATGACATGAAACAAGGAACACAAACAGAACACTCCTAAACAAAGTCCATAAGATAACAGAATATAAACAGAAGCAGGATCATGACACCTTTATACTCTGTTTTTTTTTTAAAGTCTGTCTTCCTGTTTTGGGTTGTTTTACAGTGTAGGCCGATTTTTGCCAATGCTCGGTATGTAGCAACTTTCTCTGCAGGATTCTCTGTCACTGAATCAGGGTTTTACCATCTTAAGGCATATGCATGCGCATCTGCACTTGTAGAACAGCCAAAAGGAACGCCATCTTTCTCTGAAATGACCTGTGATTGACCAAAGTCTCCTTTCAAAGCCTACATTTTTTAAAGCCTGAAAACACAGCCAAAAGGAGATGCAGAAGTCTAGTTTTCTCAGACCACTTGATTTACAATATGCTTAAAGTTTATTGTGGGATTTTTGCCCAGTGATGCCTAAATGAAACTGCCTACCCCAGCCTTAATGTATTGAATTTGACTTACTACAGCAGATGAATGGAGCAGGACAAAATTACAGTAACTTTTGGTAAACATCTGAGCATCCTGGATTTCACCAATAGTCCTGACAAATAAATAAAGGCCATGTGATATTTAGTGATATTCAATCAAGCAAGTTTGGACTGTAGAAAATCAGTGTAACCAGTAGCACACGTACAGCCAAGGAGTTTATCCAAATAATTGCTAATATGCAATGAGTTACAAGGTTAGGTTTAATGATGGATCATGATTGTACCTGTCAAAAAAGTAAACAAATGAGATCATCTTACATTCTGACACACATGTGCAAACACGCAGACGTACGGCGTCTAAAATAGGAGCAGCGTCTCACTATCAGGTAGTCCATCTCTGAGCAGGAAGTGAAGTGGTTTAACCTCAAAACTCTGTCAGATGAAATCGTTTTCGATCTTCTCTAACAAAACAAGCTGTGTCTGGAGAAAGGAAGGGATTTTCTTTGTTTTCTCAAAACCAGTGCTTGCTTTATGATGGGAGTCTGAACAGAGTCGGCACTGAGGCTGGGTGATATGGACAAAATTAATATGGTATCAGTATATTGAAGAACCACGTTAAATAAATACACTGATCTCATTCCAGTGGGCTGCAGAGCCCTATAAAGTATGATTTAAAGGTTCCTTCTAATAATATTACCTCATATGTGTTCTCATTTTGTGGGATTTTGTGGGAACTATTTTCTTTTGATTTGGAAATACCAGTCTTTCAGCAAAGTATGACATAACTGAAAGATTAGCTGTAGATTCTAAGATCCAGATTTAGACGAAAGAAGGCTCTTTTTAAACTTAATGACCCATCAGACAGTCTATGTAAAACACTCGACAGTGAGCCTTATTTTCAGGGGAATAGTTGTACCTGGAGACCTCTGGTAATAGGTAGTAATAGAGGAGGTCGTCTATGATCTTAAGGCTGTGTGAATCTGCCATTTCTATAATTTGTCCATTAAAAATTCCACTGCAAATTACCTACCATATTTAGCCAAACACAGAAGTCATGTTACTAGAAATATTAGTCCCATGCGAATCAGCGTCTTGGTGATTTAGGGTCATGTATATATTTTTGTTTTGTTTTCTCCATGCCTTCTTTCTTCCTCTTTCCCAGTTGAGAATTGTGCAGGCTACATTAGCAATTATAAATGACAGTTTTTACAGCATTCTGGGTGCAAATTCAGAAGGCTCATGTTGCTTACACAGCACGAAGACCCAACCAATACAGCAATTAAACTGAGTGTCTCTTTGCGCACCTAATGCCTGTTTATCTTCATAGCAGCCATTGCGACTGTCATTCAGGAAGCCACTGTTAGGCCTTGACATCATATCTAGGGAATAATGTCAGTACATTCAAGTAAAATAAAGACTTTGCTTGTCCTTTACCAATGCGCCACATGAAACACAGATGTGGGGATAGCCTTTATTCTAAATAACATGAGATTCCCTGGTAATGCTCGTGCAATAGGGCTTTTGATGCTACCCAGTCACCAGAATAAATGTCAGCAGTGTATGTTTCTGCAAACCACAGGTAAGTAACATTTGTACGTTATTATGAAGCACATATGCTTAAACTTTACACTTATTACATTTCAACATTGCTTTGGTTAATGTATGATTATGTTTAGGCACAAAAATCACTTGGTTATGGTTGGGAATCATCTTTGTGCTTAAAATACACAGTTTTGTTGGCACAATTGCCGCTGGAAATGTTGCTGATGTGTAACCCAAGAACAACCCGTTTTGTGGTCTGCAGCTTTGCAGCCGTCCCCCCTGTGTTTCACACCATCTACCATCCCCTCCACCTTCTAAATTCAACTCATATAGATGTATTCAGGACTACGTCAACTACAAAATTATTTTGATATGATACGTATGAAATCTACAAATATAATGTATCCCTGGTTGGCAGAGATGTACAATGCCAACATTTTCGTCTAGTGACTGGGCTGTTTGATGCTAATAAAAATGACTGAAGTGCTGAATTTATTTCTTATTAGACCCTAATTGCACAGAAAGTATTTTAGCAGCTGGAGGCGGCTTTTTGTAATTGTGTTTCTGCGCTCTAGGCGCCTGGCATTTTTGCCAGAGCTCTCTGAACTCCTTTAGTGGAAAAATTTCGACTCAAAGTGGAAGAGCGCCCCACGTCATCTCTTTTTACATCATCTTTATTCCATTGTCCAATTGGATGATTTGAGAGAAAGGGGCAGAGACAACATGTTTACAGTTGGTAAACAATGGAGGAGAAACTGGTGGTAGCGGCTGCTGGATACCCAGAGCTATGATAGACAGCAGGTTGTCAAACTGTCCCTGAGTCATCCTAAAATATGCCTGGAAACGGCCATCATGGAGACAAAGCTCCTGGACCAACTGGTGGTACTCCCCATGACCCACCCTCTTTTTTAGGGTCTCATGTACCCACACAGATCTCTGTCTCCCTGTGCCCAACAAACTATTTACTGACAGCCTCTCACCCTCAACCACAGCTACAGCAAGTACCCTCTGCCTCAACACTTTAGGAACTAGACACTAATTGCCGTGAGAAAAAAAAAATCGGTCTATTGATAAAACGGGAAGGTTAGTGGAAGGATGTGATGGGGTGGTTGCCTGGCAACAATAAAAAGGTGCAGCAAGCTTTTTTTTTTCACTAGTGCCATTTAATTGTGAGATGTGCCTCGTGCTTTGCAACCTGCAAAATGCTTTCTGTGTGATTGGGGCCTAAGACCTGTTGAGAGGTGGTGTCAGGTCATTGCATGAAAACAGATTTTCTGTCCTAGAAACCCATACTGTGCTCACGAAGGGGCTGCAGGACACCAGTGTGGAGTGATGCTAAAGTGAGCAGTTTGTGGTTTGGTCAGTCAGTGTCAAAGTTTGTGCTAAAACTTCAATATTTAAGGAATATTTAAGGCATTTTTTTGGCCATGTGAATGTAGTTGAAGTCATCCCGGAGCACAGACTTCAACATAGACTCTCCAGTGGAGCATCTCAGGTTTCTCACAGCATGTTTTGATGTTAAGAGGAATGAACTTGGCTCAAGACCCTAACCACTGCTCATGTTTGGATTTTTTGTTGCGTGTGTTTGTGTACTCTGTGAATGCTCAGACTATCCATAGTTTTTGATTTGTTTTAGTGCACCGTCTATTTATAAGATGACGTTTGTGTTGTGCCCCTCAATATTTTCTTTCTGTTTGGTTTAAGGCAGAGAGATGAGAATCTTCACTTTGAAATGACTTGAGGTTTCGGAAAGAACGGTCCTAGAAAAGCAGATATCTTATGCATTGACCACCGGGAGCAAAACTAATTTCAGAGAGGAGGGAGGAAGTGACATTGTTTATATAAGTTCGCAGTAAGAAGCAGAAGAACGAATCTGGGTCTCTGAAAGCCTGTAATATATAATTAATAAGTTTGAGTGTTCACGATCTAACATGTCAATACAAAAACAAATCAAGCCACTGTAACACATGGCAGGGTGATACTTAGTAAAATGCCTTTTTGTTTACCACAAGAAGAGCTCATATATCACAGCACAGTCATTCTGCTTTGTTTTGTTTTGAGGATCGTGTTTTCAATACAGTTCAGCTGCTCCTACTATATAAACTAGATCCAGCATACCTGGATTTCAGGTCCCAAGTTGCATCCTTCGACTCCCAGTTGACCTGCCCAACATATTTGTTGTACTGAAAACACTGAAGCCCTCACTGGCCCAGATTCCAGCGTATCCTTACACATTCACACTTCCAATTAGCTGATGAATTTCCCTCGAGTGCCGGGAGCTGTCCAGGCAACGCTGCAGTCTGTACTTGTTGTTCTATTTATGTGCATGTGTGTGCATAGACACAACAGTTGAAGTGAGAGTAAAGACAGAAGTAAAAGTCTTGTTTATGTTATTTAAAGGAATACTTCACCCACAAAATGAGCGTATGTGTGTCTGTTACTCACCTTGTGTTATGCTGAATTTGAGAAAAATTTTTTTGCTTTTCTCACATGCCTTCATGGTGAACACAAGATCCAAAAGCTGAGAAAATTCTTGATGAATTGAAATCATAGGGGTCCACGTTTAACAGCTGCAAAATTATGTCAAAACATCATTTACAAACACTCACACAACTCGTGCAGTATCATCCAAATCTCATGTATCTAACTGTACGCTCAGTACTTCCCAAACACACAGCCCTTTTGGATAAGGACAAGAACAGTCACTTTATCTCACTGAATACAGGAGCTGCTAGTCTAACGCTGCCTGATCAGTCAGATCAGATTCACCAAAGTCACACATAACACAAAAACCCCGTTTCCACCAAGCATTTTCAGTATGGTACCTTTGGAACCAACAGTAACCCTTCAGACATGGTACCTAGACCCCAGCGTTTCCACCGCAAGCAGTACTCTTAAATGTGGGCAGGGTTGTTGTCACTCACTGCTCCGTCCAGCACTCACTGTATTTCTTCCTTTATCAGTCTGCACCTTGTTTATCGTCCACAGTACGGAATTTCTTACCTTACTATTTAAAACACATAACAGTAGCAAGTCTGGTCAAGCACGTGTGTGTTTGAACTCTGCTCTCCACTGAGAAGAATTCAAACGCTAGATGGTGTCTCTGGAGGAAATGTATAAGATGCATAGACGGAGCGAAACCAGCTCTTCCCATCATATCCTCAGCGATGCTGTGGGAAAACACACCTTATCTCCCTTCCTCATCAGCGCTCCCTCCTCGCTACTTCAGCTCCCAAAACGAGGAGATAAGACTGAAATTTGATTATTTAATGTCCCCGAAAGATATTAGTGCTAAATTAAAGGAACACAAACCTCGTCTGTATCTTGTGCCGATCTCTCTTAAGGTCACATTACAGATCAGATGACAGGACAGCGTTGTTATTTTGTGACTGAGAAGGAGACAAGGAATTTTAGCTATTCAAGTGGTGTACATAATGGAAATATTAAAGGGTGTGGGGAGTCTGAACTTTCATGGGTATTGACAGCAACAATAGGAGTGTACTTGAGATATCATAGTCAACAGTCGAGATAAAGTTGCTTGTAGGATGTGTGTATATGCGTTGTTATCTTGACATGATCATCATAAAACAAATATATACATCAGTCATGATTGCAGTGTGAACCGATTAATGGTTATACACAGACATTTTAAGCGTCAAATTGAAAATGAATGAATTAAAAGCTGATATTTTTTCAGTGTTTTGTTATTTTAAAAAATGCAAAACATTATTTGTTTGTCAAACATCCACATATCATCGCAAGAGCAGTACATTTACAGGGACAAATAAGTCCATTTGTCATCAGAAAACAATCAACAGCCTGAAGCAGTACAAACTGTTGACAGACAAGAGAAGAAGAAACAGCCAACATACACAAATGACTGCGTAAACAGAAAATAAAGCAATAAATACAGTTTGTAAAGCCTCATGTGCAATGCCCGCTGTCCTTCTCAATCCCCTCTTTCCCCTAAAAGTCTAAAAATCCCTTTGAAAATCAGATCAAGCAGTGTTTCTCACGATCTCGTCTTTAAGCATGTAGCTTTTTTGATGTGTGTTTTGATCTACTGTTTCAATTTGTCAGACTGGAATTCAGCCACAGATCAAACTAACTGACGGATAACTGCAGATCTGGCAGCGTATAGGCGCCAGATGCAGTCGTGGACAGTAAGTTGAATGCATGACCTGTACTGGGCTGTTTTTAACTTGGCTTTCTTTCCCCCTGCTGCGTCTCAGGAACTCAGGCACGTTTCCAGTGAACGATCTCAAGTTTGTGGATTGAAGAAATTATAATAAATTAGTATATAAAAGTTACAAGATGGCATTAAAAGTTCAGATATATGTCGATCCAGCCAGGTTTTTTTTCCAGCTTTTTGTCAAAAGTGCAACAGAAGGGCAGTTGGTGGGTCTGTTTACAGCACAGCCAAGCAAACTCACGTTGTTTTAATAAGTGAGTCAGTCAATAATGATTGCAACCGAGATCTTATTTCATGCTGCACTCGGCTCGATTAAGTTCCCACACAACAGCAAACAGTGGAGTTGATTATCTTTCGGAGGAGCTGGAGGTGTACAAGTGTCTCCATGTTGCAGAGAAATTGCCAAAATGACCGTTTCTTGTTTTGCAAACACATTTTTAATGAACGTTCATGGTCACTGCGAAACACAGTGAAGAGTACATTGCATTTATTGTGGCTTCTTTACAATGGGAGCCAGATAAATGCTTTTAATATGAATCAGCAGCCATAGAAAATGTTGGGTTTGCAATGTACTGCTGTGGTGGGTATCAGACACAAAATCCAAAGTTCAGGGTTTTTAATACACGAAAAGGCGGTCAGCTCAGGCAAACCAAATCAACAGGCAAAAACACACTGGTCTGAATATGAAAAAAGGTCAATCTCATGAGGAATACACACTGGGAAGAACACAGGAACGCTCACACGAAGGACAAGACAATCTAGCAGAGACAAAAGGGAAGACACAGACTTATACACTCTGACAGGGGAGATAATGAGACACAGGTGACAGCAATCCGACAATCAGGGTGGTGGGAAACTTGACAGGACATGGGAGACAAATAACAGACTTTCAGAATAAAACAGGAAACAGGGTCAGCAACAAACGTATCTTAGCCACCTAAAAAAAAATGTATGCAAGTTTAAGTGTATACTATAGTGAGAATATTTTCACTGCGATTTCTTTTTTTTAACCTTTATTTTAGGATTTTCAATGTAAAACAAACGCTCAGTACAGTTACAAATATCTTCACAGGTAGAAAAACAAAAAACAAGTCCTTCAACATTGCTAGTAAAATAAAATACACAGCGATAGAGAGAATACTGCTACTCAGTTAGACCATTAAAATTCACTTCACTTGAGATACTCAAGTACAGTGCTCAAAATTCTGACAAATATTTGAATCTTATTTTTATTAGAGAACTTAAACCTTTCTAAATAAAGTACATTCATCAGCTCTCTTATTCACATATCATATTGGTGCACAGTCTGACTTCCACATAAGTAGAATAAGTTTCCTCACCACAACCATACCAAATGAAACAGTGTCATACTTGTCTGCCAAAGTTAACATACTGGTGGCACCTAGGACAGCAACTAGTAGGTTAGATTCCCAGTTCTACTCAAAGGCATTAGAGAAACATTCACATAAATTTTTCCAATAAGTAAACAATTAACGAAACATTAATCAAATAAATTAAATAAAATAAAATAGAATAGAATCAATAAAATAGAATTTTTAAAATAAAATGGAATAAATAAAATAGAATAGAATAAAATAAAATAAAATAGAATAAATAAAATAAAATAGAATAGAATAAATAAAATAAAATGAAATAATAATCCATAGGGAGGTAGGGAGGGAAATGGTCCAGAAAGGATGAAGTACACTGAATTTAGACGTTATAGGCAGTTTTGAAAAGGGTTTTCTTGAAGATGGAGAGTGAGGAGGAGTCTCGGATGTCTTTAGAGAGTGAGTTCCAGAGGGTTGGAGCAGCAATGGAAAAGGCCCTGTCCCCCCCTGTTGTGGGGGGACAGAAGGTTTGCATCAGCAGACCTAAGAGTGCGGAGGGGAGTGTGCTGGTGGAGGAGCTCAGACAGGTAGAGGGGAGCCAGGTTGTGTAGAGCTTTGTAAGTGATGATGAGGAGTTTAAAGTGAATATGCTGGGGTATATGGAGCCAGTGGAGGTTATGAAGGGGTGTGGGAGTGTGTGAGAACATGAGCAGCTAAGTTATGGATATACTGTAGTTTCTTGAGAGTTTTGGGTGATAAAGCGTAGAGGAGACTGCTGCAGTTGTCGAGTCTGGAAGTGATGTAAGCGTGGGTCATGAGTAGGGTTGGGTACCTGTTACATGCCCCCCCCCTTTGCTCCTTGATCCTTGATCCTCATCCTGTGTCTGCCTCTTCTCCACCAGGTGTGGCTGCACACTAATCAAGAGTACTTATAAAGAGGGGGAGGGGAATGCAGCTGACTCTCTTTTCCTCACTCTGGCCTGGCAGCAGCAGCAGCAGGAGCTGCTGCAGTGTTTTTTGGTGAGACCTTATGTAGCTTTTTTGGTTTCCTTTATTTTCTCTTTTCTGGTGGGTCCAGTGGTTCAGTTTTCGTGGCTTCTTTTCATTGTTTAGGGTAGTTGTTTATGTTAGGGTAGAAGGGAGAACTGTGTTCCGCCGGCCCCATGTGGGCTGGGCAGTGGTGGCTCCCTTTCTTTTGTTCTTTTCAGCTGGCCCACCAGTAGTTAGTTAGTTTGGGAGGGGGGGGGGGCTTATTTAGTCAGGGTTTTTTTCTTGTATGACTTGGTCTTTGAGTTGGTCACATTTTGTTGATTAATAAAAAAAAACATGCTTTTCAATCGCAACTCCTGGCTCCTGTGATTATGTTCGATCCCACTGGCACGAGCTGATTCATGGGATCGTAACATAATTTGGGGCTCGTCTTAACTAGTTGGGAACTTTTAAGTTCTCAATGTGGTTTTGTGACATCTAGCTTTGGTGGCTTAGTGGCAGTAGGCCTGTGTAAGTCGGGATGTTTTGGTAGTTTATGGGTGTAGCCTTTTTGTACTGTGTGTTGCCTTTTGTGTGTTTGGTAACTTTGTGGACACAGTTTTGTGGGCTTTGTGGTAGCAGCAGTCGTGGCTGTACTGTGTGTGCAGTGATTTGTGGGTCAAGAGTTGCCGTGGTGTTGAGGCTGTGTAGTGTGTCTGTGTTTGTGCTGTAGGCCGAGTTGTGGAGACATTTCAGATGGAGTTCAAGTTGGCTGAGTTTGTTGATTCTCCATCTTTGGAGGTTTTTGATCAGTGTACTAAGGCTAATTTGGTGTTAATTGCTGACCATTATGAGGTAGCTGTTTTAAAGCAGGCTAAAAAGCAGGCTATTAAAGCAGTGTTGTATGCTGCCTTGGTGGATAAAGGTATTTTGCCCCTGGTGCAGAGTACTTCAGAGCAGTCAGGTCGGTCTGTTGATGAGGCAGTAAGACTTAAGGAGTTAGAGGTTGAGTTGCAGCGTCTGGCTTTGAAAGAGAAGGAGTTGCACTATATTAATGATCTTGAAACTAAAAAAATTGAACAGCAAACTAAGATCCGCATGCGTGAATTAGAACTTGGTGCCGCTTCTCCAGTTCCTAGTAGAACCACTGATTTTGATGTGAGTAAAAACATCCGCTTGGTTCCTCCTTTCAATGAAAGGGACGTTGATAAATATTTTGTCTTGTTTGAGCGGGTGGCATCAACATTGAAGTGGCCGAGAAATGTGTGGACATTGTTGTTACAATGTGTTTTGAGTGGTAAAGCGCAGAGGGTTTACTCATCTCTTCCAGCAGATGATAGCCTTGATTTTGATAAAGTAAAAGCTGCTGTGCTTGGAGCATATGAGCTGGTACCTGAGGCGTACCGTCAGAGGTTTCGTAGGTTGAAGAAGCCGGGTATCAAACTTTTGTTGAGTTTGCTCGGGACAAAGAGTCTCTTTTGATCGCGGGTACGTCCAGCAAAGTTGAAGATTTTGAGCAGCTTAGGCAGTTGGTGTTGATGGAGGACTTTAAAAATTGTCTCCCTGAGCGAGTGTCAACATATTTGAATGAGCAGAAGGTTTCTGATGTGTTTAAGGCGGCTGTCTTAGTGGACGAGTATGCTCTGACTCATAAGACCGTTTTTGTGGATCGCCCTTTCAGTAGTAAGCCTGTTGAAAACATGAATGGTACTGTGAGGGATAGTACTAGAGGTACGGCTATGGGGTCTGAGCTGGTCAGAAGTGTTGGTCCCTCAGAACCTGAGGTTAAGGTTGAGAAGGAGGACTTGAGGGAAAGAGATAATGTGATGTGCTTCTATTGTAAGAAAAAGGGGCATATTGTGGCGACGTGTCCTGTGTTGAAAAAGCGGAATTCTAAACCGGTGGCTTTGGTCAACAAATTTGGTGACGCCTTGGATGAGTTCCCTGCAGTGTCCGGTGACCTAGCAGATTTTGCTCCATTTGTTATGGATGGTTTTGTCTCCATGCCTGGTTGCAGTTGTAAGGTTCCTGTAAAAATTCTGAGGGATACTGCTGCCTCCCAGTCTTTTATTTTGGAGGGAGTATTGCCATTCAGTGACAAGTCTGCTGTGGGTTCTGATGTTCCTGTGTTGGGTTTTGGCATGAAAGACATAGGTGTGCCTTTGCATCGAGTCTGTGTGGAGTCTGACCTTGTTTCAGGTGAAGTGACTGTGGGAGTGCGTCCTGGTTTCCCAATTCAGGGGGTTTCCTTTTTACTTGGGAACGATTCGGCAGGAGGAAAGGTGCTGGTTACCCCTGAAGTGACACCAGTCCCTGTTAGGCAGTCTCCTGATGAGCTCGATGTGAAGTTTCCAAAGGTTTTTGCAGCTTGTGCTGTTACTTGGTCTCGCTCTAAAAAGGACGAAGCTGATGTTGATTTGAGTGACAGTTTTATGTGATCCTGGTGTTGATTCCCAGATTTCTCCAGAAACTGTTGAGAGTAAAGGTGTGGATGTAGGGCCTTTCTCTGAGGTTGAGCATTTGTCCCTGACTCGTGACCAGTTGATTGTGGAGCAGAAAAATGATGCTACTTTGTCTCCCTTGTTTGAAGCTGTGATGGCTGGGGATGCAGTGGATTCTGTGTCGACTGGTTATTTTGTGAGGGATGGGTTGCTGATGCGTAAATGGACGCCATTGACTTCCTCGGTTGCAGATGATTGGAGTGTTGTCACTCAGATTGTAGTTCCTGTTCCATACCGAGCAACAATTTTGAATCTGGCTCATGATAATCCCCTCGCTGGTCATTTGGGTGTTAAGAAGACATATGATCGCATTTTGCGGCATTTCTTTTGGCCAGGATTGAAGAGGGATGTGGCACGCTATTGTAAATCTTGTCATACATGTCAGGTGGCTGGGAAACCAAACCAGACCATTCTTCCTGCTCCGTTGTATCCGATTCCAGTAGTGTGTGAGCCTTTTGAACGTGTTTTGGTTGACTGTGTGGGCCCACTTCCTCGCACAAAAGCAGGCAATAAGTTTTTGGTGACAGTGATGTGTGCATCTACTCGATTTCCGGAGGTGTTTCCTGTCCGTAAGGTCACGACTCCTGTTGTTGTGAAAGCTCTGACGAAGTTTTTTTCGCTGTTTGGCTTGCCGAAAGTTGTACAGACAGACCAGGGTTCAAACTTCATGTCTCGTGTGTTTGCTCAGGTGTTAAAGCAGCTAAACATTAAACACTGTCATTCCAGTGCATACCACCCTGAGAGCCAGGGCGCTCGAGCGTTTTCACCAGACATTGAAAACCATGTTGCGTGCATATTGTCTGGAGTTCGAGAGGGACTGGGATGACGGGGTTCACTTGCAGATGTTTGCCATACGGGAGGTGGTTCAGGAATCTCTGGGGTTTAGTCCATCGGAGTTGGTATTTGCCCATTCTGTACGTGGTCCCTTGAAGCTCTTGAGTGAGAAGTGGTTGTGTGAGGGGACAGAGCAGAACTTGTTGGACTATGTGAGTAACTTCAGATTCAAGCTGCGCCGTGCATGTGAGATAGCAAGGAATAATCTCGAGGTGGCGCAGGTAAGGATGAAGGGATGGTTTGATAAGCGTGCTAAAAGCCGGGAGTTTCAGCCTGGTGACAAGGTTTTAGTGTTGCTGCCGATCCCTGGGTCTAGCCTGCAAGCTCGCTATAGTGGTCCTTACCTGATCCAGGAAAAGGTGGGTGATAGGGATTACCTTGTAGCCACTCCAGATCGCCGTCGAGAAATCGTCTCTGTCACGTTAATATGTTAAAACCTTATTGGGATAGGGATAAGGTGCAGGCGGAGTCCAGTTCTGAGGCAGGTGAGGTCACTGTGTCACCTGTGGTGCTGTCCTGAAGTTGCTGCACCATGTGTTAGTCTTGTGACAGGGAAAGTCTCAGCGCTGTCTAGTGCTGAAACAGATGACAGGGTTTTGTCTCAGGCCCTGACTAAGGGAAAGTTGTCAAACTCTGAGATCTTGAATGATCTTCCAGCTCGTTTGTCTCATCTCCCTGAGCCACAGTGCTCGGATTTGGTTGAGTTAATTGAGTCTAACAGGTCACTGTTTGCTGATGTTCCTTCTCAGACCCATTTGTTGAAGCATGATATTGATGTGGGGGATTCACCCCCGATTAAACAGCATCCGTATCGAGTGAACCCAGACAAGCGTCGTCGGCTTAAGCAGCAGGTGAAGTACATGGTGCGGCATAATATTGCTGAGCCCAGTAACAGTGCGTGGAGCTCCCCATGCTTGCTTGCTGATAAAGCTAATGGTGAAGATCGCTTTTGTACAGACTTTCGTAAAGTTAATGGTGTGACAAAGCCTGACTGTTATCCTCTTCCCAGAATGGAGGATTGTGTGGATCGTGTTGGGGGTGCCAGGTTTGTGACAAAGTTGGACTTGCTGAAAGGTTATTGGCAGGTCCCTTTGACTGAAAGGGCAAAGGAGATTTCTGCTTTGTTACACCTGATGACTTTTTGCAGTATACGGTCATGGCTTTTGGTATGTAATGCGCCAGCCACCTTTCAGCGTTTGATGAATGTTGTCCTTTCTGGTCTGCCGTTTTGTGAAGCGTATCTGGATGATTTGGTTGTCTGTTCTGAGTCATGGTCTGAGCATATGGAACATTTGCGCAGTGTTTTGTCGCTTGGAGGAGGCAGGGTTGACAGTGAACTTGTCCAAATGTGAGTTTGGGCAGGCCACGGTGACGTACCTTGGGAAAGTAGTGGGTGGAGGTCAAGTTCGTCCTGTGTGAGCAAAGGTGGAGTGCATCGAAGCTTTTCCTGTTCCGACCAACCGAACAGAGCTTCGCCGTTACCTTGCGATGGTTGGTTATTATAGGGGCTTCTGCAAAAATTTTTCTGCCGTTGCCTCCCCCTTAACTGATCTGTTGAGTCCAAAGGTAAGCTTTAATTGGTCCAATGCCTGCCAGTCGGCGTTTGAGCAGACAAAAGTCTTTTAGTGAATGCACCTATTCTTGCGGCACCCGGTTTGATCAGCCCTTTAAGCTGGCTGTGGGACGCGAGCGATACTGGCGTCGGCGCTGTCCTTCTGCAAGAAGGTTCGGATGGGGTTGAGCATCCAGTTTCTTATTTTTCTAGGAAACTCGATGTTCAGCAGAAATGGTACTCAACCATTGAAAAGGAAGCGCTGGCGCTTGTTATGGCTCTGGAGCACTTTGAGGTTTATGTCGGCTCAACTATAGCTCCTGTTATTGTTTATACCGATCACAACCCGCTTGTTTTCCTACATAGAATGCGAAACAAAAACAGACGTTTGATGAATTGGAGTTTGCGGTTACAGGCCTTCAATGTGGAAGTCAGACATATCCGTGGCAGGGATAATGTTCTGGCTGACGCATTGTCGCGCCTGTGAATGGTTGTTCCTGAACAATGTATCCTGTGAAGACTGTAAGTTTTTTCCTTGTTTACTTGTTTTGTTTTGTTTTTCCTGATATGCATTGTTCAGTAACTTAGGGTGGGGGTGTTACATGCCCCCCCCCTTTGCTCCTTGATCCTTGATCCTCATCCTGTGTCTGCCTCTTCTCCACCAGGTGTGGCTGCACACTAATCAAGAGTACTTATAAAGAGGGGGAGGGGAATGCAGCTGACTCTCTTTTCCTCACTCTGGCCTGGCAGCAGCAGCAGCAGGAGCTGCTGCAGTGTTTTTTGGTGAGACCTTATGTAGCTTTTTTGGTTTCCTTTATTTTCTCTTTTCTGGTGGGTCCAGTGGTTCAGTTTTCGTGGCTTCTTTTCATTGTTTAGGGTAGTTGTTTATGTTAGGGTAGAAGGGAGAACCGTGTTCCGCCGGCCCCATGTGGGCTGGGCAGTGGTGGCTCCCTTTCTTTTGTTCTTTTCAGCTGGCCCACCAGTAGTTAGTTAGTTTGGGAGGGGGGGGGGCTTATTTAGTCAGGGTTTTTTTTTTCTTGTATGACTTGGTCTTTTGAGTTGGTCACATTTTGTTGATTAATAAAAAAAAACATGCTTTTCAATCGCAACTCCTGGCTCCTGTGATTATGTTCGATCCCACTGGCACGAGCTGATTCATGGGATCGTAACAGTACCGAAAGTAGGTGCTTATATGGAACCGGTACCTATACAATCGATACCTACCGGACTGAAACAAAACGCACATTATGGTGCCTCCTTTTGGTGCTTTTTTTAATGCTATGTCTCTCTCTATTGGACATTACACATAACAGAATCATTCATCATTCATTCGTTCATTTGTTGAGTGTATATTATTATTTAAAGGTGCGCTAAGCACCGTTGCGCATCACTTCTGTTTACTTTCAACAATGTTATCAAACACAACGGAGCTATCTCGCCCCCTCATCCTCCGTGACTCTGTCATGAACGAGCGATAGCTGCTAGTTACCCTGGATTTACACACCTATTCAAGGGATAGTGCACTCAACATGAAAATTCACCCTTTATCTACTCACCCTCATGCCGATGGAGGGCCAGGTGAAGTTTTAGAGTCCTCACAACTCTTGCGGGGAGAGGAGGCAGCAACACAACTCCACCTCATGCAGGCTTAAGGTGCCCCAGATTCAAACGTCCAAAAACACATAATTGAAACCACAAAATATCTCCATACTGCTCGTCCATAGTGATTCAAGTGTCCTGAAGCCCCGACATAAGAAGTTGTTTGGAAAAACGTCATTTGAACTCTGTTTTTAGCCTCATTGTAGCCTGTAGCTCTAGCTGCCTCTCTGGGCACTGTGTTCGTGTGTGCGGCTGCTTTCGCTGGTCTCGCGCTGGCTGGTTCTGTCTGGACCCAAATGTTTTTGTTGCCATTTGCGGAGCCTGGGCTGCCTACAGACACCAGACTTTAATAAAGTTAATATTATTGTAGTGTTTATTTGTTAAGTGTCCTTTATTATATTTTAAAAGTGTTAAAATAAAAACATTGTTTTTATTATAATTTAAAACTGTTATACAAAATACTCACACACTTCTGAAAGGTGGCCCATTTGTGCCACTTTTCAACCTCCATAAAAAAACCTCATATTTTGAGGTATCAGTTCAGGCACCATTTAAGCACCGGTACCGTTTTAAAAGAATCTGTTTGGCACCGGTATCAGGAAACACCCAAACGATATTCAACCCTAGTCATGAGTCTCTGCAGCTGAAAAGGACAAATCTCATTGTCTAACTCTTCACACAACTCACTCCCCCAAGACTTAAGCATTTAAAGGGTTGATTTGGATTCACCCGAAGTCACAAAGTAAGACAAATAAACTAAGTGATTGAGGCAGCAGTAGACCAGCAGCTCCTGTGTTCAGCAAGTTAAAATTACTGTTTTCGTTAATGGAGTCTGGTGGCTTTGACGAGAGCATCCCCTGTTGGGAAGGGCTGTCTGTTGCAAAGTAAACAGTGAAAAATATTCAAAATACAGTGCACACATAAACTTTTTTAGGTGGCTTAAATTTGTTTTGTTGCCCCCCATCCACAGCAGTAAATTGCTTAGCTTCTGTGTCAGTACTCCTGCCTGCTTCTCCAAACTGGGGGTGTACCAAACGACAACTACCGTATGTTATACACTGACTATGGATAATGACCTCAAACAACCCCACTTCAAAAGATCCAAACAATCCCTTTAATGCGATTTAATTAAAACAGTAAGGCTGGATTACAAGAATTCGTCTGAATGTGTAAATGAAGGCAGTTTGAATCCAGTGTGGGAATGGGCAACTCTACCACCCAGGCACCATGAAAACTACTATATAAAGATGTTATTACTGAATGTATGGCTATAGCTGACAAAACGCAGACTATAAATAGCGTCACAAATGGCGTTTCATGTCATGAAAATCCTACACAAACAACCGTCTGCTGTCCTCACCCCTGCTGCTCACAGTGTCAGAATAGAAACAGAACATATTTGAAGATTCCCATGAGAGGAGTTAGCAAAACACCGCAAGTCGTTTCTGCTCTCTCTCCTTCTGACTGTGCACGAGGCTCCGCTGTTCCCTACAAGTTTTTATTTTTATCATAACGGACAGCTGACACAGCCGCACAAAACGTTTCACCGCCCTCAAACTGAAGAAAATTATGGAAAATGACCAAAAAGCACACACGACACCCCTCTCACCTTTTCCTTTTTTACCCCCAAAATTGGATGGCGAAGAAGCAGAAAGTGAGACAAATGAGAGGAGACACATGAGGGAACGCTCCATTGGGAGTTGACCACTAATATCTCTGGACAAAGCGTCAGCGCTGCGGTTTCTTCATGAAAGTGATGTTATGAGATTTGATTGAACATGTGGGAAAATTACAAAACACAGGGAATGTTCTCTTATGGGGGCAGGGGGTATCTGTTCCAATTTTTAATGCTATAGATTGAATTGAAGCTACACTCGTGGTCAAAAGCTGCTGCTGGACGTCAGAGGGAAGATATGTGCAGTGTGTGGGGCTCATATGTTTAACGTGTATATGTTTAAGTGTCATGTATCATCTGATATACGAAGTCAAAACATCTACTTGGGGCCTCACAGAGATTTAAGGATAATACGTCCGTGTTTTGCTTTTGAAGAACACCATATAAGTCAGTCCAGCCAAGTGACCCGTGTCTCAACTGAATGAGAATTCATTTGTGGTGATAAGAAGTATAAACATCATCTTTGCTCTCTAAGCAGTATATTAGTGTTTTGATCCAACTGCGCATGTGAATTTAAACGTGAGTCTTAAGCTGCTGCATGAATCCAAAATGCCCCCAGATGTTTAGGAAAGCATTAATTTAATGATGCTGAATCACATATTTGTTTATGATTGACTTAAAATGGTTTTTAACTTCATCCCTACAAAGATGTTGTATGTAGTTTTCACATAATGTCATGCGGGGTCATATCTCTGGAATAAGCAGGGCTTTGTTTTGACTCATGAAGAGCAATAGATGAAATAAATAAGTTTGCAGGAGGGTCTGTTTGAGGATTTCTGCATAACAATTCGATTAAAATGAACTCAATAAACTTGTAATCTTCCTCGAGGCAGTGGGGACAACTGTTGCTGGCAGACATTTGTTGCTGACTTGAATTCCCTCCTTACAGTTGTGTCAGGATGTCCAGATAGACGTCCTTATACCTTCAGATCTCAGATGATAATTGTCAGATTCAGACCTTGTCGTCAGTATCAGAGTAATCCAGGTCTGCACAGTGCAAACAGGAAGGGCAGCATGACTTTTACATGATGCAGATGTGCCAAAATGTAAACACATATGCTGAAAAAAAACAGAGGTTAGTTTAATATTCAGACATTCAGCCATGTTCATCCTCTTCACCAGGCTACTGTAGTTATGCAGTATGAGATGGAGCTTGGCTTGACGTTAGTGTTAGGGTCAAAGGGTACAGATGACTGTGGGCCCAAGGACGGGGAGGCATGAAAAGGTCAAAGGCTGACCTTTAAATTAGATCAAGTACAAGAGTACAATATCATGGACAATACAATTGTATACAAAGCTACAGTGAGGATAATATTATCATATTAAACTAGAGGATCTAAGACATCCACTGGTATCAACCATGTTTTGGGATCTTGAAGGAAAGGGGGCCAAATAATGCTCCAAAGCTATTTAAATTTTGGCGAGGGAAAAAGGAAGGAAGCCATTTTTCTTTTGTATTTCTGCACACTGAGGTCCTTTAACAGTCTTGCAATTTCATAAACTAGGTATGACTGGAAAATAGACAGTTGTCAGCCATGTAAGGGTTAATCCACTAGTAGGTGTGTTCCAAGCGGTTTTAATGCACGACGTGGGGGCGAAGAACTACCCGATGAAGAACTACCCGATGCACTTCGCCTCCGTGAAGTGCATTAAAACCGTTTTGAACACACCTACTAGTGGATTAACCCGCTTATACCATGGTCATTTGCCAAGAATATAGGAATGAAAGGATTCGACAACTTTTGGTGAAAGTTTCGTATTCAAAATCGAAAGTTTTTGAAGCAAGAGCTTACCATTGTCATGACAAGGAATAAACTAGTCCCTTTTACAACCACGGCATTTACAGTAGTCACAGTAGGACAGGATGAGGCTCAATCGCTTTAACAAAGCCAAAAGTATTAGTAGTAGGCATCCCATTCCTCAAAATCCTTGTACTCTCCAAATAAGTTAAAATCTGTTTGTTTTTCCCTCGAATGTTGTTTGACGGCTGCAGTGTTTTTTTTTTCCCTCGGCAGTTGACAGTTTGACAGCTGCGCTCGTTAATGTTGCTATGGTTACAGGCTGGTTAGCGGATGAATTTAGACAGCTATAAAGTTTAGCCGAACTACGTGTGCATTAAAGGGTTTTAACGCATACCTGCTGACCAATCAGAAGAGTATTCACCCAGACCATGGTATAAATAGTCTTTACACTGTTTCAGTTCTGCCCACAATTTGACTAATATTTGATTAAAGTAGTATTTTTTTCATGATTTGATCTCATGATGTAATAATAACTTTAGGGCTGTAGTCAACCACAGAAAATCTTGGTCGACTAAAGTCGAACATAATCTTCAACTAGCCTAATCGATTAGTCGTGAGGAAAAAAAAAATCTGCATGTTATTTTTACTTCTGCGGTGGTGGGTCTGTGTCTCTCTGCTGTTACACCTCCAAAACACTAGGAGAGAACTGGAGAACTGTGTTAAGTGCTGTAAAGTTTAGTTGATTCAAAACACACATTAAACTTTGCTTAAAGGAGCTATATGTAAGAAATCTAAAGCAAATAGTCGTAAAATCCTCCGATTATGTCACAGAGACTAAGGAATAATGTTCATATAACATACTGATCTCACCGACAACAATAGTACAGCCAGAATATTCGCATTTAAAAAAAAATAATTACGGTCCGCAAATCATGTTCATGTTTTGAATTTGTGTTTTGGCCTGTTGCGCCACCCACCGCCGTCTACCAGTCACGCAGTCAGTAGAGTCTCAGCATCAGTTACAGTTACGACTGAGCTACAGCAGCACGGCAAGCAGCATTAGCAGTGTCCCGGTACATAGCAATAGCAGTCTCCTCAGCTGTATCCCGGCAGCAGCGTTAGCAGCAGAGAAGCCGGACTTGCTCGAATGGTCCGCTGGAAAACCGAAGATCACGGACGCGGTGACGCGGCCCTGCCACGGCAGCTGCCCGTGGGCAAACAAATCAGTCTCCAGCGTGCCGCTGTCAGCAACCTCGAATCTGTAGGGGAGGGGGGCGGACCCTGAGGCTTTGGAATAACCTGCCCGAGGATATAAGGCTGTCTGAGTCACTGGCTTCATTTCAGTCTCTCCTCAAAACACACTCTTATCGTAAAGCATATCCTGAGTTTATCTGAGCTGTCTGTTTTATCGCTATCTTATTGATTTTGTTTCCCATTTATTATCTTGATTTCAGTTTTGGTCTTCCTTCTTTTATCCTTTGCTTAGATGAAATTTTATGATGTTATTTGTTTTATTCTCCTTGTGTTTTAAATGTTTTGAAAGGTGCTATTTAAGTAAAGTTTATTATTATTCTTATTATTATCAAAACCATGCAAGCTGGTTTGACACACTGTTGGCAGTTTACTGAAGGGTTTGTGGGCAATGAGTTGGTCAAATGTTGGGTACTGTAGTTTTAATAATGTGTACAAACAGGAAATATTGACAGAAAAATGTACAACCTACCGCAGTTTGACACCTCATTGCCCAGGGTTACTCTGTTTTCCAAGTCAAGACTAAAACCTTTTTACTGAGCACATCTGTAAATCGTTGATATTTTTAGCGTCCACCATTTGTTTTTCCTGACAAGATTCACCCTGGGCAGCTCAAACCACCAAGTAAAGGTCAAGGAAAGACTGTGGTCTGGGTTCAGTACTAAAGTCAGCCTAAGTTAACTACATCTTGAATCTTGAATCATGTTGACATCTTTTACTACAGATTTTTTTTTCTGACCTTAACCAAGAGTTTTAGCATCCCAATCCAAACCACACCTGGGACACAGGAAGCTAACCTCGCTCTCTTGTACTTTTTATTCCCAACAATCCACCCCAAGCGACACTTCCTGCATCGGAACAAAGTGCTGCCGCAGTTACATTTCCTCCAAAACAAATTTGCCAGAGCAAATTAGTTGTGCTTGAATGTAATTTGTAGAGGACAGGGTTTCATGTTTGTGGTGAGGTTTCTGACCTCAGACTCTCATTCCATGTTTGTTTGTAATCCGGATGCCTGTTTCCCTGAATTTCCTCCTCAGTATTATCTAATGCTGATCCTCTCCCCTGGTGGCTGCTGGGAGTCTCTGCCGCGACTGTGTGTGTGACAGACAGATGGACAGACAGAGAGACAGACAGACAAGAGTGTGTTTAGAGTGTAAACACACTCGCTGGACAGAAAACACACAAAACAGAGGAGCAGAAGTTACAGAACATTTCTGTTTATAGTTCCCCCCTGGCCTCCACACTCTGGATATGCCTCCACATGGGACTCTGTGTGTGTGTGTGTGTGTGTGTGTGTGTGTGTATGTTCCTGTGGTTACTGTGGTGAATGGTCTGCTAACAACAAGGTAATCGCAGGGACTGACCAGGGGGAATCCACCCGGACTTCCGTTCAGGTGTGTGTGTGAGTGTGTGTGTGTTTTCTAGTTGCGTGTGAGGTCCCACAGTCTTCACACTAAGGACACATTATTAAATTCTTCCACAGTCGAGGACTTTTTGCCACTTCAGGCTAGTTTAGGATTTCCATTTGTTCTTGGATTGAGTAAAAGTTAAAGTGGCCAGTGAGTATATTGTAATTCTGTAGCTGCAGATCAAATATTTCTCTCTCTTACAGGACCCACACAATGAAACATGAACCTGCAGCTGGATGGAAACAGCTGGAAAGCACCACGATGAGGCTGAGGAGACAAACCCTTCTAAAGAAAATGATCCTGAAGATGGATACCTTTGATCCTCAAATCTAAATAACACTTCATATTTATGATTAAATATATCCAACAATCTGTTTTGTAAACATTTTGGCAAACAATATGAATATGTTCCTCATTAAACATGATAAGCACATTGAGGCCAAGGTGAATATGAAGGTCTGATGTCTCTCAAATGACAAGACTTGTCTGAGTCTTTGATGGTTCGACTGTTTTACAGCTGCATTAAGTGGTTTATGACCACTAGAGGTCACTTTTCACTCTCACTTTAGCTCTGATTTGGTCTCTATTTTCTATCATTTTCTGTCTATTAGTTTTGGCTCCCTGCAGTTTTGTGTCTGGCATGTAGTGTATTCTAAGAGTGAGTTCATTTACAGGAGGCCTGTGAGAGCCAGGGCTTGGAAAAAACAAAATAATGAACAAACAGTGGCCAAAAGCCGCTAAATACAGTTAAAATCGATGAGGAACTGCAGAGCTGGCTGTTCCTCTCACTGGGTTTGTCAGCACGAGGGACCCGCTCACATTACTCAGCCATGTGATTTGAAGGTAGATTCAAAAACGTCCTTATTACAGATTTAATTCTCTGATGTTTGATGCTGAGTTTATATATTTAAATTCAGTCTGTCTCAATCTGTCTGTCTATCACAACACATTCAGGAGATCGACACACAGAGGTGTGATACCAGCCGCCTACACTCTGCCATCACATTTTCATTTCAGTGTCTCTCTGCATCTCGGCCTCAGAAAACAGCAGTTAACTCATCATCTTGCATTTTTATTTTCAATACGCAACCACAAAGTCCAGTTTCAAAGGCGACAAGCTGACTGCCACCAAGAATTAAGGAAGTTCTGAAGGCAAAAGGGGTCCAACCCCGAGGTACTGTACACCTAGCAAGGTGTACAGTACCTCGTAAAGTGGTATTGTTCCATATCATGACCCCCCAAAATACACTTTATGACCACCTGGAGGGTCCCAGTCTCTACTTTGAGAACCACTGCCCTGCACATGTCAAATATGGTGAGAACTTTCAACTCGTTTTTTTCTAAGCAAATACATTTTTCCCCCATTTTTGGCAGGTGAGTAACTATTTCAGTCTTTGCGCATCCTGTGTCATGGTATCCACATCATAACTTGAGCTCCATCTTCAGTAAGACAATATGAGCATCAAGCCCAGACTAATACTATACCGTGTGGGCCTGAAACACATTTTTAACAAGCCTTTATTGCTGTTGGCGGTGGCAGACAGCAATTACACACAAAGCCCCTCGTCAGGAAGCCTATTTGGTAACAGCAAACATGATTATCCCCGATCATTCCCTTCGCCTCTGAAAACAATCTTGGACTTGATTTGCTGGGTTGATTGGTGCTGACCCCCGAGTCTGCTTGCTATTAACCAATCAGGGACAATCCAGAGGAGGTTTTCATTATTCTGTGAGCCCTCTCAATACTCACTGACTCCAACACAATCTCCTCGGGTTTACTTACTGTCTAAAGCATGAAGATCTCAAGGCTTTGTCTCATAGCACAGCAGTGCCAGAGCTGGACCCAGGTTTTCTAAAAGCATCTTGGCTCGGAGATTATTCGGAAGTTAGAAGAGGAACAGAAAATTATTTTTAACCCCATACGAGACAGGGATGCCGTATTTCATCCTTCTATGGGCCGCTGGAAATTAGTCATGTTAGTTTTTGTTCCTGTGTGAATCCAGCATAATCTGCTTTTCTAAGAGATATGTTCACTGTAAAAACATTTTGCTGTAGGATTTAAAATATGATTTTTTAATAAAGTCCTTCAGGGGATTATCATTTATCGTCTTCCATGTGGAGGTAAGAGGTGAGATTTAACATCAAAGCAATAACCGTGAGCCTAGCCAGGTTCAAGGAGGCTAAAAAAAGGAGAAGTCAAAGCATCATATTATGTCATATTATTGATGTACAACACATGCGCCATTTGAGCACTTGCTAAAAGGCTAAATGGGAGGCACACAATCATAGAAAATAGGGAGATTCGTTTCATGGGGACAGTCGAAGTCAACTTTGGGTTGGAATATATTTTATATGAAAAATAAAGATGAGGAACACGCGTCATTAAATCTGCAAAATGTTCTGCAATTATTGTAAAGATCTTAAATAAAAGACCATTAACAAAAGCCAAAAGCTTTCTATTTAAAAACATTCTACTGTATACTTGCCACCATCCATTCGAGCATACCCAGAAATTTCAAGAGCACCTGAGCGTTTTTTGTACCAGGCTGTAAATGTGTTCATTTTGCTGTAGAGTTGGTCGCTTTAACCTTGGTGTCTATGGAATTTATTGGCTTCTAGAGCCAGCCTCAAGCAGCCATTTAAAGAATTGCAGTTTTTGGCACTTTCATGTTGTCTTCATTTTTTAGCCCTGGAGGCTGCTTGGTCATACCCCATAGATCCCATGGGGTCAGAGACCATGTCCCAGCTTCCAACAGAAAGTCTTAGCCAGGTTCAGGATTGGCTCCCATGGAGAAGCTTGAGGCCTAACCAACCAGCTAGTCCTTATCCTTTCGACCTTTTCTCTTGTAAAACCCCCCAAATACTGTTTGGAAACACTTCTGATAAAGCATACATCTCACCTTTGTGTCCCTCTTCCAGCTAAGTTTTCTAGCACAGTGTCTCACTCATTGTGGTGCACCAAGCTGTAATGGGCTCATTACTGCCCCCTGTGGCAACCTCTGAGGCTGAAAAATGAAACCATGAAATTGCAGTTCCTCAAATGGCCACTAAAGGCTGGCTCCAAAAGCGAGTCAAACCCCATAAACTCCTATGTTAAAACGCTTACAGCACAAATAAACATGTTCACAGCATGCTACAAAAAACAGATTTGGTCTCTTTACCTAATTTCCACATTCATGACAACTACAGTGGGTGAATTCAAAATATAACTCACACGTTTAAAATGCAATAAGGCTTAAATTTATGTACATGAACGTCATGTCTTTGAGTGACAGGCTGTCTGTGAGGCATCACCACAGTCAGTTAGTCAAGTCCACACCTCGCTCCTCCACAGTTCCACCCTCTTGTCCAAATTTGGTCACTTCTAGTGACAAAAAAACAACAATATGGCGACGGTCAAACTGTCAAAGTTGAGGCCTAAAAATTGGAGTCAACTGTATTTGATTTTCCCTGCTGTTCTTGAAGGCTGATTCGGAGCACCTGGGCTGAGGGCTCCTGGGGAACTAAATTACACTACACTATTTTCACTCACTCAATTCTACATCACTGATTTACTGATTAGCCACACTCCACATGTAGTTTTTTTAGTGTTTTACTTTGTTACAATTTTGATTTAACGTCATCCACTGTATCTTCCCGTATCTGTCATGGCCTAGGAGCCAGGTTATGACAAAACCAACAGGTGACGTCATGCTGACTACATCCCTTGTATTTTTAAACAATCAATAGGTGTGACACAAAGATTCATGCTTCATCAGAGGTGTTTCCAAACATTTATCTTCAGCGTTTCAAGAGAAAAGACGTCAAGGATGAGGATTAACTGGTCAGTTTGGCCATCTACATCTCGCAAAGTTCTCCATTAGCTCACCTGAGCTTCTCTACAGGAACCGTCAGGGTCTGTCCCAAATGGGTCACCCTGAGCCTGATGACATGCTTTGCTTAAAGACAATTCAGAAACAATGATTGCAATCGTTGTTGTGTTTTGGCCAAAATATGACTTAGGCTATGAGGCTAACAAAATGATACAACCTGATCAACAGAGTAAGCCACTTAAAGTGAGCACTGAGACTCACACCCTTCTTGCAAACACTATGTAACCACCCTGTATGAATTAGGCTATGTGTGTATGCTCAGTTACGGACTGCAGAGCGATAGAAGCAGCATCAGTTGCTGTAATTTCAGCTCTAACATCCTACATGTCTATCTCCTCTTTAACCACTAGATGTAGCTACAATACTAGCTATAAAAACTGTCTCGCTGTCTAACTGTCAGGTTGACTGTGACTTTATATTGTAAAGAGTTTCAGCAGTAGGCCTTTTTTTCCGCAATAGACAGTTTGACATGTTAGAGTAGGAAAAGCACAGGTGAATACATTCAGCTGCATTGGTTTCAGGGTCCCTGTGTTGTGCATGCTGGCTCTGTCACACTGTTGTAGCTCACTGACACACTTCAGTAGAACTGAGTGATCATTAATGTTACTGCTGACACCTGTACTTTTCCTGCCATGACAAAACCACTGCTGTGATACAGACTTGTTAAACAGCAATGGAAATGTTGTTGTATGATACATACCCTAAAGTGTCATCGTCACCTTTGGGTTTAATTTTAGCATTGTTTTGACATTCCTGCAGATTTATTGGTGTTATATGACTGTATATGTTCTTTTCTGCCCTTTTCCCTGCTGAATTAATTTGTTGTAAAAAACAACAACAACAACAACAACAACAACAACAACAACTTATACTACTATTTCCACACAAAAAATAAAATCAAGCAGCCTTAAACACTTCAAATATTTTTTCCTTGCAGCTTCATTGCATAGTGCAGACATATTGCATGCTTGGTGCACCCATGCACACTCCTTTGCTTACAGATTTCCTGCTTTCAGGTCACTTAAATATAGCAGGCACAGGTGCAGCAGCAGCACACTTGTTATAATGGAAAGAAAGAAAAGAGAGAAAAAAAAACAAGCAAGAAAAAAGAAAGAAAGCATTTCTGACATTTTTGTTTGGCTGTCAAACAGCTGTCAGTGACTGTTCATTGCTGATAAGCTATTAAAAAAATGTAGTTGCATGCCACATGCTTTACCAGTCCCTCAAGGTTTTCACAGGCTTTTTTTTTTGTGATTGTTGCTGCCTGAAATGTCTCATTTCATGGAAGCTTTTCCAAAAAATTGCGATGCTTGTTGCAATGTTATATAGGCTATTTTGAGAGGCTCCTCTTCTGTTTTATCTGTCTGTATAGCACAAGCTAACACAGAAACCCCGCAGCAGCAGTTAACTTCACACTGACAGCAAAATGGCTTGACTGACATTAAACCTAATGTTAGCCATGTAATGCTAATAGTTAGCCCTGTCACTGTGTGTCCGTGACTCCAGGAACAGACATCTGGTCCTGCAGCAGTAGTCTCATCATTAACAGAAAGAGGGGGACTGAGCGCTGCATGCAGCTATATAACTAGATTTTACCCCTTTTAAATTGTCAACTTTGCAGTAAAGTTGCGGTGATTGGACAAAATTGCAAGTTCGTGCAGAATTTATTGGGACTGGCCGAATTTGTGTTAATTGTTGTGATTGCAACATTGCAAGAAACCAACCGGATTAAGACAAACTTTGTATTTGGCAACAAGTTGATTTTTACCTTGTCAACTGACGGCATTCTAAGTCATCATATTTTTAGGATTGGGCAGAAGCAGTTTTTTGTGTTGTATCTTGAAGCAGAGGGGGTTGGTAGTTTAGGCATCAAAACTACTTGGTTACAGTGGGGAAAAGACTGTAGTTGACTGACTTGACAAAATAACTCAATGTTTACTTTTAGTTTCACACGAGACACAAACTCTAGGCTACTGGGTCAAAGTCCTGTGCTTGTTGGACCCATCCTCCTGCCTACCCTAAGCCGGCTTTCTCACTCTTCATACATCCATTGCCCAGAATGTCTAACAATTAAATGGATGGGTTTACATTGGAGTTTAAAGCCTGGTGCGTCTCACACAGAGGCTTAAGTGTGTCCCTGGTGTCACTATAATGACACTGGGAGCACCCTGTGTTGTTTATCATTTGTTTAAGCTGTACATGTTCTTTTTGTAACTATCACTTCGGGTAATTGGCACAGTTTTACATTACCAACCTGTTCACTCAGTGGGATGGCAGGTTTTAAACAAAGAAGATTAGGCTGCGGTATTTTCCATTGACTTCACATTGTCATGTTACGTAAATAAGTCTTGTCCTGTGTCACTCTTATTTTTAAATAAACATCATAAAACTCATCTGGACTTCAGCGTGGATTTTTTGAACGCGTCACAGGTAGAGCCCAATAGCCTTACAGCTGCTTTTTTCACTACTCTGCCCAAGCAGTGTATTTTGACGCCCTGTGAGTGACATCATTCTTACGTGGTTAATCAGAAATAGCTAACGCACTGAAGTGGTAGCTAACGTTACTATTTTTTCATGCTGCTGGTGACTTTTTAAACCAAAACGTGTACTCCACATCCTCATGGAGGATGTTGTGTAATAACTGTACCACACTTTCCTGGAACACTGCACCAGACTACATGGACATGAATGAAACATTTGCACACTCATCACTAAATTTAAACCTGGTTCAATGAGTCAAGTGGGTCATGTTCTGAGGAAAGTGACGAGTGCATTTTAAAGAGCCTGTGAGTTTAAGGGTGTGATTGATTAGTTCTGCTGAGTCAACAAGATGTCTTTTTTCAGTCACACCAAGTCTTTAACTTTGTTACAGGTTATCAAAGTACACAACTTGACGGCAGGCATTTTGTCTGCGTGACTTTTCTTGTGTTACAGCTAATCTTCCTTAAACATTTACGTTCCCTTCAGACACCTCAAGGAGTTAATCATATGCAGAATGAACAAACTCTTCTGTTCAGTGTCTGCTGAAGGACCCTTGTAATCCTTGAGAAACGTTGGGGGAGAAGAAAGGGTAATTTGGGGGCATGTCATGGGGTTATCAAGAGTTTAAAATTTCCTTCCTGTTTCTAGAGGTCTGACAAATGCAGCTTTTTCCACATAAAACAGTTATTTAGATCAGCTTTAAGCACTTAGTCACATACCACACATAAACAAGTAGTATTGTAGTAGAATTTTGCATTACTGTAGTTTTGAAGCAAACCCACAGGTTAATACATTACCGACACACAGGATGTGTTGTAACCTCTGTGTTTATATAATGACAAAAAGACAAGATGTAGGTGAGTGGAAAGTTACGGACAGACAGCACTATAATTGGTATTAAGCAGTTCTCCAACTCATTTTTGAAATAGGCTAAATTCCTGAAACAGCTAGGCACTGAAGTTTTTGACATACGTTACTCAAACAGGAGGAAACATTTATTAGGAACTATTTTCAGTGGAGGATTAATACAGTATCATGCAACTATTGTCTGTTTATCCAAAGCATGATACTGATGATATTTGTTATAATTTTATGGCATTTAACAACCCAGTCGCCAGAATAAATGTTGGCATTGTACGTTTCTACAAACCATGACTTTAATGTTATTATGCACTGCACTTGTATAGCACTTTTCCAGTCTTCCAACCCCTCAAAGCGCTTTTATAGTACATGCCTCATTCACCCATTCACACACAAACACACCGAAGCTACCATACAAGGTGCCACATGCTACTCAGTAACCATGCACACTTACTCACACACCAATGGAACAGCTATCAGGAGCAATTTGGGGTTCAGTATCTTGCCCAAGGATAGTTTGACATGTGGTCTGGAAGAGCCGAGGATCGATCACCAGTGTTCCAATTAGTGGACGACCCACTCTACCCCTGAGCCACAGTTGCACTGTTGTCACTGTACATTTTTGCAAACCATGAAAATCTTCCATAGGTTGTACATTTCAAATGTATCATTCTAACATATCTGATGTGACATAGTATATGACCTGACTTTATCACCAGAAGGTGGAGGGCATGGTAGGTGTGTCACTTAGGAAAGATGGCTGCCGAGCTGCAGACTAGTTGCAGACCACAGTTTGAGACCAACAAACAACAAAAACCCATTGTTGCCATGATGTCGTAGCTGTTTTTCCAGCAGCATTTTAGGCAATAAATGTGGGTATTTTGTAGCGTCCCCTCACTGCTGTTTTTACCAAGACATGGCTGGGTTTCCTACAGGGATAGTGCCCCCCCAAACCAGGTATTTTAAGCCAAAATATGATCTTTTCCTGACCATAACAGGTGGGTTTTGTCCCTGAACTTAACAACATGTGGAACACAGTGTTGTTGAACCATAAAGTCAAGTATCTGCATCATAATCAGGGCAGTAGTCACCATATACATTAAGGGGGACAGGTCCCCCGCAATGTTCAGATGTGCCCAAAATGCCCCCCCGCCCCCATATACATATCTGAAACTGAAAAACACCAACAACAAAAGAAAGAAGAAAGTTTTTTTCATTGCTATTCTACGATAGGCAACCACATACCACCATCTGAAATAATGTAATCATCATAATTATAACTATACATAACAAATCTTCATTATTATTACTATCGGTTCAAGTATTGATTGTATATACAGTTCTGCGTGTGGTTTGTCCAAGTAGAGTTGCCATAGCAGAATGCCAAGGCTGGTTGCCATGGTTCCAAAGAAACTAGTAGGCAACAGCACTCACAAAAGACTAGAGTCAAAATCTATGTTTTAATGTGTGTGACACTGTGATTGGTGCTAGAACTTTACCTATGTATATATATATAGTATTCAGTGTCTTTGCCTCTGTTTGATACACTGAAGAAGGCTTAGGCCGAAACGCATCTGTCATTTTGTTTGGCCGTGTGTTGCCCTATTAAAACATAGATTTTGACTCTAGTCTTTTGAGAGTGTTGTTGCCTACTAGTTTCTTTAGAATCCCTCTGCAACTTGCACCCATCACGATTGGAAATACTGGAGTTGTGCGTCGTCCTTCCTTCAGCTTCATGGTTGCCATGGTTGCCATCAATGTTGTTGCCAGACTGCCGTATGGGTAACGTTCCAGGCAGGCAATGTAAATTTGTCTCTCTATTCATTACTGAATAAAAGTGGAAAACGAGAAGGTAATATGAGCGTTACGTAGGCTATATTGTAACTGTTTATTGTGATTTTGTAAAGTGTTATGAAATTTTGATGTTGTGAATGGTTATTGTTTTGCAAAAAAGAAACATATCTCATGTGTTAGTGAATTTGTACATATTTTACTTTAGAATTTCAGTGGCAGGAAGTAAGTGTGTGTGTGTTTGGGGGGGTGGGGGGGCGTGCAGACTTGGTCCCCCTCCAATGTTGACTCCATGGCTCCAGCCTTGGTCATAATAATGTGCAAATGTAATGTATCCATGGTTAGGAGAAATGTACGATGCCAGCATTTCTCTGAAGCTTGGTTTGGGTTAGGAAAAGATCCTATTTTGACTTAAAATACACAGTTTTGGTGCCACAAATGCTGCTGGAAATGCCACAATGTCTCATTAAAAAACAACTGATCACCAACGTGCCACACCATCCTCTCCTCCTCATGATGAGACACTCAGCTCATATACATGTAATCAGAACTAGGTCACTTTAGAAATGTTGATATGCATATGAAACGTACAAATGTGGTTTGCAGAAACTTTGCAGAACCATACGATGCCAGAATTTTCTTCAGACAACTCAGATATGTTGATATCTAGAATAAAATCACCAGACTTGGAAAGTGTCACTGTTTATATTACTTTAAATACATCATCAATTAAGGCAGCAGCACTCTGACAACAGACACATGCACACTGGCCGGAGCTTAGTCACCATGGTAACCATCAACCACAGGCAACGGTCCCCCCTCCCTCCCTCCATCTCTTCCTCCTCTCTCCCCTCCCCCTCCGCTTGGCTCCAGTCCACAGACATTAACGATACAGGGGGCTTGCTGCTCCCATCATGCTTTGCAAAAGGAAGCAGGAAGAGGCAGAGAGAGAGGCAGGAAGAGGAAGAGCAACAGAGCTGACGGGTGTAAAGGAGACTGATGGTGGATGCAGAGGCACCAGTCAGGGAGGTATGGCTGATGTTGCCTCCTGCTTGCTCCTCTGGTCCTCTCTGGGTGAGTCCCCCCTCATTTCACTTGTGCCAGAATAACAAATAGTGTCCAAAAATCATGCTGGATGGGTGATGAAGCTTGTAGACGGTGGAGCAGACAGGCAGACAGATGGATGCTGCCGGTGCATTTAAAGGGACAGTGCAGTAATCCTCTCAGCCTGGGTGGTTTTTCCTTTACAATGAGGGGTTAACCAAGATGACAAGACTACCAACATCTTATGGTTTTGTCTGCTTTCGTCTGTGGACAGTTATACTCCAGTCATACTGTGGATATGGTCATGTTATGCACACACACGCACACACACACCCTCATTGTTTCTGTCGTGTGTTACAAATGTGCCGCCAACAGTAGCTGGCTGTGTTTGAGGAAGATGAAGTGAACTGCCACGTCTACACGCTGACAATGATGCCATTCAGTCCAGGCAGCACACAGACACACACACTTTTGTCTCAGACAGTGAATTTTAGCTCCGTTTATTAAAAAAAAACAGAGTCATAAACTCAGAGTCTCATTTCTTATTAGTGATAAAAAATAAATTATTCCCTAAACAATGACTCTCAGTCACAGTGAGTGGAGCTTCACTGCTAAAAACTACTGATTCTTAATTACCTTTCTTTTTATTGTTTGACAGGGACAATGCATGTTATTAATATTTCTGAAAATATGCCAGAGTTTGACAGTCTGCATAGTAAGTAATAATATTACAATAATAATTCTGGCTATTGTGGTACAATATGTTGAAGGTATATATTCATATCTGATAGTACACATATGTGACAATAATCACATGTGTATAATAACAGTAGAAGTATGACTAATGATAACAGCAGCAGCAGCAGCAGCAGGAGGCATCTGGCAGGACCACGGCAGCAGCACAACCACTATCCAGTCACCGCTGCAATATACGTTAACCTGCGAGACAGTGGAGCTTCAGAGAAGAAGCCGAGTTAGCAAGATGCAGTAACAGGACATGAGTGTTAGCAAAGGACAGAGAGAGAGAGAGAGAGAGAGAGAGAGAGAAGGAGAGAAGGTGCCCGGTGTATTATAGGGGGGTCCTCCGGCAGACTAGGCCTAAGTCAGCCTAACTAAGGGCTGGTACAGGGCAAGCCTGAGCCAGCCCTAACTATAAGCTTTATCAAAGAGGAAAGTCTTAAGTCTAGTCTTAAATGTGGAGACGGTGTCTGCCTCCCGGACCGCAACAGGAAGATGATTCCACAGGAGAGGAGCCTGATAGCTGAAGGCTCTGGCTCCTGATCAACTTTCGGAGACTTTAGGGACCACGAGTAACCCTGCGTTCTCAGAGCGCAGTGTTCTGGTGGGATAATATGGCACTATGAGCTAGTTGGTGAGGTGAGGTGACGCAACAGTCAGCCATCAATACCACTAGTTCTGTATTGTTGGTTTGGTGTGTCTGGGCTATAAAAACATTAAAAATACAATCAATGATAAAAGCAGTATGATACACAGGGACAGAGCCTGTACTACACAGAAACAAGACAGGCAGCTGTTATGCAACACAAAGAACTACGCAAAGTAATGACAAATAAAGCAAACATGTTCTAGTGTTCACACATTTGATTTCTAATAAACCAGGCTCCTAATGTTGTGGACAAGGAATGGTAATTGTCACAAGAGAAGCATGTGTGTGTGTGCTGACCAGTTCAACTTAAAGATTCAATGTTAAAAATTCACATGCCCCCAACAAGACCTACAAGCACAGGCTGATGTCCAACAGCTTCAGACTTTGTACCGAACATGCCAGACAGACTGTGCCAGTGTCCAAGCGCATTTATCCTATTAAGTCAAAATCATGTATAATTTGTGTCGCTGCTAAACGCTGTAGTATTTAAGACTTATTAACTTATTTTCCCTTTATGAAGTAGCTGCTGTTTTTGCCTTTATTAATCAACTTGCAGAGACTTGTTTTACTTTTCTTGCAGCAGGTAGTCCACAGAGGGCATCATGTTTTTTCCTTTTTGTTACTGCTGAGCTTTTCTCTTGGGTTAATTAATTATTTGAAAGCTGCAGACTTTTTACGCCTGTCTGAACTTACGGATGCACTGACTCACAAAAATAACAGACCTTTGACAGCTACATGTACAGACAAGATGTTCACTGGTCTCTCTCACGCACGTCTATGCCAGGAGATTTTCACACTACTTAGTAAAATGGTTAGCACTGATATTATTATGTGGGCTACGTTTTTGCATACTGGTAACTAGGATAGTGTCTTTTTTAACATCAAATTAAATAATGTCAAATGAGTCGTTTATTCAGAAGCAAAATATACACTATTTTGAAACTCAAATTGCAATTAAGTATGTTTTCGAAGTAGCAAAGTTTAGCTATATGACAAAAAGTGCAGTGTGTGTTGAGTTTGGCTCTGATTGGTTGAGTATGAAGCATTTAGTGAGAATATCAAACCACTTTTTAATTGATAACATGTGAGATTATTGGTACATTACTTGTTGGCTTTGTACGTTAATGGATAAATTACATTTGTACACTTTATATGTATCATATAAATGTCTCTAAAGTGACATTATCATCAGGAATTGGAGGGGCTGGTGGATGGCATGACACTACCAAGCTGCAGACCAGTGTTTGAGACCAGCAGACAATGAAACAGGTTGTTTTGGGTTTTTTAGTGAGGCATTGGCGGCATTTTCTGCCTTAATTGTGGCCCCAAAACCAGGTATCCCATGCCAAAACATGATCTTTTCCTAAAGATAACCAAGGGGTTTTTGTGCCCACACAACTAACATAACTACACATCAATAAATATGTTGTTGAAATGTAAAGAAGCGTTAAGTTTCAAAACTTGTGCTTCATATCTACACACTCTCCTGTACTCTTAGATCCTCTTCTGCAATCCAGCTCACATCACCCGCTTTGACTACCATGGGTTCTAGAGCCTTCAGCTGTTCTCTAGGAACCCCTGCCTCTGTCCCGCATGACATTCACAATTTTGACTCCCTTTTCAGCATGGTGGTGCAGTGGTTGGCATTGTCGCCTCACAGTAAGAGGGTTACTAATTCGCACCCAGGATAGGGGAGCTCTCTGTGCAGAGTTTGCATGATCTCCCCATGTCAGCGTGGGTTTTCTCTGGGTACTCCGGCTTCCTCCCACAGTCCAAAGACATGCAGACATGTGGTGACTCTAAATTGTCCGTAGGTGTGAATGTAGCATGAATGGTTGTCTGTCTCTATGTGTCAGCCCTGTGATAGTCTGGTGACCTGTCCAGGGTGTACCCTGCCTCTCACCCAATGTCAGCTGGGATAGGCTCCAGCACAGCTGTGATCCCTAACAGGATAAGCTGTCACGGAAAATGAATGGATGAATGTTCAGTGTGATTAAATGGTGACACACATATTGAGACTTGCCCTGATGATGACTTTATGATGATGATTTTACACCTAATTTTATAAATAGGATTTTTGCTAGTCACGTATTAACTTATTATTGTATATTACTGAACTGTTTGGCCTTATGATCTATGGATGTCTTGAAAGGTGTCCTTCAAAGCTTTGAAAGGCACCTATAGATAAAATGCTTTATTATATTTATCATTACTTAATAACACACAAATGTTACATATCTGTGGTTTGGAGGATGTGCAATGCCAGCATTTATTCGAGCATGGTCTCACTCCGGAGTTGTCGAAATCCTACGCTCGGGCAGTGACTTGTGGCATCAGAAACCAACGAAAAAGCTATCCGTTAACATCGGCATGATACGCAGCCAGTTGCTGCTATAGTTTAACAACGCCCGGTGGCATCAGGGGGAAACACAGCAGGACAAGGTCGAAAGTTCAGGCAGCAAAAGTCAGAGTGGGGCAGGCGGGAGGGGTGGTGGATGGGTCCAACAAACACAGACTTTCACCCAAGAGAGTGGTGTTCTCTTCCCGTAAGATTCTAAAGCCAAACCCTGTTCTTTTTTCCTAAACCTAACCAAGTGCTTTTGTTGCCTAAACCCAACCATGTTTGTTTGTTCTTGAAGGAAAAAAAAAACATCAATTCGCAGTGTTTTACCAAGGTAGTGCATTTATTTTGAAAGAGACTTGATGTAAACGTTAAATTGTTAATATGTGACGAGGTTGGAGTGAGAATGTGCATTTATTCTGGCAATTCAGTTGCTATAGATAGTTAATACCAAGGCTTTAGGTTGGTGGTTCAGTTAACTACAAGCCCAACTCAACAATCACCTAACAGGCTATCCGGAGTTAGATACAGCACCTTTAAAAGTAGATTAGTAGATCAGATTTGTATAGGTGCACGGCTAAATTTAGGATTATGTACTTAGATTTAATTTATAGACACTTATATGATACATAAGCAGATGCAGATCAGGATCATTACATCACAGTGTGAGTTTTTATTCACCCTGGCCAGTACAAAACATTGTGAGTTCCTCTTTTCAACACAACAATAACATCTAATCTGAGTGTGTTTGCTAGTAGACATATGTAGGTTGTTTCTGGCACAGTTCACACAGATAAGGGGGGCACTTCCTTACCTTTTGCACCTCAGACACAGTTTATCTTCTGTTTGCTATGTAGTTTATTGTGTCACTGGGTTGTATTTAAACAGTATATGACATGCTGACATACCAGTCTGTGCTCATTTTCACTTTGCAAACGTGATTTCAGGCCCAGGCGTCGTACAGGGCGCACACACACACACACACACACACACACACACACACACACAGTGATCTCATAAAAAGTTGACTGGATTTAACCTCATGCCCGGAGTTGCCTCCTCTACACACACTCACACACACTCACACACACAAATGCATTTATGTTGACAAGCCCCACCCACTCCTGGCGGCCAAACCAATAGAGAACAGGTTGAGGGGGAGCAAAGGGCTGCTCTTATCTCACTATTTATCCAGCAGAGATCGCACTCGCATCTAGTGCTGTCTGACTCCTCAGATGACATCAGACACACAGAGAGAGGGACATATCAAGAGACAGAGAGGAGGACAGAGAGACAGAATGAGAAGAAGTTAATGCAGTCAGCACAGAGCTGATTTAAATACAACGCATCAGAGACTTGTGGTCCTGTTTGTTCCTGTGACTGTGACTCTGCAAGTGAGTATGTTATCACATATTACTGACTGGAGCTGTGTGTCCAAGAAGTGATCACTGATGCTTTCAGAGTTGGTTTTACTCCTACTGAAAAGCAGCTAAAGAGAGCGATGAGACTGGAGTTGACTCCTATAGTTCTGCTGTCATGGTCCAATCAGGAGGATTGCCTGTGTCACTTTGACTTGATTTTCTGATAAAGAAAGGATATGGCATTTTGGAGAGCATTACTAAATTGGTGATGTTGATCTTTGGTCCTTTTTATAGCCTTTAAAGGAGCACGTTTTGTATCTTTTCTTTATGCATTTTCAACATGAGTCATCTTTTATCTAGTTTATGATCTCAAATTAAGCACTTGAGAAGGGCTTTTCAGAAATAACCAGTTTCCTTAATGATGATCATCTATTAAAAACAGTTAGATGTGCAGCTTTCGACAATGATAAGCATCTTCTGAAAAGCACCTGTTCCCTAAATCAAAAGCGGCAAAGCAAAGGTGGAAGGGGAATTTTTGTCTGGTTGTCAAACTGCGGAACTATCAGCTTTCATGGTTACGTCATGTTCTATCTTATTGTTGTGTTTAACAATTGAAAGTGTACTCGGGATAATTACTGTATTCCTGGCTCCAGTGGTTCAGCCGTGTTTTTAAAGACTCAGGAAATCATCACCCCAAAGAATTTGAAAAGTCATATTTGTCATAAAACTAGGATAACTTTATACTTTTGGCCAACAAAATTACATCATATATGCACATACCTATTTTGTTGCTGTCTGCTGCAGTAGATTGAAAAAAAGTTGATTTTAAGACCTTATGATGGTGAAAAATATTGGTGACAACTTCAAGGAGTCATCTCTGTGCTTTCTGTTACAGCTAACCTTTTCATCTGTGAAGTCAGTATGTAGTTATCTTTGCCCCTTTAAACTTCAAACGTCACTTGATAGAAAAAAGATTTTAACTTTACCTGAAAGACAAAGGAAGGCAACTTTCAGGTCATTTGTAAGCATTACTATCACATGATTAAAGGCGGAGAACATTGATTTGAAACACTTCACAGAAACAGCTTAAATGTAATGTCTCAGGGTTGACGCTGAGGTGACTTGTATTATTTGCTTCCAAAAGGTCCTCAGTGTGATTCCTGTCATGCTCAGCTGTTAATCAGGTGTCTGTGTTTCTCTATTTGAAAGAAAACTTTGTTCAGGTGGACATTATTTATCTGTTGGCAGGAGTGTTGAACACCAGCGTGAGGTAGTTCTTGTGTTCTTAGTCTCTTTTTGGAAATATTCTTGTACCTCAAAGCTGCACAGCCTCATTTTTTATCTCCCGTGTCTTTTATCCGTTCAGAAAGTCAGGCTGGATTTATAGGACCCATGTGAACATAGACTGGCCTCTGTATTGGGTTATTTAAAGGGTAATTCCAATGCAAAGTGAACAAATATCGTCCTGAAAAGTACAACTGCCTAGAAACAGTGAGCAGTAAAAGAAGAAAATGCAAAGACAATGAAATTTAAATCTGATTGAAACAACCGCAAAATGTCAAATCTGATGTAAGTACACATAAGAAAAAAATCATTCCCCTGTTACATCAGTCCGTAAGGGTTGCCAGTTCGGCCACAGGAAGTCTAAATCATAGCACATACCAGTGTTGTGATGGCACAGGCTGATAACACACCATTTAGAGTATTTATGGTTTTTGCAACATGATAATCTCTGCGGAGACACAGCTGCTGCTGCAAACGGCTAACCTTGTAAGAAAAGCCTTCTGCAAACCACTGATCACTGTAACTTCATTCATGACTGTCGTGTTGAACATTACCTTTAATTGGATAAAGTATAAGTTAAAAGATAGTGCCAATTGTAGGTTGTTAAGACCGGTTATGGTATAATTTCCGTGAAAACCCGCTGAAACAGAATTTAGACCATCGTGTACTGCTAAAATAAAAGTCTTATACAACTGTCCTTCCCACAGTTCCCCAGTTAGACACTTACATAAACAGTACTGAGATTTTTAGCATTTTTACTCCAAAAAAGGAGTGTTAAATAAAGATGGTTAAGTTAATTTCAGCTCCTTACGTGTGTGTGCGTGTGTATGTATGTATGCTCATAGAAAAACAAAAGAAAATTCCCACACATAAATTTCACCTCTGCAATGCCCTTTCATCATTTTATCAAGGTACAGTCAAACATAAATAGAGAACGGCAATAAAAGAGCTGAATGAAGAGAAATCTACATTTGACTTTTACTGGTCTTGTCTCGGTCTCGATACACTCTAGTCTTGGTCATGACTTGTGCTGTGTCAAATAGCGTACTTCTGTAGTTACACTTAATATTTTGAGTGCATAAGTGCGTTCACACTGAGAAGTATGGAAAAATGCAGTGCATTATGAGTACCCGGATGGTGCACTCAAAATGGTCAAGAAGTTGAGTGTGGAACTATAGACTCTTCTCGCCCTCAATGGTCGAGAAGAGTAGTGGAAGGGGAGGGACCACTTTTCAAACTGGAAATAACGGCCGAGGACTGTGCGACTGTGAACGTCGCTGCATTGTACAAATACATGTGTTTTTTGCACTAAGCACCACTATACTGTTGTTGGGTATAAGCCAGCAGCGTGTTTATTGGGTTAATTTAGCAGTCTGTAATGATTTGGTACCGCGAACGATAACGCGAATGCTAATGCTAGTTTGCTAACCAGCTAATTTGTGGTTGTCATTTCCAGTGAGTGCAAAACGGCCTTGTTTGGTTTGAGACAACACTACCCTGTCGAATTTCGCGCTACGCCAATGAGCAGATAGTGCACATAGTATACTACATGGAAGTGTACTAACAGAAGTATGTGATTTGAGACACACCATTGGTCTCGTTTAGGTGGTCTTGACTACAACACTGATAGTAAGAAGATAGTTTTAAGTAGTAGCAGAGCACAGCTGTGGCCAAAGTATCTTCCTCATGGTGGTACTAGATAAAAAGTCAAAGGATAACCAAAGCTGTGAATGTCTGTACAAATTTCTTGGTATTCCATTAACACACCACTTGTAGAGCCACACCACTAGCATGGCTAATAATGTCTCAAGACAGCATCCTTTTCCTCAAACAGCACCAAGAGTGACTGAACAATTTCTTTGCTGTTCGTATACAGAGGGTTTTTCTTCCCTCCCATTGCTCTGGCATACTTTTATAATAACCCTGTCCTCACTTAGCCTCAACCTACATATCAGACCACAACAAAGAGTGCGGCACTGGTACCAGTAGTAAAGAATCTATCAAAAGAAACAGTACAGGTGAAGGACTGACAGAGATATGGATGAAAAAAAGAGTAGAATCTGAGGCATTTTTCGTTAAAACCAGGGCTAATTGTAACTCATAGGTTGTTTTTTTAGCATATGGCTAAGAAAGCTTTTAGCCAATTGACTTCAGTCTTACTATCAATACTGCACCCATTGGATTGTACTCTTGTATGGAACAGGCAATAATACTGACAGCAGACTAAACAACCCAACACTGCATGTTGCTACAAATTGATTATTCACAGTGTACATAACTACAGTGCAGTTTTCCCTATGACTGGCTCACAACAGCACATCTCAGTCACTGACTAACCTGTGCTCTGGGAAAAGGAGCTCATTAACACTGAGCCAACTGTTGGTCAGTTACCTTTGCCGTGAAATATACTGACCAGTCTGTATTATTGCATAACTATTCATTGAAGTTTAACAGAACAGTTGTCTTGGGTAAATTGTTTGATTTGGACATTGGTTTGTTGGGAAATAAGAAAGTCATTCACTGCAACACTTAAATCCTGACTGAATATTAACACAAAGGGCAGAGTGAGGAGTTTAAAGGTGATGTGCCAACCTAAAAAAAAAAAAACCTGCACTGTCCCAACAGAGCAATTAAAGGCCCCAGAATTCAAACATATGGCAAACATGCTACTGTGAACAGGAAGATACAGAATACAGATGTATGGACACTGATATTTACTGTTTTATTTTGATAAATCTCCCTTGGCAGGAAGTTAGTCCGTAGGGATTTGACTTGGGAACCAGAGGGTCACCCATCAAGTCTCCATACAGACTAAATATGGAGCATGGACTGGTAGCTGGAGGGGTGCCTGTTCTCCTCCCTGGCACTGCTCGGGACGCCTGTCCAAGGCAGCCCCCTCACTATGACATCGGTCATGTTTGTGCATGTGTATTTCGGGCCTATGTGTATATGACAACAAAGTGTAAAAGAAATTGAATTTCCCCTCAGGGATTAACAAAGTATATCTTCTTCTTCTCCTTCTCGTCCTTTGTCTTGATAATGACATCCCAGGAGCACAGCTGACCACATTACCCACCTCCCCTGCCTCTTCCTCTCACCTTGCTGCCACCTCTTCCTCCCCACAACCATGGAGGAGGTCACCAAGGTTGCGCCACCTCTCCTGGAACGCCGGGCTCGCCAGCGACAGCCCACAGTTTCGGTCCTTAAATCCAAGCTGAGGCAGAGTGTGACCTGCTCCGTGCCAAAAGTTCGGTCCACCCTGACCGGGTTCTTCCCCGTTGTACACTGGCTGCCTAAATACAAGCTCAGAGAGTATGTCTGGGGCGACCTGATGTCCGGGTTGATCGTTGGTATCATCTTGGTACCACAGGCCATTGCCTACTGCCTTCTGGCAGGAGTGGAGCCCATCTATGGTTTATACACCTCGTTTTACGCCAACATCATCTACTTCTTCATGGGGACGTCCAGACATGTCTCTGTGGGGATCTTCAGCCTCATGAGCCTCATGGTGGGACAGGTAATGGATCACAGGTGCACAAAATAATCATATAATTTGGGTCTTAAATGAAATGTTGATGTACTTTTTACTGGTAAATCTCCCACAAGTGAAAATTCTAAAGTAAAACAACATTTTCTTGTTTAGTTTATTTTAGAATGTAAATCAAAAGGGTACTGATTAATTAAACATATAATTTATGATTAACATAAAAAAAATATTTATTGGTTTTTCAGTATGCAGGGGAAGAAACACAAATTTGCATACAATCACCCAAAATGTTCATTATTTTATTTTTGACTCATTATTTTACAATTGTATTTCTTGGCTTTCATTTCATTGATTAATTAAGATTTCGACTTGCCTGCAGGTGGTGGATAAGGAGATGTTCCTGGCAGGTTTTGACCTCAATGAGGACTCAACAGCATCTGGCCCTGATGTGTTTAATGCCACGCTGGGCACTAACCTCACAGCTGGTACATTTCACAGTGTGGAGCTAATGGGAATGCAGTGTGGAAAGGAATGTTATTCCATCGCCATTGCTGCTGCCCTCACATTCCTGGCTGGCATCTATCAGGTAAGGGATGCAGGTGCAGTTTGGGACCACGAACAGTGCAATGGAACAATGTCTTCAAACCAAAGCCAAAAGAAAATGTTTGCATTGTACGTTTTTGCAAACCACGAATATGATATTGGCACATATCATGTTTCTAAAATGTCGTACTACATGAGCTGACTTTGTCTTGTGGAACTTGAGGAAAAGGTGGATGGCGCAACACCTAGACGAGATGCCGTCTGCTAAGCTGTTGACCACTGCTCGAGACCAACAAACAACACAACCAGTTGTGATTCAGCAAGTCATTGTTATGTTTTTAAGCAACAAACAGGCTTTTTAGGCATGAAAAGTCATTGTTTTTTACATAGACATTGCTAGGGTTCACTTTTCCTTCAAGAAATTGGGCCCCCAAAACTGGGTATTTTAAGCCAAAACAATTTCCTTGCATAACCAAGTGATTTTGATACCTAAACCTAACCACACATTCATCACAACCTTGTTCAAATTTTTAAAGTTTCAACATATCTGCTACATAACATGCATAATATATCTGTGGTTTGTAAAAACTTACAATACCAACATTTTTTTCTGGCAATTGGTTTGATTAAACTCAGGAGATCACCAGTTACAATTCATCCTGTGGGGACATGAATGTCTTTGCCAAATATTCGGCCAATCGCTCCAGTGGTAATTGAGAAATTTTACTCTGAACCAGAAATGTAAACCGCATAGTGATGCAACAGGAAAAGTCAGAGAATCACCGAAGTCATTAGGATGCATAATCTGGAAACCACGAATGTCTGTACCAAACTTTGTGCCAATCCATGCTTCAAACGTTGAGATATTTCCTTCTATAAAGTGACTCATATTTTCATTCCTATCCATCTTTTGTCTCCCCCTTTCTCTCCTCCTCTACCTCCTGATCTGCTCACTAGGTCTTGATGGCCGTGTTTCGACTGGGCTTTGTCTCTGTCTACCTTTCGGCTCCCATGCTCGATGGTTTTGCCACGGGAGCTTCTTTCACCATCCTCACTGTGCAGGCTAAGTACCTGTTGGGTCTTAAGATTCCCCGTCATCAGGGCTATGGCACAGTTGCTGTCACATGGTTCAACATATTCGCCAACATTCACAAGACCAACGTGTGTGACCTCATCACCAGCGCCATCTGTATCTCTGTATTAGGTAAAGACATCTATTTTACATATTAACACCAGATGTTTAGTCACTGTTATGCACTAACTCATGCCCTTCTGGTTAATGATATACTGCACTTCCCAGAATGACAAGGGACAAGGACAGGTACTGCCCATACATTTTCGATGGATTAACACTATGAATTGTTTTATCACAGTGGCGGGGAAAGAGATCCAGGAGCGCTACAAGGATCGTCTAAAGATCCCTCTGCCAACTGAGCTGGTAGTTGTGGCAGGAGCTACACTGGCCAGCCACTTTGGGCAGCTGAACAGCCAGTATGGCACCAGTGTTTCTGGTCACATACCCACAGGGTTCATTCCTCCCCAGGTGCCCAGCTTTAGTTTGATGCCACAGTTGGCGCTGGATGCCATTCCTCTGGCTGTCATTAGGTAATGTACAACCCATTTTACAACATGTTTGCTTGGCATCAACATGTGTCTCTTATCTGGGCTGTCACAACTGCAATTTAATAGCCGTAAAGGTGCTCATTTGAATGATGATAACTCATAAATTAGCATTGTAGTACATCCTGAAACAGATCAAAGCGACGTCCTTACAAGACAACAATTGAGTCTTAATTTCAAAACATTTATGGATGCAAATAAAGTCATAAGTACCATTTTATTTACACTTTGTTGGATGCCTTAAAGCATGTTTGGATCAGACTGAGAACAAAGATTAAGTCACCTTAATCACCTTTGTTTTGTCTTGTAGCTTTGCCTTCACGGTGTCGCTGTCCGAGATGTTTGCTAAGAAAAATGGCTATACGGTTCGACCCAACCAGGAGATGCTGGCCATCGGCTTTTGTAACATCATCCCCTCCTTCTTCCACTGTTTCACCACCAGTGCAGCACTGGCAAAAACCATGGTGAAGGACTCAACAGGCTGCCAGACACAGGTGCATTTTATACTTAGAAATTCTTAACTTCTTAACTTGTCTTCCTTGCATAATGAAATTGTTTCTAGGAACACGACTGAAGTTTGTCCTGAGGCCATGTTTCTGTTCCTCCATCAGGTATCGAGTCTGATCAGCGCCCTGGTCGTACTCCTCGTCCTCCTCTTCTTCGCACCTTTCTTCTACTCTCTCCAGAAGTGTGTTCTTGCCTGTATCATCATTGTAAGCCTTCGAGGGGCACTCAGGAAGTTTAAGGATGTCCCAGCTAAATGGCGTGACAGCCGGAGCGACGCCATTGTTTGGCTGGTTGCCATGTCGGCCACAGCTCTGATCAGTGTGGAGATGGGGCTCCTGGTGGGAGTAGTTTTTTCAATGATCTGCGTCATCTTCAAGACCCAGAACCCTAAGGTGAGTAATGCACTTGATGCTTATAATGTTTTTTAAAATCTGATACAAATGACAGTCACTCCAGCATGTATAAGACAAATATTGGCCTTTAGTAATAACATCTAATCTGATGTCTGATGTCAGATGTCTCTCCTGGGCCGGGCCAATGACACCGATCTTTACGAGGACATAGAGGAGTACAAGAACCTCGTGCCTCCACCTCGAGTTCACGTTTTGCGCTTCCAGGCTCCTCTGTACTATGCCAACAAGGACGCATTCCTCAGATCCCTCTACAAAGGTGTCGGAGTTGAGCCTTTCTTGGAGCTGACTAAGCGACGAAAGGCAGAGAAGAAGGCCAAAGAGATGTCCTTGAAGCAGGCCAAGGTAAATGGGGACAAAATCAACGGAGAGGTTGTTCTTGGACTCATCCAACGAGAACTGGATTTCCACACAATAGTTCTAGACTGCTCTGCCATCCCATTCATAGACTCGACAGGCATGGCCACATTTAAAGGGCTGGTCAAGGAATATAAAGAGATCGGGGTGAACGTGCTTTTCACAAACTGTAACACCTCAGTCATTGATACCCTGCAAGAGGGAAAGTTCTTCGGGAAGAACGATGAAGACATGAGCAGCCTGCTGTTTCATACAGTTCATGCGGCAGTTCTCCATGCAAACAGCATGTTTGTAGCAGCAGAGAGCAGGGCAGAGGACTCCGTGGTGTAGAGCAGCAGGAAGGAGAAGGAAATTAGGTATACTATCTTGCCACCTATAACAATACTACAATAGGTTACGTCTTTTAGGAAGCTTCATCCAAGAAAACATGGGGATACCAAGAGAACCCAAGTAGGAAGTGTTTTGTAATACCAAGTAAATATCTGATGCCTTGCCCCTCTAAAAACCAGACCACTTAAAGCCTGATCTGCTAAATGAGCATTCATTTCAACATTTAAAATGCAATTTTATTGATGGAAAGAAGGTCATTGAATAAAACTAGGTCATCTATGTAGTAGAAAGGTGACATTATTTTTAAAATAGTGCCAAGTGACTGAACGGGGTCGTATTCCCTATAGCTCTTAAGTGGAAGATACTGCAACAACTAGGATTAATTGCACATGGTGCCTTCCTAGGCAACTTTCGGGACACTCCTTTCTAGAAACAGAAGCCCCTTCCTCCTCCAGCTTTACTCCACCGAGCTCTTGTTGTATAAAGTGCCTGGAATATCTGGTTCCAACATTGTATCGTAAAACAAGTTTTCTCAGTGGTATTTTAATATCAGTTTTTCTAGGAAGACAACAGACGGTTTTGCTTGCTTAGATCGGAGACGCTCCTTCTTAACCTTCCTCAATGGCAGACAGAAAATAAAGTACAGCATGTGGTTCAAGTCCTCTGCAACCATGTTTTCTGTCATCCAGTGGATTTTTTTTCAATACAGGGGACGCAGAAGGAAATTTAGTGTCATTCATACTGTATACATAAGCAAGTAAATTAAATTTTTTTTTTTATCACAGAATGACTTTTAGCTGCTGGTTACCAGCCATGACATCAGGGCTGGAATTTTTTTTTTTACCTTGTGAGTTTGTTTGTGTGTCATCATGGCAAAATGTGGTCCTGAAGACACCTGTTGAAACACAAAGACCACAGAAGTGGTTCTTGTGTAACGTGTTTATTTTCCTGTCTTCGGACAGACTGTGTCACCACGATAACGTCTAAGTCATAAAAGATGCAATCACAAAATTTTACAGGTGTGTATTTGAGGTCACAATGAAGGCCGAGTTCAAAGACGGGTGTGGTCCAAGCAACGGTGCCAGGAGTACTGGGAAAGGAAGTAGGGAAAGGGGCAATTGACCCTCTACCCCCATTTTACAGACCTGGTCCAAACTCATTTCACGATGCAGCTGGAGTGATCCCATTGCAGGACAGTCTCTAGTTAATCTGGGTCTGTCATATAGAACATTTGTGACGCTCTGTCGAAAGCAACGTTTGTTGTGATGAAAGCATTTTTCCCTTTCTATGTCATTACAAGCCTTTGGCCAAAGTCCATAATGGCTCTAATCCAGGAGTCCAGAGTTCAGACAGGGAGATTCATCCACTATGAACGGTATTTCCTGAGTTGCAAACTATTACCTTGGACCTCAAAATCATTTCTAAAAGGCCAGTTAAACCCTTTCAGATTTGAATAACGGTTGCTGGAAGAGACACTTTACATAACTGACATGGATTGAGAGCTTTTTCAAACTCAGTCTCACACAGAAAGAGCCTTACCTGCTAACCGGGGCTCATTACAACATGTTGTACTCTTGCCCTGGTCACCCACCAGTGACAACTATATCTGTTATAGATCTGTTCTCATAAAATAAAGGATTTATACACATCTGTGATCTCTTCTCAGGTGCTGGACAAGAGCAAGTTTTCATTTGATGCTTCTGAAATGTATATTTAAAGTAATGGCAGCAGGTGATGCCACGAATTTTATCAAAATACTTCACTGCCACTGATTTGTTCAATCAATTTTTCTGCCACTTGAAAAGTAAGAGCACTGTTTTCCTTATGTTGGAGCCAAGTGTGAAATTTTAATTAAAACAATTACAATGTTCTGAAAGTATCCTAACTTATGTATGTTCAAAGGGATGTATTTTTTACTTTCACATGAACATGTTCACGTCAAATGTCATGACAGTGTCATGTCAACTGTTGATGAACTGGTGTTTTAATAAGATGTAGACATTCTCATTAGCATTTTGTATTTTCATACACTTATTTTGTCATCAACTGTAATTTCCATGTATTAATTTAACTTTAATCATGATAATGATTACATCAAGTTTTTGAGGGAGTCTGTTTGACTTTCATTGTTGACATAGTGTTGACATTCAACACCTACATACGAATACTGCCTTAATGTCCAATACTTGAATTAAACTTACAAGTTTTTAGCAACGAGCTTGTGTCTGAGTTATTGTCATTACTAACAGATGTTTATCATATCAAGGGTGTATCGATTATCGATTTTCAAGTCAAATATGTTTCAAGTAAAGGTCCTCCAAATGAAAGCTTCCCAAAATGCTGATTAGTGTTGACAACCTGTGCAGCCTTAACCATTAACACAGTTCTGCTGAGTCAGGCTCCACACAGCCATTAGTCCATGGGGTAATGGCTATTGCTAACATAATTATCACATTTTCAAACACTACAGCATGTCTTGTTGTGGTCAAAGTCAACCTGAACAATAGTGCTACCTCATCATTTCATGTGACTGCCCCTCTCGCAAACAGAGAGTCAGCTACGAGCTTACATAGTCCATGTAATTATCCACAGCATAGTCACACATTCAGGTATATCTTTTACTTATTAACTGTAAAAATACTGAGTCAGCTGTTTATCCACACTGGGCTTGTCAATGATTAAAAAGGTTTAAGTATATGAAAATTTTAAGTCACGCACCTGTCACAGAGATAATCTATGGCTTATTTCACTACTGCAACAAAACTGAAAGACACAATCTGAAACTGAGGTGTCTCCTTTAGTGAAACTTATAACAGTGGGAAAAAATGGAAGGTTATACAATTACAAGTCATCTGAATTTATTTCTACTTTAACCGTGGAGGTATCATCTTATGCTTATCGGCTTTGTGGTGGACAGTAAGATGAGAATTTGATACCACTCTCATGTACATCCGTTATATATAAGACTGCAGCCAACAGCTGGTTTATTTAGCTGAGCACAAAGACTGGAAACAGGGCCTGGCTTGGCTCAGTCTGGCAGCACCTCTAAGCTCACTATTTAACACATCATATCTTGTTTGTTCAATTTGTACAAAAAATTGAAGTGTAAAAATGACAATTCGCCATTCTCCCAATTTATCAAATATGGCAGCTTGGTCAGTGGCCCTTCACTTCAAACTGACATTCTGCCTGCTCAGGAGTCAGAAGACGTGGGAACCAATGAGCAGAAACTTTTGAGAGCCAAGCTCATTCTTCAGAATATGATCTGCTCGCTCATGTGAGATGCCCAACCTGTCTGCTACTTGACGCATTGACGATCACCAATCTTGCATGATCGTGTCCAGGGCAAGGACAAGGTTTTCTTCGGTGGTGGCAGTTGGTGGTCTGTAGACCTTGGCTCATCTTCAACACTCTCCCTGCCACACTTGAATTCTTGTACCCAGTGTTTGACTGTGGCATATGAGGGGGCATTGTGTATTGAGCTTATCTTGGTGGGATTCAGATGGTGACATTCCTTTGAGATGAAGATATTTCATCAGAGCACGGTACTCCAAATGGTTAGGTTTAGAAAAAAAACACAATGATTTGAGTGGAAATAACTACATTTGTTACTTAACTTTACTTAAGCAAGTTCATCAGTATGTGACATAGTGAAGTGACACGTATGGCGCTTTTCTAGTCTTCTGACCACTCAAAGTGCTTTTACACTACATGTCACATTCACCCATTCACACACACAGTCACACACTCGTGGCTGAGGCTACCATACAAGGTGCCACCTGTGACTTACTAACCATTCACACACTCTAATATACCAATGGAACAGCCATTGGGAGCAATTTGGGGTTCAGTTTCTTGTCTAAAGATACTACAACATGTGGACCAGAAGAGTAGGGGATCGAGCCACAGCCACCACTGGAGTTAGTTGAAAACCCAGTGGGGATCATACAAATGCAAAAGGGTGCCATGTGGGTAGGAATCAGATGCCGATGGCCATTGACCAAGCTGCTGTATTTGACACTGTGGGAATGAGAATGGGCTGATGGGGTTATTAGCCAGAGCAGTAACTTCCTTAACCCCCTAAAGTAGGTGAAATTGTTTCTTCACTTTGATTTTTGTACACTTTAAACAAACAAGATTCAGACGTTCTGGTGGGAGTGATTTGTTACCTTTGGACAGAGCCAGGCTAGATGTTTCACCCTGTTTCTGGTCTTTATGCCAAGCTAAACTAAGGTAACCTTCAGCCACAAATTTAACAGACAGTGTCATCGTTTTTTTTCATGTAACACTCAGCAAGATAGTGAGTACGATTATTTATCACAATACTAAACGACTGCATAACAAAGTCATTATCTTATTGAGTTTTATTGAGTTTTATCTGGCACATTAAGAAACATTTATGGTTCTTGAAGTCTCATCTCAGAACTTTCACAGGTTGTTCCAGATGTAGAGATTCTCGGTTATGCTATAATACAGTATTTCAGCTCCAAAAAAGTTCTGCTTTTTCTCTGCACTTAACTGTCCTTGCATACCCAGCAAAAATCAATTATAAGCCAACTGTACTTTCAGGATGATTTCCCATCATTACAGTATCAGACGCTACTTGCACAGATATTCATTACTGCATGAAGTGATTTAGTGATGGTATATCATTTTCTCTCATAACCATCACATTTACAAAACCACTGGGGAACAATAGCAGTCATTCTGGATGATAGCGTTGCCATTAGACAGAAAATAAATCACAAAATGATTGCTCTTTTTATCCAAAAAATCTGAAGCATCTGCCAGTCTTCTTGCACGATAGTAAGGTTAGACAGAGGAGGCTTTACTGTATATTTCAGGCTTGTGAGAGCGACACTGAGAGCATGTGATTTGACCCATGACCTGCTGAGTCATCAGGAGATCCCTGTGGTTAATAAGCGTGTAATTTTCAAAGTGCTAACTGAGGTGAATCTCTTGACCCTGGCTCAACAGAAAGTCCTGAGACACTCACCTCCACAGAAGACAATGGAGGGGTAAAGTGGTCAAATGGGGCAATAAACATGGTTCCTACTTTGTGAAGTTACTTTGTTTTACCACTTTCTTGCTTTATTTAACTGTTTTTATTGTCTTGTGATGCACTTTGTAACATCTATTTTGAAAAGTGCTATATAATTACATTTATCTATATTATTTTTTATCAGGGAGAAATGGATTAACAGAATTTGTTGGTGTGATATGCAAAAATCAGAAAATGTGCACCCACAATTTCTTTGGACTCGTTCTTGTAGAGGCAATTTTTGTATCAAGGCCGCCCTCTTGTGTTCAATAAGGTGAACAGCAGAAAAAAATCTCAGCAACTATTTATTTCCCAGCATTCTTTTATTCATTCAAAAATGTTTAAAAATAGATTTTCACAGAGGCACTGATATAAATATACATCTCACAAATCAGCGCCAGTGCTTCATCGTACAAATGATATTCAAGGAAAACACAAACACAAGATTAACACAATCATGAGATCATTCAAAAATCAAAAGATCAAGCGGTTTTTGATAATTAGATATTCACGTTCGGGAAATAAAAACACTCAAAAAGGCAAAAATAAAGTCACTTTTTCAGCAGATCTGCAGCTCTAACTAAAATCCATAAGTTGTTCTATACATTATATTGCAATAAATAAAAATGACAAACAATACTGGCTTTGTGGTGTAACAGCAAAGATGATATTGGTCTGAGTTTGATAATTTTTTTTGTTCTGGTTTATGTTTGATTCAAGACCCAAAACAGATTTTAACAGATAGTGCTTTTACAGTACAAATACTTGAGGATAATAAGGCAAATGAAGTACAAACATAATTGGAATCATGTAAAAATAAAATACTAAACATTAAAATATCTCCCAAAGTGTGCCGTGGAATAAACATTGTACACTGGCCTTGTTCAAACAATCGATAGTAACGACGACACCCAGCCTTTGTGATAGTTTATGATAAAACGGCTGCAGTGGTGACGTCTGATAATCACTAATAGCAACCTGCCTTAACAGCCAATCAGTGAGAGCTTACTGTAAGTGCTACCGCTCACTGGACTGTCAGCATAAATGCCTTTTTGTTCTCTTCATCGTCTGTCTGAAGTTGCAGTTCAAGGGTCATTTCATCCAAATTACAATAAACATTTTTAGATAGTCTTGGTTTTACTGGCTCAGATTTATGCACAACTTTCTGACAATAACATACAATAGTCCCTAAAAACCTACTCGAATAGTTTTTTAAATGTCACTTATTAATCGTGTGAGCTCTGAAAATGAAATTTCATTCACCTCCATTGTATCAAAGAGGTGGCATGAATCTCAGAGCACATAAAATCAAAACCATGTTCATACCAGTGAAAGTCAAGTGCGTGTCTACTGGCCAGAATTGTATTCCACTTTCTCAAATTTAAGGAAATATCCTCTTAATGTCACTGTTTACACTTGTTTTCTACAAGTGAGAGCCACATTGCTGACCCCAAGACATCATGCTATGATCATCATCGTAGCATGATGTCGAGTGGAGATGGAGATAATGGATTTAGCCACAGTTAATTAGTCAGGAAATTTAAATCACTTGCCTCTTGAGGACACATCCTGTTTAGTGACATGATTAAATCCAATGCTCTAATAATGACAATTAAAGCAAACGGGGGTGATTGTACAACATTTTGTTTAACTCTGTTGCTCTGGAATTTAGGCTGATATGACATCTTGTCCTAACATACTGGCTTTGGCAACTGTAACGAGTTATTAAGGGAATACTTCACCCACAAAATGATCATTTGTATATCAATTAATCACCCAATGTTACATTGAATTTGTGAAGAAAATTTTGTTTTTCTCACACGCCTTCATGATGAATGCAAAATCCAAAAACACAGGAAATTCTTGCTGAATTGAAGTCATAGGGAGCCACATTTAAAAACAGCAAAACCAAATGAAAGTATCTGTTTACAACCTCTCACAGAGCTTATGCTGTATGATCCGAGTTGCATTTATCCACTTGCATGCTCAGTAGGGCTGTCACTTTTTCAAAAAAAATCAAGGTCGAACAAATGAAAAATGACCCGTAATTCGTACGAATAAATTCGAGTCGTGATTGTCCGTTCAGGACGGCTTTGCTCGCTATTGTCCTCCATTTTCGTAGCAAAACAACACAATAACATTAGCTTCGTTTAGTGATAGGCAAGTAGGGCATGCAATAGGTCAACATGATAGTGAATTCTTAGAGCGCCCTCTGTTGGATCACAAGGCAAACTACATCAAATTGTCTGATGCACCTGTAGAGACTGCAACCGACATTTCAAACAGGTAATTACAGCTCTAACTTTTCACCTCATGTCCAAACGAATGTCTGAAAGTTGAATAAAAAGTGACAGCCCTAATGCTTGGTACTTCCCAAACACACGTACTTTAACTAAAACCTTATTTTTAAAACACTTCCACATACGAGTAGCGCACCAGGAAAAGCACGCATTTGAACTTAAAACAAGTTAAAACGCACACTCTTGCTAAGGCTAGTCACTCACCCGCCAGTCTGTTAATGCAGTGTTTTTAATAAGTGATAAATAAGTGTTTAATAAGGGTTGTACGTGTTTTAATGCTAAGATTTAAAGCGAAAAAGCTTGTGTCTGGGAAGTACTAAGCATACACCTAGATAAATGAGACTTGGATTATACTGCATGAGTTGTGTGAGACTTTGTAAAGGGATGTTCTGATATGGTTTTGCTGTTGTTATACATGGACCCCCATTACTTTAATTCATCAAGCATTTTCTCTGATTTTTTGGGTTGTTCGTTCATCGTAAAGGCATGCGAGAAAAACAACAATTTCCTTCATGAATTCAATGTAACACAGGGTGTGTAACTGATACACCAATTGCCATTTTGTGAGTGAAGTATTCCTTTAAATATTCTATTTTCAAAACTGCCACCTTATGTGTTCCAAAGGCAAAACAGTACACACCAAAAACAACAACAAACCACAAATCAAGCAGTGCTAAGAAAAGAAATCACTACAACCTCAATATGGTTCCCACATTTTTTCTTAGATATTGCATATTGATCGTTGATTGGCCTTTAATTATTTGTTCAAATGCTCAAGTGTGGAGACGTCATTCCTCCCAGAGACATAGTTCACAGTGTCCATATGTGGAATTTCCAATCATGTCTTTGTTCTGCGTTTTCCACCTTTGATCAATACATTTCATACAATCTAATCTTGTAGGAACTCATAGAACAAAATCAGATGCAAAAAAAGGCATTGTTCACACATGCTAAAATATTTGATTCAAAAGAATCTGTCTGGATATTTTTTCAATGCTTCTGTACACAAATATTACAATCAATCATGAGATGACATGATCACTGATTAAAAACACCAAGCTTAGTCTGTTTCTACAAATTAGTTCCTGTTTCATGCATCATTCTTAATGGTTATGGTGGTTAAGAGAGAAGATTTACAGTAGCACTTAGCTTATATCTACTGTTGGAGACAGCAGACTTTTAACATGAGCCAAACAGTAACCAGCAGCTCAGTTAAAGATGCTAGCTACTGTGAGTTTTACACCTAATAGTCAGGAGTGTCTGGTAGTTAGTGGTTTAAAAACCTTTAGGCAGCACCTTCTAACCAGCAGCTAACTGGTAAGAAGTCTTTAAATATTAACATAGTGAGTTAATGATTGCCTTTCTGTAACATTATGTGATCAGTTTAACTTAGCTGCTGCTGCTGGTCCGGGTCGGGCAGGACTGGCTGTGCCTGAAGCGCATGATGTGTACAGCTGTCTGATGCCACCAGTAAAACATCACCACCACCAGTATGTGCCACAGCTGGTGGCTGGCGCCAAGGTAGTTCATCTGGCCTGGAAGTGGAGGGGGAAATGCTTAAAATCCTATTTACGTATTGCTTTTGTTAATTGTCATACTTTATTCACAATGTACAAGAATGAAAATATATTTGAGGAGGAAATTTAATACGACAGGAATGAGACCTAAACATGTCAGTCTATCCTCGTCCTCCTATACACACAGCTCACTGTCACACTGTGATGCTTTACTGGGACCCCTGAATGGAAAAGAGCCACCATTAACATTATGAGTAACACCTAGGATTTTCCCACCATGACAAGTCAAAATATCGGCATTAAAAATGGGCCATCAGCACTGTGCAATCACTTGTTAAGTGGCAATTAAGGAAATCATTAACAGTTCTTTGATTTTCCAGACCAGCTGACCTCACTCACTACTGCGGAAAGAGTGTAACAAATACTTCTGATGCAATATAGCGTGTGTTTTATCATTTCTAGTCTACTTGCACTACAGGGTATCACAAAATTGTATTTTTATCAGTATAAATCAAATGTAAATTGTATCGTACAACATTTTCCCGCTATAATAGTAACACTGCCTCCTTAAAATCTACTGCAGTGTAAATAATCTGTCAAATATATTTGACTTAAATGAAAATCACAGTATGAATCTGTCTTACAATGCATCTCTGAACATGTCCACTACCTTACCTTAAAATTTATTAACACACTGATCTTCTCAGTTTGTCAAAATTACAGGATTACAAAATGATTTGAGGTAGTTGTGACAACGCGGTTGCTTTATTTTGATGCTTATGGTAATGTAAGTGTTGCTTTCATACAATAATACATGGTGAAATATTTTTACTATTTACTTCTGAGGACAGATCCGTGAGGTTTTAGAGACGATGTAGTTTTGTTCCAGACAAGAAGGGTCTGAGCCACAGCTAAGCTCATGACAGAAACATAGCCCAGCCCCGATTTTCTGCTCGACAACAGTTTTTGGAACTACCCAACAGAACGCTGAGATCCAATTAGCAATAAGCAAATTGGCGCACACAAATCGGCACTCAAGCACTATGTGTTAACAGCTTAAAGAGACAAGCTGAAAGGCTCGTTGATGCATTGCAGACACTCCCCTGATGTCTAGCATGTTAGATACGAGGACCTGTTGGGGAAATTGTAGGCGAGCTACAGGCAGTGAGAGCACAAGACACAAGCTGTGGACAGAGAGAGCTGCGGCGCTTTTCATGCTGTGTGTGTTTGAGAGGAAGAGAAAGTTATAAAGAGAGAAGGAAAAGAGAAGGTGGAAGGTGGACTATTGCATGCAACATTTTTGTGAGTTACCAGCCTAATAACTTATAGCAGAATGCTGCTTTGTCACTTTTGGACATAGTAAGCACCCCCCTCCCCCACCCAGGTTTTGGTTCGAACTGTGCATCACAAGACATACTCATCAGGGACTCCTTTCAGTGAAACATCTTGATGTGTGTGTGTGTGTGTGTGTGTGTGTGTGTGTGTGTGTGTGTCATGTAATGTGAAAAACACAACGTCTTTCTTTAAGACCCCCAAATACAAGAAAGAAATTTGGTAGTGTGAAATGTATAGCAATATGACGTCTTGTTGTGTAGTGTGAACTTTGCTTTATTAACAGACATGCAGTCACCTCATTTACTTTTTAAAAAACTTTTTCCAGATATCTCAGTCGGTTTGACACTAACGCATCCTACTCCAGGCTCGTACACACAGAGAGACAGAGGAGAAAGACTCACCAGGGAAATAGCGTTCTGGTATCTTGGTGACGTAGAACAAAAAGGCAGATCCAGCAATCAGGTACATCACTATCACACGAGGCAGGAACAGCTGCACATACCATAAAAACAAAGTCTGTTAGGCTGAACATTAAACAGTCAGGAGGAGAAAGTGCTGAGATTCATGAGTGAAACTTGTTACATGATCACCTGAGGAACACTTAGTGCACATGCATAAGCTCTCACTTAGCTTGTTCTCTAATATAACTGTGTCTCCTGACCTTCACAACATCAGTGGTGTATCCTCCGTTGAGCCAGACCCAGTGGCATGCAGGCACCACGCTGATGCCAGCTACACAGCAGAAGATCGCCATTCGTATCCGTCGCCACTCGTTGCTGAGGTAATGAGGGTGGACTTGAGCACAGAAGACGGCCAGGATTAGGGACAGCACTGTCAGCAGGTAGACCTGTCGCCAAAACTGCACGACAGAAGAGTAAAGATTAAGTAGCCTAATCAAGAGCTTGAACATCTGTTTCTTTATCAATGTAACATCTTGAGAAAAAGAACAATTATCGAACAGTTTAAGTTTACGCATTTTTATCTGCATCACTGTGATACAAATCGCCATCTTGAGTGCACTTACAGCGTTACAGTAGAAAGCATAGAAGATCCCAGGTACGTAACAGCCCAGGATGCCAACAGAGATGCCTGCATAGTCCAGCGACAGCCAGCGACGGCAAGTCTTCTCTGATCGGTGGCATGAAAACAGGTGGTACCCCACAGAGCACAACATGCACACCTAAGAAGAAAACACACTGTACCGTTACAGAGATATTGCAAAGGAACATCCAACACAAATTTATTTTGTGTCAGAGTTTTTCATGGAAATAAATCTTTATGTGTTACCTTTTAGGATTTTAAGGTCATTCTACTAACAAGATCAATTTATATGGACAAAGAAATGTGTTTAAGGAGGAGGATGGGCAGGTAACACATACTACTCTATACACTTACTGTAAGTTGGAATCCACTGGCTTGTAATTCATGACATTAACAAGTTTCCAATCCCATCATCAGCTGCTACACAACCTACATCACAAACCATACACAGCTAACACAGACACAACTGAAACTGTCTCTACAATGAACCACTGTAGCTCTTTATAATATGATACACTTTGCTCCACCTATATAACAGTTACACCTACACACAGCTTACACACCTGGGTAGGTTGAGGTGAACTGATTGCACCTGTGTCAGGAAACGTGAACCTACATGAATCAGTTTGTTAGGCCATACATACTTTATTTATGTACAGTGCAGATACTCTGCTAATGAACATGTTCATTGTAAACTTATAGTTCAGTTCCAATAAACACAAGAAGTTTGTGCTCTAGAGAAAGGATCAGCACTAAGTGAATAAAAATACAGACACCTACACCTGTGGACCAGGCACATTCTTCTTGTGTGGATGCTGGAAAGACAAGCAAAGTAAGTTTTACCTGGAAGCAGAACAGTCCTATAGCGTAGATGACGTAGTCCTCTCTGTTCGCTCCGGAGGCTGGTAGTACTGTGGAGAGGTCGTTGACCGCCAGAGAGAAGAAGAGCAGGAAACCCAGAAGGTGGCTCCAGATGTTCACAGTCTCATTGGACAGCATAAAAATACTACAACAGAAAATAGGAAACAAAGATGCACATGTCAGCAAGGACAGTCTGTACTCACACTAACATGCACCAGTGTAATGCTCATACTTTATAAGTTGCAAGATGTTTACATGCAGCGACTCCATCTTAAATTCTAAAGCCGGCTGCACAAAACACCTTAAGTTAAGATTTTCTAGTAAGGTAAGGTTTCCTCAAAATAAAATCCCTTAAGTCTTCTTTTTAAGGTTTCCTTTAAATGTTCACTTAAGTATTTATGGTTTTATCCTTGACTTTGTCTTATACTTAAGGAATCCCTAGACCGTTGCATGAAAGACCTACCAAAGCAAGGTAAAAATAAAAACTTAAGGTACCTCTGATTCTATCTTAACTGCAACATGACTGAGTTTATGGTGATAAATGGGGGAGAAAAAAAAAAAAAAAACACCCGAGAAAACTGTTCTGTGACCAGGAAAACCCGATGAATACGCTTTTGATTTTACACTTTAGATCTGACTGACTTAATTTTCGTTGCAATTTCTTCCTGTAATTGTTTTGTTTTCTGTTACTTGGGGATCAAATTGACTTTGTAGTTTTTGCTTTCTCTGTTTGTATTCCTCCAGGACTATAATCTTTTTCTCCTCTGACGATTAAGGTTTTCTTGTCTTCTTTTCTTCAGCCATTTTTTCACTTACTATAAGCCAACTTTGTGAGACAATAACAGGCATCACAAGCGTGAGTCCAGGCCAACAAACTTTTTTACTTAACTAAAGAAAACTTTTAAGGGATTCTGTTCAACTGTGTAAGTCCCTCAGCTAGTCACCCACACTCTCATCTCCTCCTCTTTAGACTACTGTAACTCTCTGTACATCAGTATTAGTCAGACCTCTCTCTATCCTGCCTCCAAGTGGCTCCTCACAGGTACATGGACGAGAGACCATATCACACCTGTTTTAGCCTCTCTCCATTGGTTGCCTGTAAAGTTCAGAATTGACTTTAAGTTTCTCCTGTTAGTGTATAAAGCCCTTAATGGTCTGGCCCTATCCTACATCGCAGACCTCCTAACCCCCTCTTCTACCCCCTGGTCCCTCAGGTCAGCTGCCCTAGGGCTCCTGGCTGTCCCACGCTCCAGACTTAAACTCAGGGGTGATGGTGCCTTAGCTGTGTTGCCCCCTCCATTGACTCTTTAAGTCCAGGTTCAAAACTTACTTTTATTCATTAGCGTTTTGAGTCCTCCTGATGTGGCTTTCGCTGATGTGTGACGTATGTACCTGACAGTCATGTTGCCTCTCATGCATGTGTTATAAGCATCCTATCCTGCTTCAGTTAAGGTGACTTGTGTTTAAATGTGCTTTAAGAGAGAAATTAAGCCTTAAGTGTCATACTTAAGGAAAAAACTTAAGGAAGGTGTTTTGTGCAACTGGTCCCTGATCATTTCTGTATGACTCCCACCTCCTCAGGCAGAGTTTGGAGGGCAGGTGGGCCCTGTAGCCATCTGTGATGTAGGGGTTTTCTTTGAGAAACAGGGGGATTTGTTCGTAGGTGTACAGTCTTATCCTCTGAGGTATCAGCACCGGCCAGTGCTGGTAGCTGCCCAGCTCTATGTAATGGGCAGTCTTCAGCAGCTTCTGAGGCATCTTCAGCAGCATCTTGTGCTCGGCAGCTCCTCTGGTGCAAGGCAAGCTGGGGAGGGTAAGGCTGGGGAGAGAGGCACCTTCATGGAGGTCATTTTAAAATTAGCGTACAATGGTGAAACTGTTTTTGCAAGTGACATGATTGAGATTCAACGGCAGATAGCACTGCTAACATCTAGCGCTAATGACACAAATGCCTGTGTCAGTTAATCCCATTCAAAAACGTGTGTTTACATGTTAGCTAGCTAAAGCTAACGGTCATATTTACCACCTATTTGCTTACCACACACGCAACAGCATTTATCTAGTATTTCACTCTGAAACAAATATGTTTAAAAAGCAAAACAAAGATACTAACGTTTTTTTTTAATTCAGTGTCAGACCGCTTTGTTACTGCCAAGCTATGTTAGCTAGCAGGCTAAATTCCAGCTAGCTAACGTTCATGCTAACGTTGCTAGCTAGCCTGCTAACCTGCTTCACTGATTGAAAACAGGGTTACAGAGCTCACCATTAGTCGCAGTCCGACCGCCAGTATCCTTGTTCGCGCAACTCAGCCATATTTGGATGGCTATTAAGCTAGTGTTGCGATTAAAATATTACATTTTGGTAACAATAAACACACATCCTCAGCTTCTGGATAACACCAGCAAACCTGTCCTACTTTTTCTGATAGTAAACGGTGCGTTACCGCCGCCATGTGGTGAGTGTGGAGGATTGTACCTGGAGCCATTCATTCAATCTGAAAATAAAGTAATCTCAAGAGCTTTACTGCAAAATATCTCCTAAATCCTATATTAAATTAATGTCTCAAAGGGTTAGAATTAGGTCTCTCCTCTCTATTAAAGCATTAACTGTCCTGCAGTGTGTTTTATTGCAGTGGTTTGAGGCAGTTCCCAGTAGATATCTCCACCAAAGCTGAAATAAAAAATCACGCCCTTGATGTTGGCAGCAGTTTAATTACACTGCAGATTGTCTGCTGACAGTAAGAACGTTTCTCATTTCATACACCAGACTTGTGGCTACGCCCGAAAAGAAATTTAATTTGTTTTGTCTCTGATGAAGAGATTGACCAGTCGTAAACTTAACCAGCAGTGGCATGAAGAAATACTATCTCTGCTTTTGTTTTTCAGCTGAGGTCAAAGGAAAGCCTGGTTGCCATGTCTGGACTGCACTGCTGATGTCTCCTTTCTGCCATCACTCCATTTAGTCTGGAAGAAACGAGACTAGCCCTCCTTCTGGCATACAGGTATCCAACTTTTCCCGTTTTAAATTCAGGTCTTAACATCCCATATCATCTCATTTCCACTTTGAATAGCTTTAAAGGAATGGATCACCCCCAAATCAAAACAACATATTTTTCCTCTTACCATATTTATTAATCTAGATTGTTTTGATGTGAGTTGCAGAGTGTTGGAGATATTGGCCGCAGAGATGTCTTCCTTCTCTCCAGTGTAATCGGACTAGACGGCACTCAGCCTGTGGTGCTCAAAGCGCCAAAAATAAATGAAGTTGAATTACTCAACAGCAGTTTCTCTTTCCAGAAATCATGACCCGGTTACTCAGGATAATCCACAGACTGTGTTGTGAGCAGTTTCGTGTAGGAACTATTTTCTCTCTACCAAACCACACCCCACCTTGTGGTCTAGTTCAGGAGTGATGGTGGAATAGAGCGTGACATGGATCGCCTGTTATGTGTGGCATCTGCAGTGATGCAGGCGCTGTGCTTGTCCGTCGTGGTGAAGAGGGAGCTGAGCCAGAAGGTGTGACTTTTGAGTTATTGGTCCATCTATCTCCCTACCCTCATCTATGGTCATGAGTGCTGGGTAGTGACCGAAAGAATGCGATCATGGATGCAAGGAGTTTCCTCTGTTGGGTGGCTGGGCTCAGCCTTAGAGATAGGGTAAGGAGCTCAGACATCTGGAGGGAGTTCGGAGTAGAGCTGCTGCTCCTTCACGTGGAAAGGGGTCAGTTGAGGTGGTTCGGGCATCTGATCAGGATGCCTCCTGGGCGCCTCCCGCTGGAGGTGTTCTGGGCACGTCCCACTGGTAGGAGGCCCCGGGGCAGATCCAGAACACGCTGGAGGGATTACATATCTCATCTGGCCTGGGAACACCTTGGGATACCCCAGGAGGAGCTGGGAAGTGTTGCTGGGGAGAGGGACGTCTAGGGTGCTTTGCTCGGCCTGCTGCCCCTGCGACCTGGCCTCGGATAAGCAGATGAATATGGATGGCAAACCACACCCGCCAACCAAACCACTGCGCAGAGGGAAGAGTGCATCTGCTGTTAGCTTTACATTGTGCATTGTCACAAGCATTAGCCTCTCGTCCATTAGCAGATGCACACCTCCCTCTGCACAGTGATTCGGTTGGTGTGTGTGGTTCAATAGAAAGAAAATAGTTCCTACATGAAGCTGCTCACGACAAGGTCTGTGGATTAATTGGATCATGATTTCTGGAAAGAAACATTGCTGCTCTTCTTTTTGGCACTTCAGGTACCACAAGCCGGGTGCCATCTGGATCCATTACATTCAAAACAAGGCAGACATCTCTTACAGCCAATATCTAAAACACTCTGCAATTTACACCAAAAATATCTAGACCGATAAATAGCACTACAGGTAAGAGGAAAATATGTGTTTTTGATTTTACAGTGATCTGTCCCTTTAAATTTGGAAAAAACAATTTTATTTGTAATTGTCTTTTTGCACAGTCTTTGATTATCTGCCTTATGACCATTACTTGGTTGTCTCTTTTTCCTATATATTTTTCCTAAGTCTTTATTTGTTTTAAACTGCACACTTTGTGTTCATTTGAAAGGGCGAGAGATAGAACAATGATTGGAGGAGACATGCAGCAACTCTGCCTTCCAGTCCAACTGCTACACCCAAAAAGTAAGGCACAGATCACATAATCCGAAACAGCCATCCATGAAATATCCAAGGGGGATCCCTGGCTAGCACAGGATTAAACAGAATAGATACAACTTGCTGACACAATGACTTTGGTATGTTATTATTGGAGTTGTTTACTGTCATGACTTCATCTTGCTTCAAAGTTGAAATTAAATGTACTGGGAAGCCACAGGCGGTCATCACATTGAATTGCAGCGAACACAATGAAATATATAATTACAGCATTACACCACACACGAACTCCTGGAATGTGTTGATGATAAACATGTAAAGGTATGAAAGACAATTTTGCTTTCAACATATTCAATGCTTATGCCTGTAAACATAATATAGTGTGCGTTTGAGGACGTGGTCATGTTCCAGTGTTCAAAGGACATGCTTGGAAGAATCAGTAAGCTCAGTCCTTCCTCTTGAGACAAAGGAGTAATTTCCTTTGGGGATTCACATTTTGGATCGGACTCATGCAAAGCAGCAAATCACTCTGACATACCAAGGGCGTTGTGTTAGCATATTCAATTCTGCTTTCCATCTGCAACAGATTTACAGGAACACGATGCACTTGTTTATCATGAACAGAAAAAAAGACATCAGGCAAACAGTACAAAGTTAATTTTGCTCAGTGATTTATGACTCAATGAAAAAATTACTGCAATAAGCCACTGCTGGGTTGTTCATTGACTGACTGTTATTAAATCTTGACACATGGCACCCCCTATAACGACACTTTTAACCTATGAACAAAAGGGGATTCATTGTTTTATAGGAGGGATATGGCTTCCTTTACTTCTGTTTTAAAACATGGGGATATTTATGCCTCACATTCTTTCTTTTGTAGTTATAATTAGTCAGCTGAACCATCAGTCTGTCATTTTTTGTATTGTTATCTCAGTCAGTCGCGATGCCAGCTGCTCTAGCTGCTGAATGTCAAGTCTAGATGGCATCTGCCACACAGGAAGATGAATGAATTTGCCTTCAAAATAAAAGCCCGGTGGTGTGAGATATAGCATATAGGAATAACATTAGATGAGATTTTTTTTTTCATTCTTTTATCATTCATTCGTTTTCCGTAACAGCTTATCCTGTTAGGGGTTGTGGAGGGCTGGAGCCTTTCCCAGCTGACATTGGGCAAGAGGCAGGGTACACCCTGGACAGGTCGCCAGACTATCACAGAGCTGACACACAGAGACAGACAACCACTCACACTCACATTCATAGGAATAACGTTAAATCAAATAAAATCTTTTCATTCTTTATTATGTTGTTTTATTTTGTAAGGGTGTAGGTTTCATCTAAACATGGCGGAGGGTTACACATATGAGACAAAGGATTTGGGGAGCTGCCGTCAGAGAATTTTGATACTCAAATACTTAATTTCCTGCATTCTGATGAAATATAATGCACCAATTTGCGCCTTTTCTGCATCAAGTTATGGCATAAATGTCTTTAATTGTGTCAAAATAAAAGTCCTCCACAATTTCACATATTTAATGGGAGAGACAAACAGGTGTATTGTAAATATGTACCCCAAAATCTACACCTATGTTATTTTGACACCTATGGTATTTTGTAACATAACATGTATTTAATTAAATTACATAATAGGAATACATTTATGTAATTGCTTTACAAACTACAGTTTAAGCTTTTTTTGTATTTACTTTATTCATAGATAGATAGATGGATAAATGGATAGGTAGGTAGATAGGTAGTCTCGCTCACCAGACCTTTCTCAAGAAAAGAAAGGTCTGGCTGGGCCAACTCTCACTTTGAGATTGGAGAAAAAAAAACCCGGCTGCTTGTATTTCTTTCAGCCAATCACAATCATTCTGGGCGGTGCCACAGCAACAGTGCGCTTGCAAAAATATTGCCGGGGGGAAACAAGTTTTGGTGCAACACGCCCACAAAAATATCGCCTACAGGACGGAAACCATGGCAGAAAAATGGCTACATCCCCACAAGATCAAACACCGCAAAAGTTAGTAAAGGACGTGTTGAAAACTACAGCCGGAGGTGGTAGAGCAGGACTTCAGTGGCTGATCTATGCAGCGAACTTCCGCCCACTCAGACAAGTAGATAGGTAGTTTGGTAGGTAGGTAGGTAGTTTGGTTGTTTGATTGGTTGGTTGGTTGATTGGTAGGTAGGTAGGTAGGTAGGTAGGTAGGTAGGTAGATAGGTGGGTAGTTTGGTTGGTTGGTAGGTAGGTAGGTGGGTAGGTAGGTAGGTAGGTAGTTTGGTTGTTTGGTTGGTTGGTAGGTAGGTAGGTAGGTAGGTAGTTTGGTTGGTTGGTTGGTAGGTAGGTGGGTGCAGGCAGGCAGGCAGGCAGGCAGTGCAGTGCAGTGCAGGCAGTCTGGTTGGATTGGTTGGTTGCAGGCAGTAGTGCAGGCAGGCAGGCAGGCAGTTGGTTGATTGGCTGCAGGCAGGCAGGCAGGCAGGCAGGCAGGCAGGCAGTAGAGTTTGGTGGTTGGTTGCAGGCAGGCAGGCAGGGTAGGCAGGTAGGCAGGCAGGGTAGTTGGTTGGTTGGAGGCAGGTGGGCAGGCAGGCAGGCAGGCAGTAGGTGGGTAGGTGAGTGCAGTGTGATTTGGTTGGTTGGTAGGTAGGTAGGTAGGTAGGTAGGTAGGTAGGTAGGTAGGTAGTTTGGTTGGTTGGAAGGTCGGTAGATAGATAGATAGATAGATAGATAGATAGATAGATAGATAGATAGATAAAAGTACATATATAGATATACCTGAAAATGTAGACTATACTGTCCAATTAGAATCTGACATTGTAGCATTATACTTTTCTTTATTGTATCATTATTATTGTCTTTTTATTATCCCTCTGTATCTTTATAAACTATTATTATTATTATTATTATTATTGTTATTAACAGCTGTTTTACTTTTAGGTGCCATATGCAACTGTCCTTTATCTGCCCAAATGAGAATTATAAAAAGAAAATAACATGATGTACAATAATTTATTAAGGATGTAGTGGTAGTATTTTTCTGCACTGATGTTTACAGTTTAATTTGAAGGATCCTGGAGGAAGTCCTGCTCTGAGTGTGTTGCTGCTGTGTGACAGTGGTGTGCAGCAGCTGTAGCAGCCCTGCCCCGTTTATTTCATTATCAGAGTGCTGTCAGAGAACCCACATGTAGCCTACTGTGTTTCCACCCAGCAGTGATTCAACATGTGAACCACCGGGCTGATGCTGTGAAGATGATGACAGACTCACAGTTGCTGATTTTTGGGATTTCATTTTTTAAACAAACACACTGCTGATATGAAACACATGGAATATGGATCTGATATGGATATGTTGCAAAATCCTGCTTTTTCTAAGTGTTTGCGTGAATTCATCGTCGCATGACAGCGAGGACGCCTCTTGTGATGGAGCGTTTGATATTTATTTTGTCCTAGACAGGTGAGTGAATACAGTTTGCATTGCATGTGTTTATTTGAGGGAGCCAACAGGGACAGACCAGTATATTAACTTAATATTTGTTACCTAAGTGCAGAGACAGTCTTGACTCTGTCCTCTCCATGTATGGCTGTGTTTAGTTCCCATGTTACTCTGCTGCTTCACTGCAGGTTTGGCTGAGTTTACTTTAATATTTTCTGCTCTGAACATCAGTGTTTAATGTGTACACTTGGAGAAAGTTCACTTTTACAGCCTCCAGAGGCCCTCTCAGTGTACTTTGTTGTTAATTATTAACAAACCAAGTTCTTGATAGACTCTCCAGCAACAACAGAGTACATCATCTGGTCTCAGTTTATATGCAACAACAGAATATACTGGCAGAAATGCAGAAAATATAAGCCATACAAATATCTGGTTTACCTCATCCATACACCTCCCACTGTATACACCCTTGTTGTCGTCAAGGTCAGGCATGCTTGCTGTTAAATCTTGTTGTTGATGCTTCGTGTGTGGTTGAGTGTTATTTATCACCCTGGTGCTGCCTGTTTTTGCAGGTCAGGCAGTGTGTTTGGACACTGGCATGAGATCTATGGATTTGTGGAGCAGCTCACCAACAGGTTTGTCAGGTAAGCAAAAAGGCTGTTGTGTCCCTCTCTTCTCCTCTCATCCCCTCCTCCTTAGATTTTTGGGATTTTCATACCATAAATAGCCTCAGAAAAATGCAATAATACAAAACTTTATATAGCTCAGTTCAAAAACAAGTGAAAAAGCGCTTCACAGACATCCAAGCATATGGAATTTGAACTACTGTCATATTTAAAGTGATGAAAAAAAGACTTTTTATACACAGAGGAGTCGTAATAGGTCTTTAAATTATAGTACAAACAGTAGTAGCGAGTAGAAAGTAGGCCACGTCTATTTCGGGCAGCAGACATCATACAAGGCCACCAACTGCTCCAAAACCCCTCTGGGTAACGGGGCAGAGGGTGTGTGTGATATCTTTAGGTTTAATGAGGGGTTGCTAAATATGAGCAGAATCATTCAGCCAGATGTTGAAGGTGGTGCTGACCACAACAGGCAGTCCTTTACCCCTTCACAGTCTGGAGGGTAGAGAGAGGAAGTCACAGTGGCGAGGTTAGGGGTTCAGTTTTCAGTGGGTGAGAAAAGCATCAAGATTGCCCCGTGCTGTCTAGTGATTCGGGATCAGTAACAGAATATGCAACATTATCTTCTTCGTCATGTTATGTATTGTTATGTAAAGGCCTGGGGTGAGCTATTGCTTCTATAAAGTATTTACCAATGGCAATATGAAAATTGTAGACACATCCCAATGTAATCTGTTTTTATTAACATGTTCTTAAAGCATTTTCTTACGAAGAAACAGGCCCTCCCAGCTGCCTGTGTATAGACGGTTGCTATGCAGTAATGTATTCGATTATTTTCTTTATCACCCCACAGTCCCTCTGCCTCACTCCCCGCCACTAGTAGACTACTTTGCCGAAAGGAGAGCGGACAGCAGTTCTGACATACCCTCAGTTAACAGCTGTAGCAACTCGAATTTAGCCAGGAGATTTTTTTTCATGTAGCTAGCACTGCTCAATCTACTAGTTAGGCTACCATGGAGGTCAATGTTGACCTTAAAGGTGGGCTTAGGTGGACTATTCCCTCCTCACACATGTAGTTTACCTTTAACTTGATGAAGTGGGTGGCCCAGACTGCTTGATTTGATGTATCCATCCATCCATCCAGTATATATGTTGTGTCATGTTTTATTGTGGCGGCTATGGTTTGTCATGTCGTATAATGTCATTAGATTAGATTCAAGTTTACTATCATTGCAAACAGTAAGTACCAGAACAACAAAATACAGATTAAAAAAAAGAGTAAATACAGGGATAATTATGCATTGTCATTGTATGTCATGTTATGTCACTTTCATTGCCATTGTTATCTTATTTCATGTAATCCTATTACGATTGATGTTTACAACATTACTGGAAATGTATTTTTTGGTCCAGTCAAAAGCAAAGTAATACATAAGTGGTGTGGTCAAGACCACCTAAACTGAGACCAAGTCATGACCATGACCAGAGTGTATCGAGACTGAGGCAAGGCCAATACCAAGGCAGGGTGAGACTGAGTTAGGACCAAGACCAAACCAGTTTGAGTCCGACACTGCATCACACATTAACAATAAAATGTGGAACATGCACACCATAGGCACTCCTCAAAAAATTATCTTGAGGATCCCAAATTCCCATAAAAGCACCCAAGATTCCTCTTTATTGTTCTTTATTGTGGTTTGTCATACTGTATATGTGTGTAAGTACTAATATATCATGAGAAATGTCTTGATAAAATTATCAAAAAGCATTGCAGAAGTCAATTTTATGTGGGAATTTTCTACTAAGGATCTGGAATTAACATAACCATCTTTATTCAACAGTCATTTTTGTACAGGCAGTTAAGTGATATCCTCACAGTTGTGGTCTTGACCGGTCTTGTTACAAAATCCCAAGTCCTCTTTGTATGAAGCCAAAACAAGACTGAGTACAAATGTGGTCAAGTTCAGGACGAGACCAAGACTAGCACTTACAGGAATCCTCTCTGTTGACACGAGTACCTGACCCACTTATATTTTTTTACCTTAAAAGATACAAACCTGGTTTCAGATTTTACGTGCTTTTATACTGCAGATAAGATTTACAAGCTTGCTGTATGTGTGTGTGTTTCAGTCCCAGGATGAGGGTCTCCTACATCGTCTTTTCAGCCAAAGCGGTCGTAATACTGCCACTAACTGGAGACAGGTACGGTCCTTTATTCTTTGTCCTTCTCTGCCTCACTCCCCTGACCCATCTCCCTCCTCCTCCTCCAAACTGAAAAGCAAACAACCAAACACAGATAACCAGATCACACAGAAACTGGACTCGTATCGGCCTTTATTTTAACTGTGTTGTACTAACTTGTGTTTTGTGATGTGGCTTCACAGGTATAAAATAGATGATGGTTTGAAGAAGCTGAGCCAAATTAAACCTGCTGGTGAAACTTACATGCACGAGGGCCTGATAGCGGTAGGTACACTCATCCATCAGGAACCATTGTTAACCCACTAAATTTGCTTTTGTAAAAGCTACTCTAAAACATTTGAACAACCAAAAAACTTCAGTGTGTTATGATCCTTGAACCTTGTCATACTATACTGATTTATTCTCTTAGATAAAAAAGTAAAGAAGATGATATGTTAAGCAGATATTTCAAGCAGTAGAGGTCTGGCAACCGAGAATGTTTCAGCAATCCAAAACATACAACATTTTTAGTGTCAGTTTGATTTCAAAGCTACATGTGTGCACAGTGTGTGTGACCTGCACTGAGTGTGTGTCAACATCCACTCCTCAGGTGTCAGAGCAGATGAAGACACAAACTTCGCCCTCATCCACCATCATCATTGTTTTGACTGATGGCAAGCTGGAGGTTTTCCCCTATGAACTCACCGTCCAGGAGGTATTAAACACACACACACTTCACGGATGATAATTATGATGGTTCTTCTTTGTATTTTTTGGATGTGTCTCTGTGTTTTCTTCTCCATTATTGTTTTATCAGTGTGTTTCAGTGTTGCCCAATCAAAATCAAGGTTGTTTGACACATCCTCACGCTGCTCAAATTACTCTGTTGTTTTACTGAATTACAACACTCAGTGTCAAGAAATAACAGTTTCAAGGGGTGAACTGAGCCAGTTGCTGCTTGGAAAAAGAAAAATATCTAACCTACTAGTATGTTTTGGAAATGGTGAGTTTTAAAGGGACGGTTCATCCCAAAATCCAGAAAAATATATTTTTCCTCTTACCTGTGGTGCTATTTATCAGACTAGATTGTTTTCTCGCCAGTTGCCACACACCGTGTACACGGAGTAACACTCGCCAGTCGCCACATACCGTGTACACAGAGTAACACTTGCTACACACCGTGTACACAGAGTAACACTCGCTACACACCGTGTACACAATGCTACACAACGTGGCGAACACCAGGCTGCTAACATTACATTACGTTCATAGCACCATTTCCAAGAAAATAATAAAGTACTAGGTCCAATACATGTAACAGCAACACATACTACTCATAATATAATTATAAACCAAGTCACTTACTTATCCAACAGCAGCAAGGCAACATCCATGTCTGCCCTCAGCCCAATTTCTTCCTTCAGGATACCAATACAAATCCTTGTTTGCATTCTCCGTCGGTCACTTTCCTTCTTTGCTAACCTTCAGCCAAACGTCCAGGCTTTTTCTTTGTGGTAGGATCCACTTCTGAACCGTGTCTCGGCCGCTTCTCCACCATGTTGCTTTCACTTTCTACCTGCGCTCTACCTCTTGCTGTGACACTCTCCGCTCGTCCTCCCGCTCCCTTCTTGTTGTGAGGAAGCATTTCCTGTGCGCCAGCGCTGGAATGTCGCTGGTCGACACACATACTAAAAATGATATATATTGAAAAATACCGCAAGATGTTAGAGGAGCCAATCGGCTTAATCAGCATTGTGTCATCTTAATCAGCATTGTGTCATCTCCCCCCCGAAGCAAACAAATAATTACCTGTCCAACAGAAAGACAGCAACCTCTGCATCACTTTTCAGGCCCTTCAGCTCCCTCAGTTGTCGCCACTGTTCCAAAAGCTGCACCGATGTTGACGTCTGGTTTGTCCTCTCGCTTTATCCAAAGCCTTTTTCATTGCAGCCTTTTCTGCCTCCGACTTTCTCTTCTCAGCCTGTTTAGCGGGGTGAGCCGTGATAAGTAACACTGGAAGTGCTACTTTTGGCTGCATTTTCTCTGCCATTGTTCAGCAAACTCCTGCTAACTCGGTATTTCTGCTGAGGAGTGCTGAATATTTCCGGCAATGGTGACACGTGATGAGTGCACGCAGGGAGGAGGGAGGGAGGGACAGAGGGCGGCTCGGGCACGACGAGACATGAAGGCATCTGATTGGTTCTTTCCATTTGCACCGAATGGCAGGGATTGGTCATAGTTTTGACAGGCCTGCAGCTGCCACAGAGGTCGGATTTTTTTCGTTCCTTTTTCTGAACACATTATGTATTGACTACTCTCAGGGTGGAAGGACCATTTCATCCAATATAACAAGAAGTGTTTCTGAACAGGATTACCAACTATAGCTTTAAGTTATTTTTTCTCCGACTCCAGCTGCTTCAAGAGGCAGCAAAACATCCTTTCATTTTATAGTTACAGTTTACTAATAAAACTCTCCACGGTATGAACAGTGGTTACACGAGTCTCAAAACCAGCCACAACTCAGCTCTGAGCAGAGTGACCGTCCTCTATTGACCAATCAACAGACTGCAGTGTTCACAGCTCCACCTTTTAGTACCAGATCTGTGTGCTAGGTACCCCAACAGAGAGTGGACCAAAAATGGGGACGGTAGGGAACGGTTCCATTGGTACCATCCACAACTTTTCACAGTGGAAATGGAAATAAAGTGTACTGAACTGAACTGAACTTTAACAGTTGCTTCTTTGATGATAACTGATCGTAAACATGGATTCAGTGTGTCAGTAGCAGCACTTGACTCAGGACTTTCACTCTCTGTGTTCCCAGGCTGACAAAGCCCGAGGGTTTGGAGCCAGAGTGTACTGTGTCGGGGTCATGGACTTTGACCAAAAACAGGTAGTAGGACTTCATTTTTTTTCTCTCTTTATACTCACTCATTTGCCTCTGAGAGCCGTGCAGCACTGTGAGAAAGTACACATCTCTCTGCTGCTCCTGATACTGTTGGTTGTTCAAACACTGAGGTTTTATTTGGCTTTCTGTGTTTTGTGTGTCAGCGTGTGTTAGGTTGTGGTCAGAGCTTCAATGGGCTATTGTTCTTGGCCCAGATTTATTAACACACCTTGACCTCATTGCTTAGTCTGTTTGAGTCCAACTGAAACCTCCTAAGGACAGAGTGGTGAGCAGCTGGCAGGGATTTATAGTTTGTGGTTCATGCTGCATTTGGTTTATGTAAAAACATGGAATAATTTTTGTAAGGCGGCATGTTTTGAGTTATCATATCCTTGAAGAGACTTTGACTTCTTCCTGTGCAGGTATCAGGTTGTTGAAAGGGAGCACTGTGTTCAGAACAAAGAAGGATGAAAGGATGAAAGCAAAGGCTGAATAAGAATGAGCCCGAATGTCTTCTGCTCACTGTGTTGACACTAGGTCATCCATAATAAAATCGACAGTGCAAAGAGAAGGACTTTAATTACATTTGTTGAGAAATATGATACTACAATATTTCATTTAAAGTGGCAGTCTCCACCCTAAATCATCCCTGCATTAGTGCTGTTTGGTGTGCTGTTGCAGTAGCCTTAATGATATTATTGTGACAGTAATGATCTGTATAACAAGTATTAATAAGCATATCTGAATGGCTTCACAATTGTACAACTCATGACTGGGAAAGTTTTCAGTAGTCCACGGGTGCAGGCGTCCCTCTGCCCGGTTACTGACCGAGTGTACTCTGTGGTCTGAGGAGGAAGTAATTACATCACTCTCTAATTAAATAATGCCAGGCAGGCTTCCTGTTCTGCTATCATTAAAGCAGGAGATGAAAGCTTCAGCCAGCTGTCCAGAGCTTTCATCTCCTAGAAACAGACCTTCCCTCCCTAAACGCTGCTGAAGCACTGAAGTGAAACAGGCAGAAGACCTCCCAAAGAGGCAGTGAGAATTAACACCGAAATGTGAAGTTCTTCATATATAAGCTCTTAAAATTAAATGATTTTGAAGAAGGGTAAACTTTTCATTTTTGTCTCAGCTTGCTGACATAGCAGACGGCACAGAACAAGTCTTCCCAGTGCTGTCCGGGTTTCATGCCCTCAAAGACATCGTCAACTCGGTGAGGTCACGTCACATGTAATAAAAACATTAACAAGCACGCAGTGTGAGAGTGACATCACACTTACAACCTGAGTCTGTATCTTCCACACAGATCCTGAAGCAGACATGTGCAGATGTTTTCACAATAGAGCCGTCGAGTGTTTGTGTGAATGGTAAGTTGTAATGTTTGAATTCAATAATGCAGCAAAAAATATGATGTAAATAAGTTATATTACTATGTAAAATGCATTTAGCCACACTAGCAGTGTGTCTCCACAGCAGTGATGGAAATGCAGTGGTGGAATGTAACCGAGTACATTCACTCAAGTACAGTACTCTTTTGAGGTAACTGTACTTGAGTATTTCCATTTTCTATTAATATTTAATTCTACTCCACTAAATTTCAGATGGAAATATTGTACTGTTTACTCCATTCAATTTATCTGACAGCTTTAGTTATGAGTTACTTTTCAGATTCAGATAATACAAAATGGGTTAAGAAAAGACTATTTTTTTGTAGTGGGAAAAATATAAAAAGTAAATAAAGTAGTTAAAATTAGCACCACTTTTACTATTATGTAACATTTAAGTGTATTAATATTAGTATTGGGCTACTACTCTTCTGAAAAGGGCCACTCTGCATAATGAGTACTTTTACTTTTGGTACTTTAAGTATATTTTGATGCCAGTATCTTTATAGAATAACTTGGGTAAAATTTTAAATGCAGGCACTTTTACTTGTAAAGGGGTATTTCTACACTGTGGGATTGTCACTGAGTACATCCTTCAGTATTGTGGAAACACTCATGGTCCCCGCAGGAGGAAGCCTAATGCCTTTGGTGCTCCCTTGACTTCCTATTTTCACTATGAGGTTGACAGTGATGGCTATTTAGCGCCATCATCAGGTGGACAATTAGATTTGTCCATTAAATTGGTTAATGACCAGCTACCGGCAAAACTAATGACAGTCCGATTAGCCTCAGCTGTACATTTTGTTGAATGTTAATTAGTTTCGATTCTAGGATCAGAGGTTTAGGGGTGCTGAGCACCCAGAGAGCTGCCTGGCCAGGCGAGATAAATTTCACCGTTTTGTACATTTTAACTCAATTTCATTCCCACATTTGGGAAAGAAAAACACTTTTTGGGAAAGTCTGTGACTAAACCATCAAATCTGATAAAGGTTATTTAAATGCTGGATTGGAATCATAAAAGAAACATATCGTAACCCTAATTTCTGGTGGAAGACAACTCATTTTGATACAGCAGCTCCTCAACATGCACATAAACAGTATGTATGTTTCTGGAGTAAACCAGCCCCCTATAGTGAGCACCTTGGCTTTAATATTAACACGTGCACATGACACAACATCTAGCTTCTCTCATTCCAATTCAAACAGAGGACAGTGGTACTGGGCACCTGTAACGTTTCCTAGCTAGAAAAAATGTCAGCTAACTCCTACCTAACAACATTAACAGTGACCTACGATTAAATGCAGCAAAAATGAGGACTGGTAAAGAGAATAATGTGTTGGTTTTGAGTGGTAGAAGTTAGGAAATGTGCCACATATCCTGGTTTAAGCCAGGATACTTACTTACACCACTACTGCATATCACCCACTCTGGAAGGCAGCGCATTGCTCTGTGCAGATAGAGCACTCAGAGCCAGAGTCGGGGAAAGGTGGGAGGGATGGGGTGGAGCTGCTGTATTTTTTTTGTTAAAATATTATGTTTGAACCAAGTACTGTGTGGTTTTGACACTTTTCTAGCTTGTTAAAAAAGGTCATAAGTAAACAAAAAGAAAAAAAATCTCTCAAATTTTAGGGGTGCTGGGATTCAGTTTAGGGGTGCTTCAGCCCCCCCAAAAATAGGCTAGAAACACCTATGCTAACAAGCTAAACTTAAGTAGTGAACATGGTAAACATTTTACCCAACATGAGCATGTTAGCATTGTGAGCATTTTAACATGCTAATGTCAACTGCTCTAGACTCTTTATGTTATTGACTTTAATTGGCCCAGTCATCATTTTTGCTGTTTAAAGGTATATTTTGCAGGGTATACTTTGTTGGCTACTGTTACAGCAAAAGTGAAAGTGAAAGCCAACCCCAGATTCACTCTTTTTTGCTATAATTTTAATTTTGTGGCATTATGTCTGCGATATTTGTAGTTTCTCTACCGTGGTATAAGAGCTTGACATTACCTTTGGGCTGTGTGCAGGAACTTCCTGAACACAGCAAACTAAGAATAAAATAAGCAAATACAGGCAGAGGGCAAAGTTTCTGCAGATAAAAACACCACCACTACACACTTCTAGTGGGTTATAAGTGATTTAGAGGGATTGCTTTTGTATGAGACTATACACTGAACTAGCTAACAAATTATTTATACACTCACATGCTCTCAAATTTAGAGATTTGGTGGGTTTTAAAACTGCACAATTAATGTATAAAGTAAACAAATAAGATGCTCCTAGACTGTAGCCACAAGTTGGGGTCAGTGTGAAGTAAGAGGAGCTTGTATGTTAACAAAAACTAAGATTAGAACAAATGCAAAACAGATATATAACAGTTAAATTATTTAATTTGTGGAATAGTTTTAAAAAGAATACTTCATATATTCAATATATATCTTTCTTGTGTGTATCTGAGTTGTATAAAGACGAAAACGACCAATATAAACTGAACTGAACTGGACTGAACATTGTTTCAGGGTGGATCCCACATAGTAAAGCTTTAATGATTGCTGTTTTTATGTGCTGCTATGTCACAGTTGTGTCATGTGTCTGATGTTTCTTAGAGTCTTTCAACGTGGTGCTGAGGGGCAGCGGCTTCAGTGGATCCAAGAGGACAGAAAACATACTCTGCTCCCTCACTGTCGATCAAAACAGATACGGTCAGTGAATGCCACACACTCAACACACTCATGTCCTACACAGTTGTGCTCAGCAGTCAGCTGATACAGCTGGCCTTTGGATGCTAACGCTAAGGATGCACCTATTTTAAATGTTTACTTACCAATGAAGCTAAAACGTGTGCCCCTTTTACTGCAACACACTTTCAAATATTGTTTATTGTTTATTTGGATCCCTATTAGTTGTTACCAAGGCAACAGCTACTCTTCCTAGGGTCCATGTTACGATCATAATGAACAGCATAATCTGATAACAACATCTATGAAGTGAAATGCGATACGATGTGCAGATGTCTGTGCGGCAGTGGAAAGTCAGAGTCACGACGACCAGGAACAAACAGTGGCTGCTTTTTATTGACTTCAGCCGGAGAACAGAGGATGCATTATGAGACGGAGCAGAGGGAGCGAGGACATGCTCTCTGTCCCGTTAGACTATTAACAGATCGACATCCTCTGAGAGGACATGAAGGGATAACCCATGACTGTGTCTGAATTTCCTCTTCTTCTTCAAACCAGCTTGTTTTATCCGTGTTTATCTTCATATGTGTCGCTTTAACAGCTGTGTAATGTGTCTTATGGGGGAAAATGCACACATGAAAAAGTCTGAACATATATTGCAATTAAAAATACTTGCATAATTGTGTGAAATTAGATCATCCATCCATGAGCGATTGTCTTTAAAAAGTCAAAAAACAGTGTGTCAGAGTGCACAAAGAGGCTAAAATTGTTTTGCAAGTGAACGTGATGCTTTTTTGTTTCCTTTAACAACTAAATTATTAGTAACTTGTGTGTATTTTTTTAATATCTGTGATGTTTTTGTCGAAAAATCCTTCCTTTATAGGCAATAGCACCTCTCAAAGTTTGTTTATTTCTGTTTCTTCTCAGACCAGAAGCCAAAAGTAGTCAGAGACGGCTATCTGCTCTGTCCAGCTCCTGTTCTGCACGAGGTCGGACAGTAAGTCAACACACATGCATACACACAACGTGCTCATAACTGTGTGGAGCTGTAAACAAGCTGCAAGTCTTGATGTCAGCACAAGGGCAAAAAAACAATTAAAAAATGTAATCACAATTAAATTTTTGTACAGTCACAGTTTAGCATTCTGGTCCTTGTTATGTAAATATAATGGCGTATTGTTGCAGTTGCCCGCAAAATAAAACAGTAGCCACAAGAATTTCTTAATCCACAGCTGAGAAACCACGCTCGTGTTTGAACACAGAGAATAGTCATCCTCTCCGTCCTTGTTTTTCTCTTTCTTCTTCCTTTGTTGCGCAGTAAAACCCTCGTGATTAAAGTTAGTTATCGCCAAAGGCTGTGAGTTTGTTAAGTAATACTTGTAAATATCAGAGTCATGAGCATCTCCGTGCCTCATTAGCCTTTTCTCTCACCGGCAAGCCAATACCAAGCCTGTGTTTACCTTAAATAGAAGAAGAGATTAATTTTTGTGTAAGAAAAGTCCAGGTCGGGGAAATAATTCGGCATGACATCACTTTATAGCATCACTAAGAAGGCATTTCTCTGACAACACAGGCTCGCCCCAGGCCCATAAAGAAAAAGCATCATCAACTAATGTGAGGAAACATTTCACAATGCTGATGGATAATTAAGGCCTCCTTTGCAGTTGTGTGAAAGTAATACTGACATGTTGAATGGCTTTTCTGCAAGCCAGATTTATCAGTTTCAATCACCAGGCCTGTGCAAAAACAAGAGCTTGAAATTAGAAAGTCAATATCTGTCGTGTGTGTAGCAGAGAGAGACACAAGAACAATGTTTACAGTAGAACTATCAGCAGCTCAAAGTGTTGGATGAACTGAAGCCAGTCTGACCAGAATATCTCTGTGGCATTTAGAGAGTGAGCCAAAGCTACATTTACTTCACCGGCTTCAAACAGCACCCTCTCTCTCCCCCCACTCTCTATCTGTCCCCCGTCGCCTCTCACTTTCCATCATGCCTCACCCACTCTAACACTCCCTCCTCACTGAACCACTCAGGCATAGTTGTATCATTTCTCAGGGACAAAGCTCGGTTGAGTCCAAGTCTTAAAAGCTTGAAGCAAACAATAACTAAAATGGGAAAACAAGGAAGTCTGGTTTTAAAAATGATAAGAATATGAATGGCAAAGACTTCCTTTTCCAGTGAGTCAATGTTCTTGGCACTGATGGTGTAAGAGGGTCAACAGGGAATCTGACAAGATTACCAAGAAACACAGCTATGTGGCAGTGCTTCTCACACTTTGTGGCTGTTAACCATTTAAAGGGACAGTCCACCCCAGAATCAAATATATATATTTGCTCTTACCTGTAGTGCTGTTTATCAGTCTAGATTGTATTGGTGTGAGTTGCCGATTGTTGGAGGTACTGGCTGTAGAGATGTCTATATAATGGAACCACATGGCACTCAGCTTGTGGTGCTAAGAGCGCCAAAAGAAAGATTTAAAAAAAACTCAACAGCAGTGTCTCTTTCCAGAAATCATGACCTGGATACTCAAAATAATCCACAGATTTATTGTGAGCATGGGCAGATTATGAGACAATGGGCCCCTGAGCACAGACATGCAAAAGGCCCAATACCTCTTCGATATAGGAGCAAGACACACAGACTTTGTGGTGATTTTGCCTCTTTTTTTGACACATTTTTTGTGTCTTTGTGGTAATTTTGTGAGTGGTGATTTGTGTCATCTTGTGGAAGTTTTGCATCCACGTGTCATTTTGTGTCTCCTGGAGGTAATTTCATTTCAATCAGGAGAGACTAGCTTTCATAGTAAAAAGAATATTTATAACATGGTCACATAAGAATGAAAACCCCATCAAGATGGTATGATATAAGAAGGGTGATGAATCCATAGTCGAATAGGGAACCCCCTGGGGTCTAGATGCTGGTGGTGGTAGAGGTGAAGAAGATGGAGAAGTGCTGATGATCTGGATGAGCAGAGCAATGAGCCTTTGTCGAGCTTGTCCTGGACTCTGGATACGATGGCTGGAGGTGAACGAGGTGGAGGAGGGCATGACAGTTCAGCTGACAGCAGCAAAGGAGAGAGCAGCCTTAATTTTTTTGTGGTAGCATCCTGATTGGCTGATAGACATTGTGGCGAAGTTCGACTGGATAACTAGAAGAGCGAACACCCATAGTCAGCTGATTAGAGGAAGCAGTGGGAGTGGGATGGAGAGAATTGTGAATGGATGAGCACAAAGAAAGTCTTCCTGATTGATCTCAGGCTGAGCTTCATGTCTTTGTTTTTTTTGGTCGTTCTGTGTTTTTTGGTAGCTATTTTGTGTCTCGAGTTTGAGTCTCTTCTTGGTTGGCATGTGTTACTTTGAGGAACATTTTGCAGATGGAGGCTGCGAGGGGCCCCGACACCTGGGGCCATGGTTCAGAGCAGTTTATGGAGGAACTATTTTCTTTCAACCAGACTACACCACCATGCAGAAGGAAGTGTATATTTACTCATGTGCTGTAAACATTAGCTAGCTCAGTGGTGCTAGGTGAGCTAGCTGGTTCCCTCTGTGGTGTGATTGGCAGGTGTGGTGCAGTTGAAAGAAAGTAGTTCCTACATGAAACTGCTCACAACAAGATCTGTCAATTATCTCGACTAACTGGATCATGATTTCTGGAGAGAGACATTGCTGTTAAGTTTTTCAAATGAATTTTCGGGCGCTTTTAGCACCATCTAGTTCCATTATATACAAGAGAAGGCAGACATCTCTCCAGCCGATATCTCCAACACGCAGTAACTCACACCAAAACAATCTAGATTCATATATAGTACTACAGGCAAGAGGAAAACATGTATTTTTGATTTTAGGGTGTTATTTAATAGCAATAAATCATTAAAAATCCATATGTCCCCCATAAACAAACACATGCACCCTGTCACAATGATCCTCACTGTATTTACCTCCATGTTAAAGGCTTAATGAACACGATTTGCAGCTGGTAGTACGTGTGCAAGAAGTTTTTCTTCTTCTGATTCTGTCTAATAATTGCAGATCAATTGAAGTGCTGGTTAGCCTGAACAATGGGCAGTCCTACATCTCCAGTCCCATCACCATCTATGCTACAACATGTGTGAGTATCAGCCTTATAGTACCAAAAAAATGCCCATCTTCCTTGATAGGTTGCCAATAACTACAATAAAATCATGACAGTATTAAAACAGCTGCAGTTTGCCTTGTAGAGCAAAACAGTCTTTTACCCATCATGCTTTCCGTAATAGCTAAGGAGGAAAAGTATCTCAGAGTAAGGACATAGGTATGGCTCTGTCATCGGTGCCAGTGTAATGATAACATAAGATACATAACCACATCTCCAGGTGCATGGTGTAATGAGTGTAGCTGATTAGTGTGTGTTTATTGCAGTCAGATGGGACCTGGGTGCTCTGGTTGCTGTTGGCTCTGCTGCTGTTAGTGGCTCTGGCTTTATTTTGGTGGTTCTGGCCTCTCTGCTGCACAGTGGTGAGTTTACAGTCTATGAATGTGCATGTATATGTCCAACCCTGGCCTCGTGGAAGCATGAACCATAATCCAGTGCTATTGTTATTTATGGATGTAGCCCACAAGTTTAAGTGCTGCAATTTGACCTGGGTTACTGTGGTAACACTGCTACTCTCGTTGTCCATAGGCAGTGTTAAGTGTTTTCGTATTGTTTCTTACAGGTGATCAGAGACCCACCCCCATCTCGCCCACCTCCTCCACCTCCTGTCATTGTGAGTAAACCACATTTCTCTTATGTTACCACAGCAGGTTTCTGACGTTTGGGTTTTACTACATGTTGCCATTTTGGCATTGACTGCAGTGAAGAAGCAGAGTAAGGATTTCTGGCACAACCTCACACATCTGACGAGGTCAAACTCCAGCATCAGCAGCTATAAAGAGCAACTTTATAGAGAGACCAGTGCGTTTCGGTTTTTAGCCTTCATCGGAGTAGAAGTCACTCACTCGTGTATAAAGATGTTCTCTTGATGTTTGGTACAAACCTAAATTACAAACATACTCCCTCATGAAAAGCAGCCTCAGTGTAGAGCCTCGTGTGAAACACAGTTTAACCAAAATTCAATCATGCCTAGTTGAGTTCAGGCAGGTTTATTGTCTCCCTGCACAGAGGAGGCTTTGTTTGTCAAGTGGTTTCAGTGAGATCAAAGACAAAGGCCCAGTTTACACCTCGTGTTAACATGCGTCTTGGGTGATCTGATGATGGGTGGACAGCTCAGAGTCTGTCTGTTCACAACTGGCATTAGAATGTGTCTCCACATGCATCTGGAGTAACCGCTTGTGGTCGGATCTCACTTACCTGCTCTACATACAGGCACGCACAGTCTTTGTTTGCAAAGACCACGTGATGTTTTTAACTTGCGGGAAGCAGCAATGCACTTTGTCTGTCTATTGTGCTGGGAAGAAGAAGAAGAAGAAAAAGAAGAAGAAGAAGAAGAAGAAGGAGGAGATGATGATGATTATAATGATGATGAGTATGATAAGGAGGAAGATGAGGATGATGATGATGAAGATGATGATGATGATGATGATGATGAAGAAGATGATGATGATGAGTATGATAAGGAGGAAGATGAGGATGATGATGATGAAGAAGATGATGATGATGAAGATGATGAGTATGATAAGGAGGAAGATGACGACGATGATGATGAAGAAGAAGATAAGTATGATGAAGAAGAAGATGATGAGTATGATGAAGAAGAAGAAGATGATGAAGAAAATTATGCTGAAGAAGATGAGGAGGAGGAAGAAGATGATGATGATCATGATGATGACGAAGAGAAAGATGATGATGAAGGAGAAGATGGCGATGAGTGTGACAAGGAGGAAGATGATGATGATGATATGATGAAGAAGATGATGATGAGTGTGATGAAGAAAATTACGCTGAAGAAGATGATGATGAGGAAGAAGAAGATGAGAAGGATGATAAGCAGATGATGATGAAGATGATGAAGAAGATGATGAAGAAGAGGAAGAAGAAAAAGCAGATGATGATGATGAAGAAGAGGAAGAAGATGATGATGTTAATGAAGAAGAAGAAGATGATGATAAGGAGGAAGATGATGATAAGAAAGAACAAGAAGATGATGATGATGATAATGAAGAAGAAGATGACGATGAGTATGATGAACAAGAAGAAGATGATGATAATGAAGAAGAAGAAGGAGAAGAAGAAGATGATGATGAAGAAGATGATGATGAAGAAAAAGACGGTGATGAAGAAAAAGATGATGAAGAAGAAGAAAAAGATGATGATGATGAAGATTAAGATGAAGAGGATGATGAAGAAGAAGAAGATGATGATGATGAAGATGATGATTATGATGATGAATAAGAGCACTTCCCATGAAGAACTTTACAAAGACCTTGACACACTGTTCCTATGTGTCAAGGTCTTTGTCCCTCATCTTCATCAGTCTAAACACATGGGGTCTAATCCTTGGCTTGTTCCAGCAGAACAAACCACCCAAGATGTCTGACTCCCTTGTGACACATCTGTTGTTGTTTCACACTTTCAACTGACAGTCAATTGACATGTAATGATGACATATCTCCGCCTACACAGAGGCGTCAGTGTGGCCGCAGGCACATTAGCATACGGACTGCTGAAAGAATGTGGCCATGTGTGGCCTGGGCCACCTCTGAATGTGGTCTGAGTGTTTGGCTCTCAACCCACATTGAAAACACATCGGGTGACATCACAATAGGGTGATTTTCATTGTGCTAACATGTCGCCTCATTCCCCTCACACGCGTTTCCCACTCACATCTTAGCTCCACCCAGGTAGGGTGTGAGAAAGATGCGAGGAAGGGAGGTAAGGACGGAGTAGCTGAAGCTGCCAAATGAGAAATCCTTGGTAATTAGAGCTGTCCACTCTTAATCCGATCACCCAAGATGTTAATACCGGGTGTAAACAGGGACAATTTGTGTTTTATTGCCTTTTTATATGATGATGTCAGAGCTACATTTTTTAGCAAATTTGTTCTACATATCTGAGGTTGGATAATCAGAGCTGCATTTCAAGCATTAGGAGGGGAACCATTTCTGTGGTACTCTCAGGGTCTCGTTAGTCCATGTGGGCTGGGCACTTATGTATGTGCACGACACGATATAATAAATGACCTAACTGTCTAAGTAACTGCAGCTGTGTCTGATAGGCTGCAGCAAACACACACGCACCTCTTATGTGCTATCATTTAAAAGGTTAATAATATTACACAGGGCGAGCTAACTTCTTTCAAACTTTATTTAAATGTACTTTTGTTTTCCAGGAGGAAGAAGATGTTTCGCCCAAACACAGGTGGCCTACAGTGGACGCTTCGTACTATGGAGGCAGAGGTGCTGGAGGAATCAAACGCATGGAGGTAGATAGAAATACATAATGTAGTTAGGTGTTGACAAACAAACACAGATCATCTGCCAAGAACAAACAGTGTGACATCTGTCATTTGTACACGTGGTCTACAGGTGCGCTGGGGGCAGATGGGGTCCACAGAGGAAGGGTCACGGCTCGAGAAAGCCAAAAACGCTGTGGTCACTATGCCTGAAGGAGCGGATGAGCCCTTCATGCCCCGACCCCCTCCACGCCCTCCTCCAGTCTACACCCCCCCACCACAGTCTAAATGGTACACTCCCATCAAGGTGAGACTCTAACTTTATTAATCTCCACTGACTTTATCACATATGTGCAGATAAATGTAATGTATATCATTCTTTATCTGCATTTTGAACTTGTATTCAAACTTCAGGGGCGTTTTGATGCGTTGCGGGCATTACTGAGGAGACAGTACGACAGAGTGGCGATCATGAGGCCGACACCTCAGGACAAGGTGAGAAACATCTGCAGTGTTTCCCCCCAAAACAATTAAACCCCTTGAATGACAGAAAACACTGCTGTTTATCAATTCAGAGTACAGAAAGACTGTAGTGCCACCGCCTCATATAAAGGGCAGATGAGGTAGTTTGGCACCAGGAAACATTATCAACAAAACGTTTACTGGAACAAAATGGTAATGAAAGCTGCTGCCTCACAACAGGCTCCCCTCCACCTCAGTGAATGGCACTGGAATCTACCACCTGCCAAGTTAATTAGGGGGTGTGCACTGAAATCACACAAAATAATTAACAAACCATTAATGCAAGAGTTACTGTAGTCATCACAGTTTCCCTGTGGGCACCCATACATACCAATGAGCTCACCTTATGTAATACAGTGTCACTTACTGTGGGACTGTCTCACCTATCCTCCTTCATCTTAACAGTGCCCAGCCCCTCACTGCTCTCAGGACATAATGAGGCAAACCTGTTTTCACTATCCCTGATTAAGCAGCTCAGATAGTCCCAACAATCCAGGCAGAACGACAAAGAACTTCTCCCCACAGATCATAATCCAGTAAACCTATAAAACATACCAAACAAGCTTGTGTCATTTATACAACTTGGTTGATAGTGTATTAAAACCTGAAACATTAGACTAAGCAGACACAAGAAAACACTGTTAATGTTGGGAGCAGGGCCCAGTGGAAAGGTAGAAAGGTAACCGTCTCATAGAGTTGTTTATTCCTGCCAGACTGTCTGCAACCGCCAAGACATAATAATGTTTTTGCCAGTTAATTTGATTAGAAAATTGATCCACCCTCTTGACTGCACAGTGATTTGATTAAATAATTACAGAAAATAATACAGCCCTGTCTCCCCCCTCTAATTATCTACGCAACAAATAACAGCTCACTGCACACACAGAGTCGTTCTAAATAAATCTCAATATCAACACTTACAGTGTGTCGCCAAACTCAGCTTCAATAGGCCACAGAACCTCCAGTGTTATAGGATTGTTTTCTTATTACAATGGTTGCTGATTTGATTTTGATGATTTATCGTCATATTTTGTTCCTGTGGTCCTTCTGATGCAGGCACGATGCTCAAACATTAACAAGTTCCTTCATGCATAGAAAATGCCACTGTTTATTTTTCTGAAACACTGGTTCCCAACTGGTCCAGATTTCTTACTTACTTGCACTTGGACATGTCATAAAGCTAGCTTGCTGTCTCTATTAAGTAGCTATCCATTAGCCACTCCCTCTACATCAGGAAACAGCACTTCAAAATAAAAGCTCTGTGTCAGAAATTCACTCTACGGGGCGTCGGTAGTGTAGTGGATAGTGCCGGCGCCCCATGTACAGAGGCATTGCCTCGCTGCAGCGGCCCCGGGTTTGAATCCGGCTCGCGGCCCTTTGCTGCATGTCAGTCCCCACTCTCTCTCTGTCTCCCCATTTCACCCTCTGTCCTGTCAATAAAGGCAAAAAGCCAATAAAAACAATCTTTAAAAAAAAAAAAAGAAATTCACTCTACTTAAAAATTAAGTGTGTTTTTGACAAACTTGACACGTTCCTGAGTCACTTGCGGTCCATTCGAAATGTTCCCACGACCCACTTTCGGACTGTAACCCACCAACTGGGAACCACTGTTCTAAAACATATTCTTCTTGATGCTAACTGTATTTTGTTGGTTCTGTTTTCGCTTTCTTTTTCACTTATTTCTCCATGTTGTTGGCTGTAATGCTGCTACATTTCAACCATAGACAGTATATAAAAATGGACAACATGACAGCTACCCAAAAGTGAAGCCAAAACATCGCCCCCTGGTGGCTGGCTGCAAAAGCGATCATAAACCCCACCCCCTCTATGTTAGCGGACAGGAGAGGGGTCAACTAGTGATGGCCTCATGAAGCCTCATGAAGCATTTTCTTTATTTTCTGAGCCCACTAGATGGCACTCTTGGTTTAAAGAGAGAGTCTCAAAGAATGGCAGTTCGGTTCACCTTTTGGTGAACAAAAAGCGCCATCTAGTGTGCTCAGAAAATAAAGAAAATGCTTCATGAGGCTTCATCTGGCCATCACTAGGGTCAACTAAAACCCTGGCCTTTGCCATCATCTCCTGGTTTGGCAGCCTCTCACTAGGAGATAAAAAGAGGCTGGAACACATTGTTAAAGTTGCCAGCAAAATCATTGGTGTTGCATTACCTGATCTGCCTACAATATTTAGCAGGAGGGTAAAATCTAAGGCTCAGGATGTCATACAGTGTCCTGATCATCCTCTCCATGCCGAGTTTGAACTCCTACCCTCTGGCAAGAGATTCAGATTGCCAAAGGCTAAATCAAACAGATTGAAAAATTCCTTCATAACACAAGCCATTACCCAACTTAATTTAAATTTTAAAAAATGAACAGTTATGATGCACTCTACACTCTACTCTCAGTCGCCCCCCAGGGTATTTGTGTACTTACCCTTCAGTGTCGTGTCAAAACTTGTGTGAATGTGCTTTCTATGTTTTTTTATGTGTTTGTTTTTTACCTACCTGCAAAGCAAATTTACCTTTGGGGACAATAAAGTTGAAAGTTGAAGTTGAAGTTGAAAAGATCGAAGTACACATCAAATAAATTTTTCCCAGTGATGGTTTCTGAAAATGGGAGTCTGACATCATGATTGACAGCTGGTTGTGCCAGTTGATGTGCTCACGATTGGTTGGATGGCATTAACTTGATACTGCAGTAATCACTACTGCACAGACTCTCATTTTAGATGAGGAGCACAAGGAGGCAGCCGCTGTATCTGGGATATTTTGGCTTCATTTTTGCACAGTAGGAGGGAGTGGAAATGCATCAACCGTCTTAATATACAGGCGGTGCTTCTCAAAGTCAAGGAGGGATCCTCAAATGGCTCACATGGTTTAATTTAACACGTAACACATGCATCACCTCTGGTTTGTTTATGCTGTTTTATATCATATTGATTAAAATCTGCTGCTCAGTGTGATCATCATCTGACTGTAGCATCTGTCTTGTGTTGTCTCCAGGGCCGCTGCATTAACTTCACCAGAGTTCAGAGTCACTGATGTTCAAACACGAGGATCAACACTTCACTTTATTCCAGCTTATGGCCAAAGATGACTGAAATGTACACTCAGAGATGATTGTTTGGATTCAATGTCTATTGTAAATAAATGTCTTTACTTATTCCCTGCTGTTTTTATTGCATTTATTAATCTGTTGTTTGTTGTTTGTTTTGGTGCATCAGTCAAAACCAAACCAAAGACACATTATTCAGTTGTCTTGTTTATTTGAAAGAAAAAATATAATTCTCTTTTCACAAAGACCTTCAGTACGAGTACCCTGATCGGTAACACAAGTGATACACAAAAAAGCATATATGAGAAAACACTTAGAATATGAAACATACAATGAGCTTTATTATAAAACATAATAGCATCATGTTTGCTCGTAGGCAGATTTTAAAGGATCACAACACACTCATATCATCGCCGATGAGATGAAGAGGAGGGTGAGGTCCCTGTTTGCGCACACACAGACACACACACACACACACACACACACACACACACACATCAGACCCAAAACACTCCTTTATCATACATGAACTGGTGTTGTTTTAACAAAAATAGCTTACCAATACAGAGCCAGCCAACCAGCAACAAGCTCACGGTGAGATCTCAGATTAAGTACATAAAGAAAAACATATTTTTTAAACTTCTGATACAAAATACAACTTAATACTGTAAAGAAAGACGCCTTAAAATTGGTGTCACCAAATCCTATAATACAATACACAATACCCACTGAAGTGCATTTGATTTAACTTACATGACTAGCATGATGCTGCGGACACTCGCACAATTTTGCATCACCAAAGTGCACGCGTCACAAAATGCTTAGAACCAAATAGCATGATTGGTGAGTACAGTGTCGGTAAAATGTGTTAGGGAATATGTAGCTGCTTGTATTATGTGTTTCAATGACATCAAAGGCTTGAACGACATGGAAATAGCCGTAAATTGATGCCGTGTGCAAACTGAGAGAAAAATGAGTTGGATGTTATTGCTAACGATATTATTACAACCAAGCACTCAACAAGACAACACTGCAGACAACACCACTTCTAAAAGCAGCTGTTAGCCTGTTATTTATAATACAGGTCGATGCTCTTCCTCTCAGACTGCATCTCTCTCCTCTCTCTGGGGTTCCTGTCTGAACTCAGCCAGGATGTCCGCAGAGAAACACTGCTGATGTTGCAATATATCCAATCAGGTCCACATCCGTCTTATTTAGAGACAAAACTGGTCCTTCATGCTTGCTTAGCATGAGTCCTTCTACAATATGTTGTCGCCATGATGGAGGTACTGGAGATATGAAGAAAATCCATGTCTGACTTTTTCTGCAGTCGCCTGAAGTCCTCTTTGTAAGTGTCCTGGACAGAGGTGACGTTGAAGAAACACAGCTGATCCAATTCAGGGTGATTCAAAACTGAAGCATTGAGTTCCTTTGGCACCTGATCAGTTTCATCAAGGATTGTTCCACTATCTGATTTATAAATCATTCAAGCTCCTTGTAAACTCAAAGCCCACATATTGTAATATATTCTGTTTATCTGTGAGATTTTGGGCCCAGCTGCGTTCACTGTCCAAGACCTAGAGTTGTAAATTGTGAAAATGTATCGATGAGATAACACGGAGGAACCTGTAGCTTTAAAATACCTCATTTATTTACACTCTGCAGAGCAGAGGAGATTGTCGCTCTCTTAGGACCGATTCTCTCGATGGAGAAGGGACGATCTGCAAAACAGAACGTAGATTATTGTTATATTAATTGTTTTAATATATATTATTGTTGAGGTGGTTTGATAGGTTTGAGTGCCTGTACATCTATGTGCACACCCACCTAAGAGACCTACGACTGTCTTTCTCCATGTGGTTCTCAGGTCCTTCGCTCTCGTACGAGGCCAGGTGCAGCTCTGCAGTGAAAAAACAACAAGAGTTTAATTTGTTGCCACATTTCCTTCCTTCCACATCCTTGACTGCAATTTATACATGATTGGATTAATGCGGAGAAGATTGTGTACTGACCGTCTTCGCTGAAGACTGGTGTGGTGACAAGGTACTGGAGGATGCGGCGGTCTCTCTCAAACGGACAAATCACCTGACGCCAAACCAGGAACTCGCTCACCTGCTTTGCAAGCTCCCAAAGTTTCTGTTGAGACACAATGACATCAGACTTTATTAGCACTGGCACTACTTAAACAAGACGAATCTTTGTCTTGCAGATCCAGGAAATACACAAAAACCGTGTCTACAGATATAACCCAAGTTGAATTTAAGACTTTTTAAGACCTTTTTTAAAAGAAAACAAAATCTCATCGCTGTCATAAATGCTATTTATCATTGCAATATTCAGAGAAATACCACGGGTAAAAAAATATTTTTCCTCGGTCTGTCCAATGATTGTCAACACTCAATCTGAATTTAAGCCAATTTAAGACTTTTTAAGGACTTATATTAAGAAACTTAAGACATCTTAAGACTTTTTAACGACCTGTAGACACCCTGAAAAACCATTAGGAGCGTAATGCACGACAAACAACTGTCTTAGTTTCTTAATGTCATCTGAGGAAAGAGGAGAAGATGTAATACTCTTTTTAGCCACACGGGGGTGCCATTACATCACATGTGCAAGCCTAATCTCAAGGCCTTCACTGTTCTGTGTAACAGTTACACAATGTCACAGTCAGTGATCAAATCTTAATGTGTTTAAATCAGCTTCTATCTGTTAATATTTCAAACAGCAATCTCGTCAAAGGCACAGAGCTCTACCTGATTCATTTAATGCAATTTTGTCATTTTAAAACCAATTTCTTAAACTGTGGACTGACCTCAAAGTTGATGTGCCCGTTGGTCAGCCTGCTGGCACAGCCTTCATTCAGGAAGTAGATGTCTTTAATGAGGAGACTGAAGAAAGGAATCACAATCTGGAAGAGAGAGACGATATTAAGGTTTTATGAACATTTTAACGTCAGGACATTGTTTTGTTTTTCTTCCTACAGGACTCCTGAGTGCTCTCCTACCTTCTCTTGGCTGCTGTGTGCAGTCTCAGACCTCTGGGTGGCGCCGCGGAGCGCAGTACGGTAGTTGCTGAAGTTACTGGATGGGTCCATTTGGTGCTGAGTGAGGTCAGACAGAGCAGACGTTGATCAAACACATACAGACAAGCACAAAGTTTGCACACATGAACAAGGTGAGGATCCTACACTGACGTATGATGGGGTTTTTTCTCACCTCCAGGATTTCAAACTTGTCTGTGTTGACTTTACTCCAGGTTTTCTTTAGCCTGGCGACAGGACTCATGTTCATCCCAGCTGAAAGACAGAGACAGTATTGAGTATACAGAGTGTTTGCAGACACAGACCAAACACAAAATGACCAGACTAGACTGCGTCAAGACTCCACTGACTCAGTTTGTACTTCCTTGGCCTGTTGGCCAGCTGGCAGTGTATTTGTTGACTTTACTGATTCTGATTGTTGGCTATTCAACAGAGAAATGGTGGGAACTACAATGCACTGTCATTCAAACAGTGTATGTTTGCTGCTTTGAATTATATGTCACTAAAAGTTTCCATATGTTAATTGACAAATACTCACTGATGATGGCCATAAGGGAGTTGAAGTTGCCGATGTTGAAACACTCCTGAGCCACATCAATGAAGAACTCTATGATCCGTGCTCGGTGCTTCTTCTTCACTGGCTGTAGGGAAAGAACACAACAGGAAGTGAATCACTTGATCAATAGTCTAAATGGCCAACTGGGGATTCAAAATAAGGCATGGATGAAAACTGAAACTGAAACGAGCCAATGAACTACAAGACAACAACGTACCATACAGATCTCAGTGGCGACCAGGTAACTCAGTCTGTTGAACCAGTTGACGTAGGCCTCCAGGTTACTGGTTTTACGCTTCCGGAAGAAACCCTATGAAAACATGAGGGAGATAACGTGGTCAAAACACATGCAAGTCTGCAGAATGAAAGAGACACAGTGTGATGTTAATGTTTTTCATCATGTTTCTGTCAGTATTCTATTGTTTCAGGGACTTCAGTCTTTTAACAAGAGAACTGTGAATTAAGGGTGGAAGGAGACTGATGCAACGCCAAGATTTGATCCAACTCAGGTTTCTTTTATCTTTGAATAGGGCCACCCTCTAATATTCCACCAAATATTTGTCTCAGCACTTAGCACAATCATTACTGCTTTGCCGACAGCGTCATTAACAGGCGGCTCGCTCAGTGTGTGACGTGCACTTGTAGATAAAATACAGGCCTATATTAATGAAGGTTCATTAGTACGGTTTTTTATTTCTCTGTAACGTAGCACAGTGTTAACAATGTTACTGATACTATTCTTTCTGTGTTGCCCCGCCAAAAAAATATAATTTAATAATTACATTAATATCGTAAACATGCGGGCGACTAGTCAACTACTGGTCCTAAATGACGACTATTGGTCGACTAGGAAAATTTCTAGTCGGGGGCAGCTCTATCTTTGATTACATTCAACTGGATAATAAAAGGGAACAAAATACTCAAAGTACCGTACTAGCTTTTTATTTGGAGCTTTCAATCACATCTCATGGTTTTCCTCAGCAGATAGTGTTTGCTAAGAGTTCTAAGAAAAATTAATCATTAATAAATAATAATAATATTAATACATAAGAAATGCAAACACTGAGTAAACTCCATCCACTGTGAAAAAACAGGAAAATACAGATGAGGCTAGGAAGTTTTTTTTTTGGCCATTTAACCTTCTTTTAGCATTTGGGGCACGGTGTGCCCCAAATGCTAAAAGTTCTTTCTTTAAAAAGAACTTTAAAAGTTCTTTCTTTAAAAAAACCCGACAAGACAAACTCTGATTATGATATTCTGCAGCATAATTTTCTCAAGCATATCCAAGAAATACTTTCACATAAAAAAAGAGCTGCTGTAATTTCCTTTGCAGATGGATCTTGACAGCCCTCACACCCACACAACCTGTGGACCTGCTCAACAGAGTCTGTGACGTGTCTGTTAATATTTCCATCTCATTTCCATCTGCTTTTGGGCCTTTTGGTTTTTCTGCGAGACACACGGTGGTGAACCTGTTTGCCGGGGGGCACTTCTATATAAATAAACATTAGGAAAGCGCTGTATAAATAAACTTGACTTGCTGGTGATGATGTAATCCCACGGATTCACGGCTCTATTAAATGCTTACACAACACCGGCAGCCCACTCCACTCAAAACTTCCCCTTTACACTTCAGGACCCCTTACACTGACTCAACCGCTCTTTTATACAAAGTGGGTCTTATATAACTGGCGCAGCACCGGTGAGGACCGAGAAGCAGCTTGGTCACAAGCAGCGGCTGAAAGCTTGTTCTCAGCAGCGCTGATTGAAAGCGACCCTTCAGCTGACTCACAGGACCACTTAGGAGGGAGAGAGCCCTTTAGATACACTTAGACGTACGCAGAATGGCTCTTTCATACTGTGTTTGATGCATTTTCAAAAGCTACATTAAAAAAAAAAAAAAAGCTGAACAAATTCCCAAAATCTGCCAGAAGCATCTTTCATGTGGTTTCTAAAGCAAATTAACTTGAACTGAAGCAGACCACAAATTACACTCAAAGTAGACCCAAAACGAAGACGCTTGAAATCAAAATAATACAGGATGACTTTAAAATGACTGCAATCTGGGGCTTTTCTACATAATTTCTTTGATGCTGATAAGGTCATGCTGCTGTGTTCTTCAGCAGCCTTTATAGAAAGGTATATGCTGCAAGCCGTAGTAGAAAGCTCTAATAATTTAGGATTAATTTGAATCAGCCACATTAAATACTAGGGGGGAAAAAGCAAACAATCAAATGAGGGACAAGATTAAAGGAATACCACACCCCATTTATGACCATTAGTACTTCAAACATTCATCCCATGTTAAACTGAATTCATGAAAAAGACTCTTGTTTTCTCGCATGCCTCCAAGGTGAACAAAGGATCCAAAAATGGAGAAATTTCATGATGAATTAAAGTCATCAGGGGCCATGTTTGGGAACAGTAAAAATATATCAGTACATCAACTCTCACACAACTCATGCAGTATAATCCAAGTCTCATTTATCCAGTCATATGCTCAGTATTTCCCAAACAGACACTCCTTATTAACAGTGAACTGAACAGAAAGTGAAACGTATCGATGCTTCCCTTAAAGCCAGAGTCCATTGACAAAAATACTAATTTTACCTCACTGAACACAGGAGCTGCTGGTCTACCACTGCCTCGATCTGTAGTTTGTTTGTGTTATTTTGTGACTTCACTTATGTCCAAACTAACCTTAAAATACTCAAGTCACACAATAACACAAACAAACAATAAATAAATGTGGCATCGACAGAACAGCAGCTTCCGTATTCAGCGAGGTGAAATTACTGCTTTTGTCAATGGAGTCTGGCTTTGAAGAGAGCGATAAATTTCACTTTTTGTTCAGTTCCCCTTCAGAGAGGGCTGTCCGTTTTGGGAAATACTGATATTAATATTAGACTTGGATTATACTGCATGAGTTCTGTAAGAGTTTGTAAAACAATGTTTGGTTATAGTTTTGCTGTTGTTAAACGTGGTCCCCTATGACTTCAATTCATCAAGAATTTTCTCCGTTTTTGGATTCTTCGCTCACCAGAGGCATGCAAAAAAAAAAAAAAAAGTAAGTTTTCTTTGTGATTTCAGTGTCACCCAGGGTGAGTTGTTAATATACAAAATGGTCATTTAGGAGGTGAAGTATTCCTTTAAATCCAAGAATTATGTGTTCTGGTTGAGATGTCAGGGTTATGTTTTATGTCCTGATTGAGATAATACAAAACTGAAACTCAATAGTACCTTATGGTTCTCCAGAGGATCCTTCATGGCGAACGTCTGGATGAACTCTTCAGGACCAATAAAACTCAGTCTGTCCTGCAGGCAGAGAACAGAGAGAGGAAACAGTCAGTGCAATTATATATAAAAGGAGGATGTAGGATGTATTCAAAAATAATGATGTAGAAGACCAACAAGAAGGAGATTCTTGAGCAAAATATACATGACAACTAAACTGGAGATGATGATGAAAAAAAGGAGAGCTATAATTTTAATAAAAAGCCACTGCAACAAAAAAGCTATATAAAGAGAAACACACTGACAGCTACTTAAAGTGGGCTGTAAAACTGTTTTTTTTAGATTAGGATTGCCAAAAAAACAGCACAACTGAAAGCAATTTAGCTTCATATAAAATGAGTATTAATAAACTTTCTATATGTACCGCCACCGCAAAACAGACCACACAAAGGGATTTATGGGAAAACAATAAAACTAAGAAATAACAGTCATAAAACAATAATTCAATAACTTGACACATGAGCAGCACATAAGGCAAAAAAATAATAATAAATTCCCTAAATTTAGACGGGTAAACGAGCCTGTTAAGTAGTGATCACATGTCACGCTTCATCACAGACACACAACTGCAGATTTGCCTCCAAATGTCACAACAGATGGTCACACAGGAGACGCATGACACATTAATAAGACTCCCAAATCTCCTCTTACCAGTTCAATGTGTGTGAGCTGCTGGGCCAGGATGAAGGGGTCGTCGCACACGCTCATTACGTCACTGCGCTGGCCCGAGGCCTGTTTGCTTTTCAGGGAAGCGGGCCGCTCCAGTGCCACGGCGTTGAGAGCGGCGACGGCCTCCTCGTACTGGCCGAGGGCGGATAGCCGTTTGATGAGTCGCTGGGTCATCTGCTGCATGGCTCGCCAAGAGTACTGGAAGCATGACAGAAACGTAACACAGATCATTAGATAACAGGGCGTTTGACTAACACAGAGATCACTGTCATGATACATGTAGAGATTTTTGCTGATTACTTTAGTGTGGCAGCCTGGCATGCTGATTTTAGGCTGCCGTTAGGACAACAGAAGTCATAGACCTGTCACTTCCTGGTGGTTTTTCCTGCCACAAATCTTGTGGTCTTGTTCTAAAATGTAACTACGATGAATACTGTATACTACTGGTGTAACAATCCATTGATCTGGACTGATGTATCAGTCAATAATCAATGATCCAATATCATAATCTTTAATAACACCATTATTTTCAAAATTCCCAAGGCACCACTGCGTCACCATCAAACAGCAGCAGGCAGATAATGGCAAGAAGCCAAGGAAAAGACTAGGAGGATACCTTTTCCCCTCTGAGGAATAAATCAGCAGTCAAAATATTTTGTATTTCGGACAAAGGATGGGTCAACAGACAAAGCACAGGCTGTATTGTAACAATGCTGATACTAGATAAGATACTCAGGAAACATGACAAACCTGGCCGCGCTTACTCATCCTGCTAACTTGTTGCTCTTGCTACAGCAATATTAGCTGCTCTGTTTAAACAATGTTTGGCTGAAAAATGTGCACGCAGGCTAAAATTCGACCATGCTGTTCTGTCAGGGCATGCAGTGACTTAAACCAATGGTGAGTAAAAAAAGAAAAGCATAAATAATACATATAATTTGTTAAGCTATGAGTAGGGGAAAAGTCCCCTAGCCACTAAGCTAAGCTAAGCTAATAATGGTGACTAGCATAAAACAGTTGTTTTGTCTATAAATGTTGACAGTTTATTGAGCCTGATTTCATATTTTTGTTAAATGTTCTTGTCTTGCCATGTTTTATTTCTAAGTAAACGTTACTACATTTAACCTTTTACAGTTTTTTAAGATATTTTTAGGGCATTTTTGCCTTTAATTGATAGGATAGTGAAGCGTGAAGGGGGGAGAGAGAGAGAGGGAGAGACTTGCAGCGAGAGACCACAGACTGGAGTCGAACCTGGGCCGCTGCAGCAACAGCCTTGTACATGGGGCGCCTGCTCTATCCACTAAGCCACCGACGCCCCAACCCTTTACAGTTATATACAATTATTCATGTGTTGTTTTTTTCTTTCTTTCATGGCAAAATGCGAACAAAAAGGGGTGGCAGCTTCTTCTGTAACAGATTGTGTTAAATAGGCATATGATAATATCATCAGCATAAACCACCACACACTGAACTGAACTACTGTGATTTTATACGACCGAACGACGCGTTTCGACCGCAGCTTCTTCGTTGGGCTTCGCTCAACAGATTCATATAAGCACTCACAGGTGTGCTAAATATAAATGGGTCGCATGACTTATTATCACAGCTATTTCACTTTTCTTTTTCAGTATTTTGTCTTTCACATTCTTCAAAAACATCTTTCAGTCATAAAGAGTACAACAGTTACAAGAATATGTGATTTATCCTCATCCCATTGTGTAGATGACTGAGACAAAGATTTTATAAAGAAAGATAGACTTCGGGTCCTACTTATTATCTTATATTGATCCCAGGCCCCTGAATTATATCATTGTGGTACTATGGCAGGCTTTCTTTTATCAGCAAATATCATATCATCGTCCGAAGAATCAATATAATATCGTATTGTTGTGAAACTAGAGATCTACACCTCTTACACTAACACTGACCTCATCCCCTCGGGCCACATGGTGTGTCATGTCCTTGAGGCAGCGCATCATCCTCTCATCCCTGAAGTCATATGGAAAGGTCTCCGTCCACTCGGTCAGCAGTTGCACCAGCTTAGGTGCCACCTCACGGAATCGGATCTATAAAACATCATACTGCATGTTTATTATCACTGATGTAAAAATTATATATAACTTTATAGCATTTGAGGATCTAATCTGTTCTGAGGCAAAATCTAAGCCTCCTGACACAAAAGCAGTTTGTCTTTCTAACACAAAATGCTGCTATTATCAGTTGTTTACTTCATCGTCCCCATTAAATGTGTTCCCTTCATTTTTATTTCCCTCGTGTCAAGTTGAGCCATCTGTCTGCCTGGAAAATTCTTTGCTAATGAAATAGTCAACAAATATTTCTCTCCCAAAAAAGAATTACAGACGTTTGTGTCTGTGGGTGAGTGTGACGATGACATGGTGGGTGTGAGTTTGTGTGGGAGAGAAATAATAGCCGCTCGTGTGTCATCCGCCCACCTTATCCAGCAGGGCGTCTCCAGACCGCTGCTGCTCCACACACAGGTGACAAACCCTCGTCATGAGCTCGTAGGGGTGCAGAAAGAGGCGTGAACTCAGCAGGAAGGTGAAAACATACGACCTCTGATGAGCAGAAAACAAAACAGCTCTCAGGACAGGAAAGGACGACGCACACAGGACAGCTGACATCAATCCTCTGACAGTGTAGTTTGTTTAAACTGGTACTTACATCAGGGTAGTAGTCAACTGTGGGAACCAGGTGCTGGATCAGCGCCTCAAGCGATGCTGAAACCAAACTGTTGTCATGGTAACACATCTCCCCGTAGCTAGCAGTGACGCCATGTCCGTAACGTCGGCCTTTCGCCACCACAGAGTTGTTACGAGACGACTGCTCGCTGCCGCTGCTGCTGCTGGTGTGACGGTACGCACGTCCAGGACAGGAAGTGCTGTGCTGCCGAGGGCTGTGAGGCTGCGGTGAGGAGTACGGGTTCTCTGAAACCGCGCAGCTGCTGCTGTAGTGGTGCTCCTTGGCAGTCACAGAGGAGACCGATGAGCTCCGATACGAACTGTGAGGCTGCAGTATGTCGTAGGGGTTCTCCGCGGACGTGTAGGCACCGTTGTAGACGTTTTCCTTCGCGGGCTTTGGGGCGGTGCCATTGCGGTATGGGCTGCAAGGCTGAGGGTGGTTATTGTTGTTGCCGTAAGGAGCGCAAGAGCTGAACTTTCCGGCGTATGGGGTGGTGGGAGGCATGATGACCTGGGGGAAGACACAAGAAGGTTAGGAGAGGGTAAGATGGATAAAATCAGCTGTCATGGTGTATGGAATTTTAGGACAGGATGTCAGTATATAGCATGAGGCAGTTTTGCTCCTTAATTTGCAACATACAGTGGTTCCCAGCTTTTTGTCTACGTCACCTAAAACAAAGCAATGTCAACTTGTGACACCTTGTTCATGTGTTGGCAAGGATCTGGCGATACGATACGTATCATGATACAGGGGTTACGATTCAATACTGTACGCAAGGCAATATATTGTGAGGGTTTTTTTTAAATCTAATTTTTGGAAAAATGTCGATGCTAGCATTGCACACTTTGCGAATCTGCTTGTTACATAGTCCTGTGTTCTTTGTGTTTATGCTAGTGACAGGTTGTTATGTTGGAGTAGAGTCAAATGGCTACAGATAGATTACAGTATTGATGAATCTAGCAGTCGAGGGTTTGAACACAACACAAGATGAACAACTGCCATGAATCTTTGCATGTAAACTATCAATTAAAAAGTGATACTGTTGAGGTAGAGCGGGTCGTCCACCAATCGGAAGATCGGTGGTTCGATCCCCGGCTCCTCCAGCCTACATGTCGAAGTATCCTTGAGCAAGATACTGAACCCCAAATTGCTCCTGATGGCTGTTCCATTGGTGTGTGAGTGTGTTAAGAACTGAGTAGCAGGTGGCACCTTGTATGTGTATCTGAATGTGACTTGTAGTGTAAAAAGCGCTTTGAGTGGTCCCATGACTAGAAAGGCGCTATACAAGTGCAGGTCCATTTACCAATATTGCAACACTGAAGTGTATCAATATTTACTTACACCCCTAGTTTGCACTTAGTTATGAGCAATTTGAATCATTTTTGGCAGCCTGAAGGGGTAAAGCTATCCAGTATTTCACAACAAAATTGCAGTAATTATAGATAAGTCTGAAAAATAAACATGATTTTGCATAGCAGAACATTTTTGATTCTGAGTGAAGACAAATTATTAACGTCTCATGGTGAATTTTGTCATATGATTGTGCCTAAAATGAATAAGACAGATTATTCTTTTTCCTCGCAGATCCCAAGCTGACATCTTCAAACAGATTTTTGTCCAATCAACAGTCCAAATCTCACATTGATTCATTTTTACTAATTAAAAAGCAGTGAATTCACACACTGAAGAAGGTGGAACCAGCACATGCCAAACACTTTTGTTGATTAAGCTTCTGTTGACTAGCCAATCAATTATTCCACTTGTAGTTTCAGGAGTGGCGTTGATTATGAAACTGAAAAACAGTCATCATGCTTTATAGTTATGTTCTTTCTACATAAGGTATTTGGGCATCAAGTGTCTCCTGTAGTTTTCCAGCTACTATACTATGACACAACCCCCATCCTCGCTTCCCGTGGATGACGTTTAAGCTGCGTTAATGTTGTGAAAGTATTCGTTTGAGCAACTCAATCACACAAAGGAGAGACTAACAAGTGTCTGTGAAAGTAATTGCACTTAATCACATAATGTTACCCCTCCTCTGGTGACTGTTTTGGCTTTGAACTGTTGAAAGATGCCTCCTTGTGAAATTCACTTGCCGTAAAAGTAATTTGTTCGTCAAGTTTTAGTTTACAAATATTTTTCCCACTGTTTCCTGCTTTACTGTATGCTTCAATAGGTTTCTGAGATAATTTTTCAGCGTCAGGGTGGCATACGGGTAAAAAAATAGGCCAACAGATGGATGATCTCAAGAGAGCAACAATTTTTTTCGTCTTAATGGTGTAGATAATTGGATTTGGGGAAGGTAAGCTGATCCCAGATCACCACCAAGGCGTGCTTTAACTCTGGAGCCTTCTTTATCCTGCTACTGTTGTCTGTCTAGCAACCACATGCCAGCGTAAATGAAGCCTCACACACACACACACACACACACATGCCCCACACAGCGACGTATACGCATGCACGTACACTGTGCCAGAAAACAAAAACCCTACAGGAATCCAGCAGACTTTTGTTTGTCCATCGCAGCGCCGACAGAGGAGTGTCTGCCTGAGCCAACATCTTACACACACACCCATGGCGCCTAGCCCCATGCCGGTATAATCCAAACACACACACATGTCACACATAAACAAATGATAGCTTGAGCGACACACACATACACACACACTCTTGTACCACAGCAGCTGGCGTCATGCCAGTGTAAGCCAGTCCAGTGCCAGCCCGTCTTCTGAACTCTGTGATCTGTGCCTGCTGTTTTCCTTCTAACTTGGTTATAAGATTACAGTGGCTCTACCTTCCTTAAATTACAATATAATACAATCTGGTGGTCAAGCTAAGATAAGGAATCTATTGGATAATATTTACTCCAGTGTTTTGATGCCGTTCTTCAGTCTCCGAGCTTCTGTTTGCACTGAAAGGTGACCTCGCACAAATGGAAAACGCGTCTAAAAAATTTCAAAACCAATCTCGGTTTTTCCAGACTGACTTCCTGAAAAGTTGACCCTTTGGATAGTTTGCGGCTTCCATGCTCGCAGCACTGAAATTTTACTCTCTCTAAATCATAGGTTGGACTCTCTATGGACGCCCTAATGATGGCGTTGGGAGCATAATTTCATATTGAGAGCATTGTTTAAATTCTCTTGTTTGTAAACTTTGAAAAAATTGCAGCCTTACAACAGGGTTTGATGTGGTAATCAAAGTACAGGAAAAGGCAGAAATGTATAGTTTTGTCAGAACATTGTACTGACAAAACCACAAGGGTACGGTTTCATGTGAGCAGGCTTTTTAAAATACTTTACAAGCATTGCACGCTTTGCAGTGGATTTTCCCTGCAACTGGTATCCATCTTTTAAAGTGACACAAGTGACAATATTTCCTGTTTGACAAATGGCACAGACTGTAGTGTCTGGTGCCTAAAATGCCAGGACCTGGTTCATCAAAAGGCAAAAACTAATTGAGCGTTTGAAGGAGCTGCAGCCAAATATCATCTGCTAATGGCGTTAAACCGAGAAAATTTGTCTAAACTGCTTCAAAGAGACATCATTTGGCAGTTTTAATGGATTTGACAGTTGTCAAATATCCTACTGTATGTGAATGCTGCTTTGTCCAATGTTATTTTTTTACCCTGACAGGAATAAACTGATTGGGGGGAAGTGCATTTGTTTTGCAGCTGGACTGGCTTCCTCCTCGGATCCCTGAAGATTAACAGACGCACTGATGACTAACTTCAGTCCGGTTAGTTCCAGAAAACCACCTAAATCTTTCAACCTTTCTCAGACTGTTTTTCCCTAAATCACACAATGTGGTTTGAAAAAGGTACACCGAGCTACGCTGAGGCCAGTTATACCAGGAGAGGGGGAGAACGAGGGGGAGGTATTCAACAATAGAGGTATTATCTATCCTGTCATGGCATTAACAACCGCACAAAGACCCCCAGGAAGAGATCAGAGCAGATCACAGCAGATCAGACGCACACAGCAGCTTTCACACACTCTGCTCGCCACCGTCAGGCTGTGTGACGCCCCTGTCTCTGCACGAACCGAGGCCTCATTTTCACATCAGTCAAACCAGTATTAAACAGACTTTCTTATTCTTCTGCAAGGCGTGAACTCTCATTATACCTTGACAGATATCATCTACAGTGAGGTCATACGCCATAAATCCACTCTTTTATATGCTAAGTGCAATAAAAGTGCAAGAATCTACCTTGGTGACTTTGGTATAGGAGCATATCGAAACTCACGTATTGACATAAGCAGACATTACAGCACGTCGCTCAAGGACGTCAAGCAGCTCTCATGTAGTTGTGCAAGCACTCTGCAGCTAACTTGGTCAGCCAAAATTGTCCTTAATCATGGCCAACTGACCCCAGAGAGCATCTAAGTACTCTGACCTAATGTAATCACTTGCCTAACCACGACAGGAGCCAGGCTTTGTTTGTGAAGACTCCTGCTTTTGGTGACGTCTAATCAAATCTGAGGCCTTTAAGCAAAGCTAGAAATACAAGCACGTAGGTTAACATAATGTGGACACATGGTGTGACAGAAAAGCACCTGATAAGAAGAGCTGTAAAACAATTTATCAGTTAAAGGTCAATGCGATGCGATGCTATCTTTGTTCTACTTTGTACCTTATGTACTTTGACACTAATAAGTCACATCACGTAAGGCATGCGAGCAAGACAAGTGTGTAGTCTGTGGAAAACCCTTCACAGTCAGCTTTATTTGTAACAATAAATGAGGTTAAAGTCCACGCTGTGCATATATCACTCACTCGTGGTTTTGTCAGAGCTGCACACTAGACAAGTTTTATATGTACAACAGTTAACCCTTTAACAGAACTCCTGTGAAGCCAGTAACCTACACAGGAGCACTTGTACCAAAGAAAAGCAAAGAAAGTCCATCTTTCTTAGGAAGGAGGACTCTCAAACTTCCATTTGTTACTTCCTGATGGAGGAGAAGTGACTACACTTGACCTGAGAATGCCTTTAAGCCAAGTAACATAAATCTATGATGTCAGTCTTATCTTAATTCTGTGAGGACATACCTCAAACGTGGCTGAAGGAACTTTCAAATAGCCTACTATCAGACCTGACTAATTTATTACATCTTCTTGGTAACTTTGCCAACACAAATTCTAGTTTTGATTAGCCAGTGTATCATCCCGCTTTGTTACCTGTCACCTAGCAACACCTTGCACTGATTCTGCTATTGAAATGCAGCTGGGTTTTGGTGCATTTAATGCAACACCCTTTGTAGTTGGTCAGAATTTGACCAAGGATTCTTACATTTTTCTGCGCAGGAAAACTTCTGAATATGTTGGTAACAGGCATCATTGTTTTCCTTACCTTGAATCTTAGTCTAACATGGGATACTTGAAGTTTTTTATCGTTTCACAGAAGCAGAAACTAGCCAACAAATCAGAGGGCTAAAACAATTACTCAATAAATCAATTAGTCGATTAAAAAAACGTAATTGGTTAATTGGTTTCAAATTTCTCATGAATTTTCTGGTTACTGAACTGTTGACCAAGCACAGCAAGACATTTGAAGACTTAGGCTAGCCCTGGAAAAAAAGGAATTCGTAATGGCCATTTTTCACTATTTCCTGACACTTTTAGGGCCTCGACACGCCAAGCTGACGATTGACCGACAGGCCATCGGTGAGTGTCTGTCTCCCTTGTTTTTGCAATGTATTCTGCACCGTTGGCACTAGTTGCCCTTTGTCAGCTTTTTTCAGCCAATTCAACATATCAAATTGCCGTCAGCCTGTTTTGGCAGTTCAGCTCAACTACGAGAAAAGAAATGGAAGTGAGGAAAGTAAACAAATGGCTAAAATCAAGAGGGAGTGAGATTGAAACAATATTGTTATAAAAGATAAGGGTTTTTTTAAGCAACTGAGCTCTTTAACAGACAAGGTTCGTAACTGTGCTGTTGTTCATTAGTTTTGTCAATATCAGGTTGTGTTGATAATGTGCTAACTGGCTAATTAGCGTCTTCCGGTATCCCTTTTTGAATGATGAATACAGACTGCCGCAACCTGCTGGTATGGAAAGTAAATTCCTCTCACGGCGGTGCAGAATGTACGTGCTAATTGGCCTTTAGCTATAGTCTTTGTGGTGTGCTCATGTGCAACTTTTTGGCCAAGACATAGGCAACCTGAGGTGACGTAATAGGCCAGCTTTTGTCAACACTAGTTCGGATGTCGGTTAGGTGTCTGGGCCTAATCAAAAAACATTAACTGTAAATGAATCAAGCTTGAAAAAAATTCTTAGTTGTAGCCCTACCTCAGTCCATATACTTAATGGATTTATCTGTCTCTTCTTCTGTGTTTAAGGTCGGTCGAGATGTTATTTAATTATAGTTGGCTGTCCAAGCAAAAGAACCTGCATCCCCATAATCCTTTGTGTTTGGGGGTTGTTTCCCTTTAATAACACTGGTACTTCTCTTGAGGTCACCATTACTACCACCCCTAAAGCGTCATCACCACCTGACCAAACTGCTCCACTCACACTGTCACTGTCAAAGCACCAGACGCTGGGACCCACTGACCACTTTAAAAACATGCACCTGCGACTAAATCTGATCTACAGGCAAACAGAGCCGGATACAGATACCATGTTCAGATTGACTCAAGAGATAGCTGGATTACAATTCACCCACTGCTTGTCCTGTTTTTATCTCATATTCCCACTCACACTACGCTCAAGCACGCATTTCCTTGTGTGTAGGCTCCACGCACACACCCACAGGGTGCACACAAGCACACACATACACACTCACACCTGTCCCTTGTATGATCTGGTAGGCTAGTACAGTATTAACCTAGTGTCAGAAAGGATAAAGACCCATTATCTCCTCTGCTGCTGGGATATAATAAACCCAAGCTTGTGTAAGGGGGCTCCCACACGCACATTTTTTCTATTGTCTGTAAACCTACAGATCTCACACGTTTTTTAAATTAGGATTTAAGTTAGAAAAATGAACTTTTAGATCAGTTGAAGCCCAAAATGCTGCTTGTGGTCCTCACACTGCCTTTGTGTTAATCATTAAATAAGTCAACCCATTTAATTTAAGGTTTATTTAAGCAGACTGTCACGTCAGTGTGCAAAGTAAATGGAAAACTGAGGCGTTCATTTCAGCAAGTTAAGGGACCACTGGTTTATTTAAAGGTATGCAGAGGGAATAAGGCTGTTTTAAAGTCTGTTTGGCCAGAACTACACACACTTTCTCATTCTTTCTTCTTTTCCCCACAGACACATAGACAATCTGTTAGTCTCTCTTACACACTCACATACACACACACACCAGGCCACCATGCCTGGTCTACATTATGGGTTTCTGACTGAGTCATAACACAGTAAAAGTAAAAGCTGACTGTGAAAAACTCATGCTGTGTAAACCACAGTCCCATCACAGGTGCTGGTGAGTAACGTGTGTGTGTGTCTGACAGCCAGCCTAATTATAAACACACATGGGTGATAAACAATAACAACAACAAATGGAGCTGAGAGGGAGAAAATAGACATGAGGGAGGATGATGATGGCAGTGTTGTTTCTTTTTTTTCCCCAAATATCACAAGACTGAACAAAAGCTTTTCATGCAATATGGTTTTAAGTTATGAGATAGAGTTAATTATACAAGATAACGAGAAATTAGCGATGTTAAAAAGCCTACATGAGTATTATGAGGTAAAATCTTGCAAAAATGTATGACTATAAATGTTAATTTTGTACAGCAAAATGTCTTTTAATTATATTAAACGTTTCAAAGGGTTTAAAAGCAAAGTTTAACACAGTAAAAATTATTTTCTGATGATAAAGCTTAATTCCCACAACTTTATAGTGTCTGTAAATATCCCCATCATCAACACCCTCACTAACTTACCTCTGCGGTGATGCAGCCAAATGTCTGAATCTTTTTCAAAGGCAGAAACAGTTAAAAAAAAAAAGCGATGAAACAAAACTATCCAGACTCTTTGTAATCTCCGCTGTTTGTCCTCTGCACGGTGTGTAACACACAGATAAGTGTATCAGCAGTGTGTCTGCTCCCTGCTCTCCTCCATTGTGTCTCCGCTCCTGATATTTGAGTCAATTTTGAGACCAGCAGCGCTGTGTTGAGCCTCAAAGCAAGGCGTATTCAAATGACTTCCATATAGCCGGGAAAACTGACCAATCGCAGCGCGGGGGCGGGTGCCTCTAGGGGCGTCACGGACCAATCGTAGCGGAGGAGGCGAAAAATCGAAATCTCCGGGGGTTGTGATTGGCTGGCTCGCATCCCGTCGACTCCTTTCTTTTCAACCGCAGCCAGGGGGCCGTGAATGTTTTTGTTGGAGAGCTGGAGTATGGAAGGTGTAAGGTTTCCTCCCGGAATGTGTGTGTATGTTGCCGTAAGTTGGTCCCACTGACTTAAAATCAGGAGTTTGTGAGAATATGAGCTTCTAAGCAGTTAAATTTTGTGTTAATAAGATTTAATATCGTGTATTACGTCATTAAATACACTCAGTATAAGTTGCTAGTGGGATTCAGGATGGCTGCACACAGCTAACCCTCCATGTAAAAGAATATTTGCTAGCTATTCTGTAGTTCTGTGGTTCCCAACTGGTCCAAAAGTCACAGGGTCACAGGTCCATTCTTATCAGCTTTGTAAAATAAACACACTTTATTTTTAAGTACAGTGAATTTCCAGCACCAAGCTTTTATTTCATTATTAAGTGCCATTTCCTGCTGTAAATTGAGTGGATAAGGAGCATCTACTGAACAAAGCTTGAGACATGGCCAAATGAAAGTACGACGTTGAATATATTAAACTGTGTGGACCTTCAACCAATGACTAAGGAGAAATCTGGACCCTGTGGGTGGACCAGATGGGAACCATTGCTGTAGTCAATGGCTATTGTTAGTCAGATGATAGTTGTGAATTAAAATGGGTTCAAAAATAGTCTAATCATTGTTGCATTGCTTTTGCATATCACAAATCATCAGCCTACTGCAAACCTGTACAGTTTTTTTCTTACCTGCTTTACAGGTTGCCATTTATTTCAGCCCTGAATGGAAGTCAGATTGCAGTGGGCGGATGGCATCTTGAAATCAACCCTGATAGGTAATCCTTGACAATGGCTGTTGGCTTAAAGCTGCATTCATTTATACATTTATTTAGCCTAATTATTTGTGGTGAACTGTGACATGTGGCGAGCTGCCATGCAATGGCCATGGGAAGCTGCTGCAGCCATTTTAATTCTTTGAAACCAACACGTTTTGACGAAAGATTCTTCATCAGCCTGATGAGTCGAAACGCGTTGGTTTATCCATGTATTAATGAAGGATTTTTAACTACAGTTAGAGTACCTAGGATGCACTTTTCGACGGCCTGCCTGTACTATGGACTTTGACACTGACTGAGCTGGCTGGTGATTGTTTTTTTTATCTTCAAATCAACTTTATTTATTAATCTTTATAATTTATCTTATGTGACTATTTGCCCCATCCTTGAAGAGCACCTGATTTTTTTAACAACTAACTACACTGGCTATTTTTTCTCACTAAAAGTTGGCAACTTTGACTTTTAGCAGTGAATTGCGGCTTGGAAATCCCAGCAGCCAATCAGTAAGCAGAATCCTGTGACTTCTCTGACATGTTGATTTATGTTACAAAGCATTTCTTCCTACCTGAAACACATTAACACGCCTCTCAGCCACAGAAATATGTTATTATTGTGGCGAGCAGCACTGCCAAGCCACTGCTTGGTGTGATTTTAGTGTTGTCTCATGAAGGTGTTATGGCAAACATGTTAGCAAATAAGTGTCTCCAACAAGTGGCAACCTCCAGGACTGTAAAATTAAGCTAACATGAAAGAGACAAAAAAGTGAATTACCTGGAATGGCCACTTGAGGCTGGCTTCAGAAGCGAGTCAATCCCTATAGACCCCTGTGTTAAAATGCCCAACTTTACAGCAGAAATAAACATGTTTACAGACTTATACAAAAATAGGTTTTGGGAAATTATCTATAGAGGAGGACGAACTTTTATATAACTCACCTGAGTACATATTAAAGGCTAGATTTATGCAAAGTTAAGGGCGGGTCGCTTTGAGTGCTGTCTGTCGATAGTGTCCTCAGCTTCTCAGTGACATCCAGCCTTCGCTCCTCCACAGCACCAGTCTCTCATCCAAATATGGTCACCTCTGGCTCAAAAAACCCAGGATATCAATGTCCGCAATACCAAACTTGAGGCTATGAAACGGGAGTCCACAAACCAATGGGTGACGGTACAGTAGCTGTCACTATATCGCTCTATAGAACTGAGAAGAAGTGCAGAGTTTGTTGATAATTCTCTGTGGGTTTGTCACCATGAGCAGTGCCTGTCATATTACATAGTCATTTGGACGATTGTTAATATAAAACGTACTGGTTAGTGCAGCTTTAATTTTTTTGCTATTTGTTATTGTTGTGTGGTAATGTAGTTGAAAGCAAGATTTAATCAACTGTTGTAGGTTGTGTGTGTTTTGGTAGAAAGCTCCAACATCCAAGATTTCAGTTCCACATATCCCATAACATACAAATGTTTGTGTGTAAACGTACGAACACACTCGCAAACTGCATTTTGTCACACAAACCAGACTGTTGCTCACAGGTAATTACACCTGGTCATAGCTGTTCACGCAGGTCCTAAATCTCTAAGTGTTTATTGGTAAACCATCAAATTGTACCTTTGAGTACATCTATAAACACAGTTATTGACTCTCGGTTGTAGTGTGTACACTGTTCAACGCAGCAGGCAGCGAGGGCAAAGTGGTAATTTACTGGAGTTTTCTTTATTTACAAGAACTGCATTAATTACATGTTGTCGCATTAACCTTTTTTATGCAAGAACTAAGAAAAACACTCTTGGTGACGGTGATTTTCTTGATATCCGATGGAGTTTTGAAAGGATTTAACAACCCCACAAGGCTGGAGGAATTACTCCACCCATAGCACAATGTTATCCTTAAATTGGAGTGAAAACAAGAAGATTATCTAACGTAGGTTTTCATGTAACAACAGGAATATGCACACTTAATCCTGTTGTGCTTGTGTACAGCGTTTCTGTCCTATGTGGGTCTTTTTAGGAGGCAGGTTTAAAACAGGTTTCGTAGGAGCAGAATTCAGCTTATATTTCAGAGTACGAAACACACCTCATCTTTTTCTCTAAATGTTTAGAACATGCGCTCTAAATATATATACCATGCTCCCTCCAACAGTCTAATTTGATCTAAAATATGGTAATTAAAACAAGGTGGGTGCACGCCATACCCACCCCCTCAACTGCCACCGCACCGCTGCCATCCACCTCAGCACAGTCCAGTCCTTTTTCATTGCATAAACATCAAATTACATAAACACAGCGTTTAGATTTACAGCACAGCCAGGCCCTGGCGTTGTGGGCGGCGCTCATTTTTTGATCACTGACGCCTCTTACATTCTGACACATCACCGTTCGGGCGAGAATAGCTGATCTCTCAGTGTTACAGGCTGCGGGGTTTTCTCATTTTCAATAACCCAACTCCTACACCAGGCGCCCAAGCACACAGCTTCCGGCTGTGTAGTAAGCCCATGCACACACACACACGCACCTCCTTCCGGTGATACTTGACCGTGGCGACGCTTGGTGAGGGCCCTCGTGAGATTTGGCCTTTCGATTGGCTGCTGGACGCCCACGACTGCAAGAGTGCTGCTGAGGAAGAAACCCTGTCAGAGTGGCGTATGAGTTAAAGGATGTCAGTGTAAATAAGATTAACCTCAGCTGGTGGTCACCATGACAATAACACCACCACCATTACCCAAATATTTCTTTTATGGATGTGTTCGGCATACACTTACTTTTGTTTCTTATGTCTGTTCATAAGGTCACCTGTCTCTTTCTGTTAAAATCTTCAAATGAGGCCAAAATGTTCACGAAGTAATGGATGCAAAGATTTTATGTGACCTTTAAGACCTTTAGAAACCATTTTAGAAACTTTCTCAGGCTTAAAACGGCTCCCAAACAGAACAACAGAGTCTTACACATTTTCTTATTACAAGAAAGACTGTATTGGAGAAACAGGAGAGGAACTTCCTGCAGGATTCAAACCGAGACTGCATGGTTCCAGAGGTGTAATTGGTGAAATGAAAAGGTTTTTAATTAAGTCAAGGTTGTTTCTGCTTCCTGTCTGCCCACATTGTGTAGCTAGACGACCGTTAGTGAAGTGAAGGTAGTCACGAAAAACTAATCTGTGTCTAAATGCACAGAGCAGTGCGGGTGTTTAGTACAAAGGTCGCTTTGTTTTAGTCCTGTATTTATGGAAACTACGCCAGAGAAACACTCATCAATTGCCTACGCGTCTTACAAACACTCAGACAAGATAATGCAACAGATGTTTTTTCATCTGATGCAACGCAACAATAAATTCACTGTGAATCACCTAAAATTAAGAAATAAGTAAGGAGCAGGTGTTAGCTTAAGTGAGAAATGTTTGTGATTCTTTCATTTCACTGGAGATGCACCCACATAGGTGTAAGTGATTATTATATGTCCCATCTGACAGTAAATTAAGGAGGTAGTAGTAAAATCAGTCTGACACCACTGAGCAATGAAAGACTGCGCTCCAGAGAAGACATTTCCCAAACCAATTATAATCTCTGAGAACTGTGACTCACTTGAGATAAAACAGTTAGCAAAATGTGAGGAAAAAAAGCACAGAAAAAGGTGCAGTGCTGGCGTATGTCTATCATCCACTTTAAGTTTATAAGGGATAATGTACAGCAAGCAAGTTATCACTGTAAAATAAAGCCTGGTCCAGAAGGGTGAAGCAGGTCTTACATTACCCTGAGGGGGTTTATTTCCCTATAATGGGCCGCTTGCTGTGCATTATCCCACCCATTACATGGCTACTCACTAAAAAAAATCAATAATTTGACACAAAATGATTTTTTTGCTTCTGCTAAGCATCTGTGATCAGACTGTCATCATAGCAACACCCTTTTTTCAAAGCAGTTGTCTGCTATTCAGAAATCATACAGTGCTGTAATTACAGTGTTACAGTGTTTTAGGCTACCAGTTTATTAGGAATTCAGTGCAACCCACAATACATTAGTGTTACTTTATCAAAGTTACCATATTAAAGTGGCTGTAATTCATATTTTTATATTAACAGTGGAGCACATCACTGCTTGTGTGTGAAATGAGTCATGAAAGGAGAGGTAACCCCTCAGAGAATCATCACTCTGCATTTTCTCTCATTTCTATGGCGCTTCTTTCAGCCAATGAAAACACACCAAGCAGTGGTGACGTGCGGCTAGATGCAATAATTCATGTGTTTCAGGCAGGACGAAATTCTTCGTAACATAGGTCAACATGTTGCAAGGGTCACAGGACTCAGTTTACTGAATGGTTGCAGGTCTTCTATGGCTTCAGCTTGCCGCCATATGTCAAACCAGTGGTTCCTAACTTGTTGAGCCACGGGATCCAGATTCGGCGGCACAGTGGTGTTGTGGTTAGCATTGTCGCATCACAGCAAGATATTCCATGGTTCAAACCTCTGGGTAGAGTAGCCCCTTGTTGTGGAATTTGCATGTTCTCCCCGTGTCAGCGTTGGTTTTCCCTGGGTACTCCGGCTTCCTCCCACAGTCCAAAGACATGCAGGTTAATTGGTGACTATATTGACCATAGGTGTGAATGTGAGTGTGGATGGTTGTCTGTATCTATGTGTCAGCCCTGTGATAGCCTGGTAACCTGTTCGGGTTGTACCCCGCCTCTTGCCCAATGTCAGCTGGGATAGGCTCCAGCCCCCTTGCAACCCCCAACAGCACAAGCGGTTACAGAACATGACTGGCAGAATTTCACTGCACTTAAAAATAAAGTGTTTTTTGCAAACTTAACCTGTTTGTGAGTCACTTACAGTCCATTCATAATGAACCTGTGACCCACTTTTTGACTGCGATCCACCAGTTGGGAACCTCTGAGGAAAACTATTCCTAACTTTAAGTTTGGCCGCGCTTTACCGCAGAATCAATGGCTGCAGCTTGGAGCAGCCTCCGCAGCTTTCGATAGCTATTGCGCGACGTCTCGCCGCAGGCCTCACTTTGCCACTACTTGGTGTGTTTTTTGCATAATTATTTTGGTTCTTCGGACTGCAGCGTAACAGCTTTAGTTCCCTCTCCCCGCTCCAAAGTGCCTAACGACAGGCAGCTTTTATTAACGAAAAATCTGTAAATGCTAAGCTCTAATGCTATCTGCTCAGATATATGACGTTTGCAACTAAGTAGTATAGCATTTAGCAGCTAGAGAGTCAGATGTCTCTTAGAAGATGGTAGCGACAAAAGGAAGAGCTTGAAGTAGAGTGAATATTGGACTTACTTTATCAGTTGGCCTGAAATACAACTCTACTTTCTACTCAACTTTACTTCAGTTTGTCTGTGGGATCAATAGGATTTCTACTTTCTGCTTTGAACCCTGTTTGCACAATATAATCCTGTTTATTCCCATCTCTACAGTATAAAAAGGTCACACAGCTATTCCTTTAACCTACATGTTAGAGCCTTTACAATGAATACATTTAAGTTCAACCAAAATTCCAAGGATCATTGTTCAAAAGCTCCTGACTGGCAGCATGTTTTGAATTTCCGGGAAATGGTGACACAAAACAAATGATGTCAGCCGCCGCCACCACCAGCAGAAGCAACAGACCTATGTGCTGTAGCAAGTGTGGGTGGGATTACACAGTGACAGCTGGGTGAGATCATTACGGTTCGGGAAAGGGGGGGGGGGCAAAGAAGGGGGGAGAACCCGAGAATCGGGGGAAGGGGGGGGGTCGGGGTATAATGGTGCTGGGGCACAGAGGCGGGGGGCTTTTGTGGTGACATTCTTTTCTCCGAGGAATGCCTGCACTTGTATATTGGAAAAGTTAAAGAGAAGAAATAATCCAGAGCTGCGTAATTAAACCAACCTGCCTCAAATCCCAACATGTGCATGTATGTGCGTGGAGGACCTGAAGGAAGAAACATGCTTGTAGACGGCTCAGGTTTAGAGGAGTAGTTGATATGAGGGATATATCAGGGAGTAGAGGGGGGAATTAGGGGGGAGAGGAAGACGGGTGACTCATGGGCTTCCAGTAAGAGGTCTGACTCAGCTACTGGAAGCCCCCTGACCCTGTCTGGAGATAATATGCAGCCAATAATAAGTGTTTTTTACTTTGATGGAGAAAAGAGAGATCCCAAAGGTCATAAAATATGGAAAGTAAGGGATTATGTATGGTAAACCGCTCTCACTACTTTCACTACTCTTGGGGTAGGGGTGAAAAAGTGCATATAAACTGAATAATGCACAGTATTTGCATTATTTTTACGTGTTTTAATGACATCAATTTCTGTCACTGGAGAGACAACAAAGAAAAAAATCCTCTGACAGATTTTTACACATTTGTCAGCCAACTCAACAGGCATCAGATCAGTTGTAACGATGCTTTGACTCATGTGCATTGAGCTTATGTGCATCGTTATATTCTTCGTCATCACCGTCCCTGTGAAAAGAACAGGAACAAAACAAAGCACGCTATTCCCTATTCACTTGTACCGCTCTGCTGTTTCTTTGAAGGGATCCAGCTTTCTGTTAAATCTTGTGACCCGTGAATTGTGTTGCTATAGCGATATTTAAAAAAAAGAGACAGAGAGTGAGAAAGGGGATCACTTTCACCCACGGCAACAGCAGCCATGTAATGACAGGAAGTGCTTTTCAGGTGCCCCATTATGAGTTAGGTTGGCAGACAGCTGATCGGTAGACGTACGCCAACTTTTGTAGCATTTAAAAATGTTCCTCTTTTTTTCTGTTTATTCTTTTGGTTTGGCTTTTATTTAGAAAGACAACAGGGAAAATGCAGGTGTTTGATTATGTAATTGATGACTAAGGTTTGAACGTCAATTGTCAGCTGTGTGTGCTTCCTCCTGCTGTCAAGAGCTGATACGAACACGTGAGGAGGCATCGAATAGAGCCAGTGGAACTGTCGCGTATCAGATGTACCCCATAATGCTTGTTTTAGTGTTTTCTGTATTTGGTTTTGGTTTTCACTAATAGAAAACTGCACCACAGCTCACTAAGAGAAGGACCATTGTTGTCACCTGGATATGTGCCCTAAACTAAAAGAAGAAACAGAATTTATTTGGTGCAATCGCACCCTTAAGGCCCAAACACACCAAACTGACATCAAAGAACTAGTAGCAACAAAGGCCAGTTGTTGCGATGCCTCATGCTGCCTGTGTCTCAGCCAAAAAGTTTCACATGAAAACACCGCAAAGCCTGCAGCCAATGGCAAACTAGCATGTACGTTCTGCGCCTCCATGAGAAAAATTAGCTCTCCATTGTAGCAGGCAGCGGTAGTCTGTATTCATCATTCAACAAGGGAAACCGGAAGACGGACAGGATGGATTCAAGATGCTTGTTAGCTAGTTAGCACATTGACAACTGAACTAGATGTTGAACGAACAAAGGATATTTTCTGTGTGCTAGGGAACAATAACACGAAGAGTTAGATACTGTTTATGCTGAAGAGCTCAATAGCCGAAAGAAAACTTACCTACCCAGCCAACATTTTAATGTGGGGCCCAAACTTGTAGTAAATGGACTTAAAAATGGGCCCAATATGGAATTGTCCACGGGTTACATAATGACCCTATACCGTTTGCCCACATGGGTTATGCTATGGTTACCTGAGTACCAAGTGAGTATGGGTCTTATCTTGGGCCCACTTGGGCGAAGTCACCCATGTGGGCAATTGGCATAGGGCCATTATGGAACCCGTGGATAATCCCATATTGGGCCCATTTTTCAGCCCTATTACTCCCCGCATGGGGCCCACATGAAAATGTTGGCTGGGCTGTTTAGATCTCAAGCTCTCTTGACTTAAGTTAGTTGTTTGCTTTCCTCACTTCATTTTCTTTTTCCATGCACTGAGCTGAACTGCCAATCAGATGGCTTTCTCTCATTCAGCATCTTTACATGACGTTAAAGAAATTGATTTGTGTTAATCCAACTAAAACCAGACTTTTCAAATGCATGTTAACATGTTAGTCCAACTGAAATCGTACTAAATCAAAATTCTTAAAGTCAAACTAACACAACCAGATAATGTGATTGGGAGTCGAATTACTCCTGCAATTATAAAGTCAGTCGGACCTGAACTGGCCAAGGCGCTTGGCGCATGCTCCATAGTTTCCGCCCGGCCCTTGACCCGAAAGTCAAAAGCATTAAATGTGTAACAGAAGAAGAAGCCGGTAACAACATTGTGAAATCTACATCCAGAGCCATGTATTTTTGTACCAACGAAATATACAGAGCTGTTAAGTTGTCAGCCATGGTACCAGTATGCAGCTAGCTAACCACAGCTAATTCGTCTGTTGATTGTTTGGTCTTTGACGTAATAGGTCAACCGGGAAAAGGTCTAGTACTAACAAGCTGAACAGGGGCATATTGCCAGCACCAAAGTCAGACATACTCAGGTCAATAAATCGATTCCCCTCCAGTGCTTGTATACTGGGACAAGGACAGTTGTCCAATTAATTACCCAATACCCATAGCTTGACTTAACTATGCATGTAAACGTACTGATTGACAGGCTCCAGATCCGGGTTTTTAGTCAATTTAGTATGCTGAAATTGCAAAAAAGCCAAAAAGGGCAGAATAGTGCCAACAGTACAGGACACACCTGAAAAACTAGGGCCAAACACGCCCACCAATGGTCCAACATTGACCAACGGCTGACCATTTGTTTGCTGGGTCAGTGCCCCTAGTGAGACAAGTTACTTGAACTGAAAAATAACTGTTGAACAATACAACAAACTTAAGGGACTATTTGAGTGAAGCCAAAAAGAGACAAACTCCTGTTTTTCATCCTCTTATTCCTCCTCCTCCTCCAGTTTGGCCCCTCCGCCTCTTCGTGTGGGACTCCTGTGATGGTTGCTGTTGATGGATGATAGTCGGACAGAGGGCCTGTTTCCTGGATGTGCCCTCAACTTCCATGTCACAGACACAGATATCCTCTGAGGATGGGAGGTGCGCACACACATGCGCATACATGACCCATATTCACACACACACACACACACACACACACACACACACACACACACACCTTACATTTTCTCTGTATATAACAATCTTCCTTTCCTTACACTGGCATAGACTTCAAGTTTTTGGAGCTTATTTTTCCATTTTTTGTTTTTTCGCCTGAAGTTCAGAGGTGTCAGGCACTTCTTAGAAACACCTGACACCTCTGTGCATCCATGAAACATTTGAAGTCACATTACAGCACAGTGAGCGTATAAAATATGATGAGTACCTGTGAAAAGACATCAAGCAGGTGAACCCTTTCACAAACCCTCCTCAGGCTAAATGTTCTGCCAAAAACTACAAACTTGCTTCCAACAAATCTATGAAAAACAGTGTGAATCACAGCACAGAAAATTCCAACAGAGATGGAGCCTCAGTTAAACTGTAGTGTGCTGACGGCCAAATGAAGCAGAGAAGAAGAAAGACAGTTTTTTTTTTTCAATTTTGTGGATGAAACTTATTTCATACTTGTTATGTAAGAGCTCCTTGATTTAGAAAGAAGCTTTCTCGTTTCTTGTGTAAGTGAAATATAGAACACAGAAAGTAAAAATATTAGGTGACATCTATCTTGACTTTTTGGAAATGCAACTTCTTTTTTTTCCTCTTACACTTTTGAATTTTGGTGACTAAAAATACAACCTATTAGTAACACTCGTCAGAATTTTGTTTTGAAAACACGTGTGAGCAATTAAATTGTTGTCGTCAGAGTTTCACTTCTTTGGAAACTTGCACAGTCATGTGTGGGTGAAATGGCAGAACTTTTTTTGTTTCCAAAGATAGTCACTTTCTATACAAGTGTGGCTTTATTGTTGAGTTGTAATACAAAGGTCAAACACTGGTTCACGACTCCTCTCTCCTGTGTCCTTGCCTCTTGGTCTCAATTATCCCTCCTCTCATGACCCTATTTACTGTCTAATTAAAGCTGACAACTCATGAAAAGCAAATATTTAAAAGGAGTCAGTGAAAGAAACCCATGTAACTGTTATTTTTAAAGAAGCGGCGTAGGCACTCTCGCCTTTCTTTCAGCTCTATATCTGTATGAAGTGCCCACTCTGCTGTTTCCCAATCCTTGCAAAACACGTTCAACTCAATAGATGTCTGAGGTGGGATGTGAGCCGCCCACGCTCTTACTAAAAACAAAAGTAAAGATACATCTGGGAGTGAGCGTAGACTGTGAGTGTTTTGATTTACTTCTGTAATTTCACTGCAGCTCCGGTGGTTTTACTGTAAACCACTCCTACACTGTCTGCAGATGTGGCACTGGATTTAGTGGGAGGGAATCCGTGTGTGTGTGTGTGTGTGTGTGTATGCGCGAGTGTGTTCTGCAGCACGTCCAAACCATATTGGATTCTTTCAAAGGAATTCTGTTGGTGTTTTCCAAGCAAACTGACTTGTACTCTTTTACAATGGTTGATCAATCACTCCGATTCTTTTCTCAAAATGCAGCAAAACTAGTTTTTGTCCTTCTCCGTTCCTCACAATGAGCAAAACTCTGCACTCATTAGTGGTGTTAGCAATGTAATTGTAGACATCCTGTAGACATACAATGACTGATCAATCCCGCTGGTTTGGAGAAATCTCAAAGTGCAACAAGGTCTGATGCAAGAGACAAAAGGAAGCCAGGTCTTCTGTCTTTGAGTTATTAGCAGCACAACCTTGTCGCCAGTAAAAATGTTGGCATTGTATGTTTCTACAAACCACAGATATGTTGCATTTGTAGGTTATAATGGAGAGATTACATTTAACTTTATGTTTCTTTACATTTCAATAACGCAATGGTTAACAGGTGGTTATTTTGACGCACAAAAACCATGTAAGGAAAAATCATGATTTGTCTTAAAATACCTGGTTTTGGTGCCACAATCCTGGCATATAAGGCCGTGATGACTTGGTAAAAAAAAAAAAAAAACACTCTTTGTGGCACTATCCTAGTTGGAAAAACAGCAACATGCTGCTAAAAAATACAGATGTTTAGTCGCTAAAAAGCAGCTGGAAACACAGCAATGACTTTGCTATTTGCTGCTGTTATGGTCTCAAACAATGGTCTGCAGCTTGGCAGGTGTCATGCCATATACCCTCCTCTGCATGACAAAGTCAGCTCATATACTACATATAGGAGCCAAATATGTTATTGGGAGGTTTGCTTCTAACTGTGTAATTCACTGTGTGGGCATTGGGGGGCGCTGTACTGTCACCTGGTGAGTTCAGGTATTTTAGGATGTCACTATGGTCATCAGGTGTTTGACCCAGAAGGGCAAAAGGTTTTTGACCGCTGTGGCGCTAACTGCCGGCGCTTTCTTTGTTTGATCAGTTGTCAATAAATCTGAATAAATGTTTGTTATAATGCATCAGGAGACCAGCGTCCGGACTCCTTTACTGAGCATCAAGAACGGTAACGTTAGGGTGAGAAACCAGTAAGTTAGCGAGGCGCATCAACCAGGTTACTCTGGGTCAAGCATCTCAGTAGCTTGAAGTATAAGACTTAGCTCCTATAATACTACATCATTTTATAACCCTTAATATGGTATAAAATGTCCATGTAAGGTATTTGTGGTTTGGATAAACGTATAATGCCAACATTGTCTTTTGGCAACTGACCCAAGCAGCGGTGCATAAGGCCTTTACCCACAACAGGAACCAACACATTCTCACTCCGACGTCGTCACATATCGATGTTTGGTCATGGACTTTCCACAACCAGATACGACGTGAAAGGTACCCTAAGTGCGTTGGTTGTTGACGTTCTGGGACGGTGTGTCAAGCTCTGCCTGTTACATGCATTGTCTTCTTTCAAATTACAAATATTGCGGGCGGCTGTGGCTCAGAGGTAGAGCGGGTCGTCCACCAATCGAAAGATCAGTGGTTCGATCCCAGGCTCCTCCAGGCTGCATGTCGAAGTGTCCTTGAGCAAGATACTGAACCCCAAATTGCTCCCGATGACTGTTCCATCGGTGTGTGAGTGTGTTAAAACTGAGTAGCAGGTGGCACCTTGTATGGTAGCCTCGGCCACCAGTGTATGAATGTGTGTGTGAATGGGTGAACGTGACTCGTAGTGTAAAAAGCGCTTTGAGTGGTCACTAGATGACTAGAAAGGCGCTATACAAATGCAGGTCCATTTACCATTTACCATTTACTTCCATTTTCAAGGAAATTTATCGTTATTTAAACGCACTACGTCAGTACAACACTGCAAATTGATGGTTTTTTTTGTTTGGCAACAAAAACACGTGGTTAGGTTTAGCAAAAAAGAACAGGGCTTGGCTTTATAATCTTTTGGGATATAAACACGAACACCTCTCTCCAAGTCAGTGTTTGTGGGCCCATCCACCACCCACCCCACTTGGACTTTCAATGCCTTAACTTTTATTCTTCTTTATTCTTTTATTCTTCTTCTTGACACACCCGGTTCCTCCCTGACACTGCCCAGCGCTGTTAAACCAGTACGGCGACTGGTCGGGTATCGTGCTGATCCTAAAGGACTGCTTTGTTTGTCAGTGTCTGACACCACAAGTCACTGCCCAAGTGCTGGATTTCGACGACTTCAGAGTGAGACTGGGTTGTAGGAACTCATCTATGATTTCACATAGAAGAGGAAAAACAAAACCAAATTTCTTTGCTAAGAAAGATGTGACAACAGGTAAACAACACCACATACATTTTTCTGTGTTCACCATGTTCAAATAGTTTAGTGTAGTAAGGTTTTGGCCACAGTTTAAACAGAAATCATGTTCATGATAATCCAGGCTACATTTCAAACATTTTAATGACTGCTCAGTGCTCATGTCATGACCCTTATGTAGACATTATTTACACATGTCCATGACCTCATTATTTCCCAGAAATGGGGAATTTTACCTCTGACTGTTTTTCTTCTTATTCTTGCATTATTTGTCTAAAACCTCCTAACTTTTTGTGGATGATTTCATATAATGGATTCAGCAGAGAGCAGAGTGGTAGTCCTTGTCCCCACCTGGTCCTCTTATTCGTCTACAAGACAACTGACAGTTGCATTTTATTGATTATCACATTGTGCAGTGAAGCCAACAACATGAAGTTCCTAACTAGTCAGCTCATTTCCTATATTGCAACCCCATGTTATGCCTAAAACATCAGCCCAGTCACCAGAAGAAAATGTTGGCATTATACCTTTCTGCAAACCACAGATTTGTCACAGTTGTATGTTTCATATGACGTAATTTATGAGATGGCTTTGTCATCAGGAGGTGAAGGAGACAGTGGATGGTGTGTCACCTAGACGAGAAGCCTGCCTCGCTGCAGACCACTGTCCAAAATCCAACAACCAAGAAAACCAGTTGTTTTTTAGCGAGTCATTGCTGCGTTTCCAGCAGCTTTTTAGCCACCAAACATGGGTGTTATTTAGCCCCCCATCGCTTTGTTTCCATTGGGAATAGGGCCATGAAAAGTGGTTGTTTACTACCGAGACATCTCTACATTTCCAACCAGGATTGATCCAACAAAAGCAGCTATTTTAGGCCAAAATATGAACTTTTCTTAACCATAACCAATGATTTTTGTGCCTATATATAACCACACCTTAACCACAGAACTGAATGTAAGGAAATGTAAAGTTTCAACATATTCGCTGCATAATAACATACAAATACATTATATTCGTCATTTGGAGAAATATGTTATAATGTTCTGGTCATTGGGTCGAACATATTGTTATACAGTAATATTGTGATTTCAATCAGTTTGTGCCATTTTCAAATCACATAAAATAGTTAAAATAAAATGTGTTGCATTTCATATACATTTTCAAAGAACCTCGTACAATAACAGCAGAGCACTTCTATTTTACCACATCCTTCACTGTGACCCAGATTTCTTATGTTTAACCAAAGACTGGAGCAGCTGGTCACATTCCTTTCATTCCTCGACATAATAAGATGGATGTAACATCTATATTCATCTCAGTGACCAAATGTAAACAGTTGACTCCAAACGAACAATGCAAAGGAATCTGAGGGCATCCTGGACTTTGTATTCACTCTGTCAAGGATCACTGAAAAACAAACTTGTTTTCACCCAGAAGCCGCATTGTTTCTCCACATGTGTTGTTGTGCCACTGATGAATTCAGCGTCCAGTGGAGCGCCAAGCAGCTGAAAGTGTTTACGCTGGCCTTTTAGGTGCAGGTGCACAATCGGACCCAAGGGAAGGAAATGGAGGGGAGGGGTTTGAATGTGACACAAACAGGAAACCAGCTCTGTGTTCCCTCCTGCTCAGTGGTGCACACGAGAGGTTTATTTACCCTCGTGCAATCTGTGTCATTGGCTTATCCAACACAATATGCTCCACCAGGAGCTTACATAACACACTGGTGAAAGACATTAACCCTCTAAATCCACTTCTGTCATTCTGAAACCTTTTTAAATCTCTTTGATTGATCATATTTATCACACAGACCTTTTTGTGAGGCCAGATCAGAGTTAGGATTTAATGGGAGGTCTGGGCAAAATGCCAGTGGAAGTTCAGGAAATGCCTCTTACAGTCAAAAAAAAAGTGATAACAAAACCCCCTTTTTAGCATGTACCCATTTGTATCTGTTCATATATGGGTCAACTGTCCTCTTTGTCCTATATTTGGCAAAAGATCAGACATGTCTTTTTTAATATGTTCTTGTTGGGAGAAATGAAAGTAATTCAAACCTATAACAAGCAAAAACTGCTCTTGAACCCGTGAAACTGTTAGAGTCACGTAGCCAGCAGTCAGGTTGCAGCAATAGTACATAAATACCAGTTAGTGCAAACTAGTGGATATCAGTAAATCATAACTTTCCAGCAAACAACAGGAAGTTATAAAAAGCCTCAGAGCTACAAAGTTTAAAAAACAGACACTTCTAAGTTCAAAAGTTTACTAAAGAAATGAGCGAAATACTCATACGGTTTGTATGATAGCTAACAAATTAGCACCCCAGGAATACTGTTGCATACTAAAGTTATGTAGGTTTAGGAAAAAAGAATGGTGACGACGTACCTTAAACTAACTCATAACCCCCAGTTTTACGTTAAACTAACTCATAAGCCCACTTACGGTATGGTACCTTTGGAACCAATCCGCTTAGCGTTTCCAACAAAACAGTACTCTTTAATGTGGACGAGATTGTTGTCACTCACTGGTCCGTCCAGCACTCACTGTATTTCTTCCTTTATCAGTCTGCACCTTGCTTATCGTCCACAGAACGGGGTTACATGCTGACATTTTCAGAACAAAATAGAACAGGCTGCAGTGAGAGTTGAGTGTTTTTTTTTTCCAAACGCTTGAAGATCTACTTATTACTAAAAGTGTACGTCATCCAAGAGAGACAATAAAAACTTAAGTGATGGTCCAAGTTGTCATATTGAAATTTAAGGTGAGCTGATGGATTCACCTCGTCAAGGCTACATGAGTAACGTAACAAGTAAACGTTCCAACTTGAAAGTTGCTGGCAGTCAGCCCAGTGAACTAAGTTATTTTTTCTCCAAAAACATCCTTTCATTTTATAGTTACAGTAATGAAACTCTCCACAGTATGAACAGTGGTTACATGAGCCTCAAAACCAGTCACAACTCAGCCCTGAGCAGCGTGACTGTCCTCTATTGACCAATCAACAGACTGCAGTGTTCACAGCTCCACCTTTTAGTACCAGATCTGTGTGCTAGGTACCCCAACAGAGGGGGGACCAAAAATGGGGACGATACAAAACGGTTCCATTGGTACCATCCACAACTTTTCACGGTGGAAACGGAAAAAAGGCATACCGAACTGAACTGTACCATACCATACTGCTTGGTGATGGCCGGGCAAAAATTTACTGGGTTTCACACAATCTTTAACAGTGGTCTCCTGGGGGAAAGTCCTACGTTGTTTGACTCATTTATTACACTTGCCTCCTTATGCAGGCTTTTAGACTTTATACTATGTCCTTCTTTAGTCCTGTCGGCGCAGTAGTCATGTGGTTGTGGCCTTCCCGATTAAATGGGTTATACACAGATAACTGGCCCATGATCACATGGGTTATATACGAATTATGGTGCATTACTTTTTCGTAGGTGTATGTATGAACAATACATGAGAACAGCCTGTTTTCATTTTTAATGATTGTTTGCAGTGATGATTGAGCTCGTCTTCAAATGTTTAGAATTTAATCCTCAAGGTTTATGCTGCACGTGAAGTATCTGTTCAAACTGCTACCATATGTAGGAATATATGCACAAAGAGAAGGGTGTGTTTTCTTTGTGTGTGTGTCTGAGGGGTGTCCTTAACGGTGTGGGAACAGGTCCTACCCATGTACAGGAAAGATATTAGGAACAACATCAGTGGTGGGAGGGTGGGAGAGAGACAGAGTGAGGGAGGGGCCGGGGTAAGGGGACTTTCAGGAAAATGAGGAAACGAAAGGAGAACACCCTCGACTTTTCATTCTCACAACAAAACCCCTCCCCCCTGTCCCCTCCCCACTCCCCTCCTCCTCCTCTTCCCCCAACAAGTGTGAAGTGTCCCTCCTCAACAATAAGTGCACTGCAGTGTGGAGCAACAACAAATAGTGCGTCACTAACGAGTCACGGCAAACATTCCTGCCTGTCTGCGTTTGCATGTTGTGCATGTATTACGCCTCTTCATCCCTTGAGACTTGAGAAGTGTTTTGGGACAGACAGTTTGTTATGGGAGGGGTCATCTGAATGTTTAGCTCTAATTTTTTTCTCCAAACAGTACAGAGTGTATCTGACTGACTCAGGCACAGTTGTTTTTGTTGTGATCCAGCTATCATAAGATCCCATAAAATAATTTTGGCCTGGAGGATGATTGGTGTAATCCTCCTAAGTAACTGATACCAGAGGAATAGTAAAACAGTTTGTGAGATACGCAATACTGCAGTTTGAGTATAACAAATGTTTTATAAGTGGTTATTTTATAATCTTTTTTAAGGAATATAAACAAAACAAAGCATAAAAAGCCACCTTAATTCCAGTCAGACTGCAAATCATTTCTGTGTTTATCCAACTTGATTTGAAAGATGTTTCGTAAGATTGAAAATGGCCTCAGTTCTTAGATGACTGTGTAATCCTTTAGTTGGATGTAATGGTTTTCACGTGAAGATCAGTTATAAGGGATGTAACGTTTTCATAAATAAACAGTAATTTGTGACCTGGATCTGGGCCACAAACAGTCATTCTGTAAACATCAGCGTCAAAAGGGAGGGAAGAGTTTGCTTGTTATTAGGGTGAAGTGCCACTTCAGCTCCTCTCATGAGAGTGATTCATTCCTGTAGAGAGAGCAATCAAACAGGAATAACAAAATTTACAGTAGCTTCCATGAGGTGTAAAGGAGCAAATTCAGAATAAATAAGAGCAGTATTGCCTATGGGCTATAGACACGTTTAGAGTTTGTAAACAGTGATTACATACATAAGGGTATACATGCAATATGGTAACACAAGTGTGGCGGACTGCAATAGCTTGGCAAGCTATGTAAGGACATTCACCACCAAAGATCCCAAATGCTACCAAAACTGTGTGACTTTGATAAATTGTACCAACTTCCAGATCTGTGTGCTTTTAGTGTGTTTAGAAGACAGTAGCAAGTAGCAGATACGTATACACATGTATTTGGAGGAGAAACCTTAAGTGTGCACCTGCAAAAAATTACGTGCATACAAGTCACTAGATTCTTACAACTACATTGTCTGTGGTCATGTACAGATCCCTCTTGCTGTGAGGCGACAATGCTAACCACAACAAATTTTCCTAGTCAACCAATAGCCATCATTAGTTGACTAGTCGCCCGCATGTTTACAATATTAATTTAAATGTTAAATGATATATTTTGGGCGGGGCAACACAATGGTTTGAGTCCAAGGTGTGAGAAAGAATAGTGTCAGTAACATTGTTAACACTGTGCTACATTACAGAGAAATACAAACCGTACTAATGAACCTTCATTAATATAGGCCTATATTTTATCTACAAGTGCACGTCACACACTGAGCGAGCCGCCTGTTAATGACGCTGTCGGCAAAGCAGTAATGATTGTGCTAAGTGGCTAATGGGCATGTAGCTACTTCCATGTTTCAGATGATACGTCATGTTTGTAGTCGACCAATGAAGATGAGTTCACATATCACCTTGGGTTCGTCCTTCACCTTCTCAAAATGATCCCACACTTTGGATTTCCTGCCTGACATGTTATTAACTAGCCTGTGGAATAACCGCAGGTACCAGCCCTGGAAATTAACGAGACTCCTGTCTGACTGCTGAGTGTGGCCACTTCCTGTGTCTGTCCTTTCAATTAAATTCCCACATGGTCAAGTCATATATTTCTGCAGTTAAGCAATCAATGAAATCTTACCGATGAATGACATTTCTGGTCGACTAACGTTTAGTTGACTATTAGGGGGCAGCCCGTAAAACATACACAAGAGTTTATCTCGCAAAATTTCCAAACAACTCAACAAGCAGTAACACTTTCATAGCCTGCTGACTTAACAACATCTTCATGTACAGCAACTTTCAGTAAACCAGGGATGAGAAGTGATGAGAAGAAGGACAGTTCACATGATACCATCTGATTCATGCAGAGAATGCTTTCTGGGTTTAAGTTCATGTAGTGAATGACCTCTGTATTAGAGTAAAACTCAATTACAAGCCCCTCAAAATTAGACCGTTCGAGAGACAACAATAGCTGATTTATATCTAACTCACTTAATGATCAGGTTGCAGTTTAACCTTCTGCCCCCAGTTTTTGTCCATGAGTCTCTTTGGTGGCCTCTTAAATAGTTCAACTTTACAAATGGCTCTTTCATATATCCTTCAGACGGCCTGTCCTCTCAGGCTCACTGTTGTTTTTTAAAAAAAGACATGACTGTCTGGAGTTGTTGTACTGGTTGTGCTAGTTTGGCTGGTGACGATGGAATCTCAGAAATCCAGGTCTGAAAACTATCATGAATGGATCTTGTCAACGTGGTTGTGTTATTGGTGTAAAAGAATATAAATAATAACATAAGCTGTCAACAGTTTGGTGTATTTATTTACTTAGATCAAATTAGTCATTATTTATTTCATCTTTGCATACTGGTTAATAACTGTGGTGATAAATTGGTTGTGAATATGATTGAATTACTGATGAAAAATAGTTCAACTTTAGGGCTGGGATGACTTCTCCCAATTTGATACAATCACAATACCACACCAGGTGCCACTCCTGTCAGCTAACAACAGGAAACTGAGGCTACAGTTCACACAGGCTCACCAAAACCGGACAATAGCAGATTGGAAAAACGTTGCCTGGTCTGATGAGTCTGGATTTCTGCTGCCACATTCAGATGGTAGGCTCAGAATTTGGTGTAAACAACATGAAAGCATGGATCCATCCTGCCTTGTATCAACGGTTCAGGCTGGTGGTGGTGGTGTAATGGTGTGGGAGATTTTCTTGGCACACTTTGGGCCCCTTAGTACCAACTGAGCATGATTTAAACACCACAGCCTACCTGAGTATTGTTGCTGACTGTGTCCATCCCTTCATGACCACAGTGTACTCATCTCTATCATGTCAATATGGACCAAAGTCTCTGACGAATGTTTCCAGCATCTTGTTGAATCTACGCCACAAAAAATTAAGGTAGTTCTGAAGGCAAATGGGGTCCAACCTGGTACTATCAAGGTGTACCTAATAAAGTAGCTGGTGAGTGTATACATTTCCTGAAACTTTAACTGCTGCATTTAACATTCCCTTCTCATCAAGCTATTGCAGTGTTTCCCATACACCACAATATCAGCACTGACTGCCACATATTGATTTTCCTTTTCTTTTTGTACTATTCAAAATGGGTAAAATCTTTTTCATTGTAGAACTGGATGGATTTGAAAAATTCTTTATTTTCAAAAGTGTGATACTTATCCCTGCATTTGTCAATACATTTTAAATGGAGAGGTCCAGTGTGTAGGATTTAGTGGTATCCACTGGTGAGGTTGCAGAACTGAAGCTTGTCCTGTGTGCCAAGCGTGTAGGAGAACCATGGAGGCAGAAGTATAATCGTGAATGGACCTATCTAGAGGTCCATAGAAGAGGACCCACTCAGTATGTAGATGTAAATGGTTTATTCTAAGGAATGAAATACAACAATTTTGATTTTCAGGTTTTTATAAACTAATGAAAACATAGTTATATTATTATATACCACTTCTGCTAATAGATGCCCCTAAATCCTACACACCTGACCTTTAAGTTAAGATGGATTTTCCACACTGTGTGTTCATTTGAAACACACTGTGTGCTTTTAAATAATGTCTCAGCACATTAAATATTATGATCATGTTTTTAGCAGCACGCTGTTTTTTTTCCTGGGATAAAAAAAGCACCATCCTCCAATGAAAATAGCTTTTAGTGAGGGAGCTGTACACTGAGAAATTCTATCACCATAAATAATCTAGTTAGACGTTGCATGGGAAAAGATCACAGGGAGAGAGCAGATATTAGCGGTGGGTACAGCACATGACGCGTAACGTACTTCCTGTTTTTAAACACAAACAAGTCTGCTCTTAAGGCCCACTGGCGAAACACAGGAAGGTTTGAAATGTTAGATAATCGACCAAACAGGCAAAGTTGTAACAGCACGTCACACAGATAAACTACCGTGTCCCGTGTGTGTCATTGGTCACATGTATGAATGGAGTGTTGTCTGTTCAATGCATGCAACAAGCATCTTGAAGTCCAGCTTAGTGAGTGACACAATGAACCTAATCTATCATATCTTTGTCACAGTTTGAGCACTTGTTGTTTTGACTAAAACAGAAGCAGTGACTCAGATAATGTTTTGCTTAGAAGTCTTTAACAACATTAAATCGTCTGATAAGCTGCAGGGTCAGATGGCTTGGCAGTGAGTCAGGCCGCCAGCTGCTGGCAGCCATTGTGTTTGGGGACTGACCTTTGTCACGATGATGGAGAGGAAGAGTCAGAATAAGAGCAAAACAATCCTCAGCTGAAAGCCTGACATTGTGTCAAGGGAGCAGTGTGTGTGAGAGAGAGCGTGAAATGTTGCATGTAGCTTGTGAGGATTTTGTGGGAGTAGGTGCATGTATTTGTGCGCCTTTGCTTGTAAGCTTTTTTTAAGTGTAAGTTTTCAAAGTTACCCTGAAAGTTAAATTCAAACAAAGATTAAGACATAATTTCCTCATGTACTTGTTTTGGACGAGTGTTGGAGGACAATCACGACTTACATGTGTTGATAGAGCTGATCATTGCAAAAGGAAGCCAGGCTTCTTCCATTTCTTCAACTTTCCATTTTGGACAAAAAAAACCCCCAACCTAAAACATTGTGAGACAAGCACAGGTCATTTCCTCCCATCCGTTCCCATCCGTCCTTCTCTGCACTTTCCCTTCCTGTCACTCATCACTGTAAGTGCTGATCTTGCAGATGTCGTCCGTCTTTGTTTTCTCAGATATCTTTGTTTTATAGCTTGGTAAGAAGGAAAGGAAAATTTAAGTAATTGTAAGACGACAGTTGGGATTTGACCCTCTAGACCCTTTGTTTTTGTAGGTGTGCACACTTTAAAGTCTTCCAAATTTTAATCTCAAGACTATTATTGAGGTGTAGTGTTAAAATGACCATATTTTGTAATCTTAAAGGTAACTTTTTCAATAGTAGACATGTGGACATGTATTAGCCTGCAAAGCAGCACAGGTGTAACTAATAACATAAATGATATCTGCATTCCTTTCGGTCCAGCCTGTTTAAGGCCCTGGTATCGTGCACTCACCAGGAAACTTCCATGGAGCTGAGCCGTCGTTAATGTTATTAGTTCCACCTGTGCTTTTCCTGCAATGAAAAATCAAAGGCCTCGTCCAGACTGCCAGCCCAAATCCATTTTTGCCATATCCAAATTGTATCCAGATTGATTTGTGAAAGTCTGGACAGAAAAAAAAAAAAACATTAGATGTTATTTTTGCAAATCACTTGGAGGTGGTTTGAAATCAATCTGCCAATTGTTTAAGTGTACATGGAATCATACAAGGTACAACTCCAGTGAAATGCAATCGTGTCAGCTACCGCTTCAACTTGTGCATTGTAATTTAGTCCTGTTTGCTTCCTCCTACACTGTAGGCTGCAGCTTTATAACTGTCCATGTTTCCAGACTGGCTGCAGTGCGTGAGTTAATTGCATCCTAGATGGTTCTGGTGTTTCATGGTTTCTGATTGAGGAATGATTTAACCGTCGTTTTGAGGGCTGTTGTCATTGGTGTCATTGGTGTCACTGGTGAAGTCGACAGTTGTGTCCTGGAACATGCTTCAAATTCTGATTGGCTCCATCTCTCATGTCACTGGGGGGATGCATAGTTGTTTGTTTATGTATTCTGACCTCAGCAATGCAAATCCAATCAGATTTTTCCAGATGCACCTTAGTCTGAATGGTCTGGCTGCTCAAATCGATTTTCAGTGTCTTTTCATTACTGTAACACTGAGCAGAGCTTCTCCAGCTGAGCTGCGTGCACAAGTCTGTCTCATCACCAACAACTGAACAGTACTGATGAGAGAAAATCTGACATACTGGGCACCATAGAAGTTAGCTCTGGGGTTGACGGTGTCATATGTGACATTAAAGTTACTATTGTTAAATATGTCTTTAAAGGGATAGTGCACCCAAAAATGAAAATTCAGCCATTATCTACTCACCCATATGCCGAGGGAGGCTCAGGTGAAGTTTTAGAGTCCTCACAACACTTGCGGAGATCCAAGGGGAGAGGGGGTAGCAACACAACTCCACCTAATGGAGGCTTACGGCGCCCCAGATTCAAATGTCCATTGAAACCACAAAATATCTCCGTACTGCTCGTCCGTAGTGATCCATGTGTTTGAATCTAGGGTGCCCAGCCTCCATAGGTGGAGTTGTGTTGCTACCACCTCTCCCCTTGGATCTCCTGAAGTGATGTGAGGGCTCTAAAACTTCACCTGAGCCTCCATCGGCATATGGGTGAGTAGATAACGGCTGAATTTTCATTTTTGGGTGCACTATCCCTTTCAGGCTGCATGTGACAGATGTACATTTTTTTTAAGTTGTTGAGAGGCTAACATTAGCCTTTGTGCCATTCCAACAAGGGCTCTGGTGCGATTGTGCCCCTATCAGTAGCTTCATAATCCAGCCTTAAACTGCGGTGTCTTTTTGGACACTTTGTAAAAATGAATGATAAATTCAACACTGAATGTCTTCTGTGATTATTTATCCATTTTTTGCGTTGAAAACAGTTGTTGTTAGCCTTTGATCGGGATAGAGGCAGAAAAAAGCGCAAAGAAAAGAAAAATAGTAGGGAAGTTGCAGTGGGAATTTTTACTCGACCAATTACAGACATGGCAGATGATTAAAATCACAGACGACCTCCACAGTTATTACAAATCACAAGACAGGGTCAGACAGGAACAAAATCCGGCCATTGCGTTTTTCCTTTTGATCGGCCCACTGCTACTAGTGTCACTGTCACTGGTATCACCTGTTGGGAGGTCTTCAGTAGCAGCCTCTGCTTGCCTCAGTTCTCCACTAGAATCCTCAACGGCCTGCAAATGCTCATCTGCCTTTGACGTAACTCTTCCCTTCTCTGGTGCTGCCGGCAGACTGTTGTGATTATTATCACTGTTGCTTTCATAAACAGTTTCACACTATCAACAGTTAGATTTTTTTTAAATAGCAGCATCAGCCTCAAGTAGTTCTAGTTTCTTTTGGTACTCTAACCTTCTCTGCTCAAGCTTTTTGTTGTTTGGCTCTGTTGCTCATTTTATTTGTAGCCTATTTTTATTTCAATTGGCCCTTCACTAAGTCCTGCAACCCTGGACGCAGACTGACCAATCATAGCATAGCACTGGGCTAACTCAGACCAGGTATAGCCAACTGAATGCCAAACACTGTTCATCTGCACACACTGTGATGCCACACAGCTGGTTCAACATCAGCAAAGTTTCCCTTTATATTCATTGTCTTGTGTGGCGAACTATCTTTGTCTTTTTAACCTGTTGTTGCTGCTGAGTCAGTTTGACATCCTGGATATATCCTTCAAACACAGACTGTAGACCCCTCTGTCTGCTTCTCTCTGGAATCACTGTTTCAGTTTTCCATAAATATGATAATATTTCTTCAGGGAGTGCAGTTAGTTACAGTGTGGGCTCCATGCTTACTCTGACAGCTTGTTGGACCATCACAAAGGGGCGGGGCTTAGCGAAAGGTCAGTTGATCTGCTCTGTCTGCCTGGATTTCATCTATTTCCTGCATCAATTCTTCTGCTTGACCTCTGACATTACATGATGGACCGATCCACTTGAAGGTGTGGGGGAGGTGACAATGGTCGTTACAGCTGCACCCACCTTACAGTATAGAGAGGCTATTGACAATTTGGGGACTATGTAACCCCTAATCAGATAGGCTGCTCCAACATCAAGTGGATCACAGCTGGCAGGTCTCTCTTTTTAACCCTACAATTTTTTTTGTCCAATATTGCAGGGTGTGGCCTGGCAAATGCCACACGGTGGGCCGGCCCATGTGGCATTTGTCAGAATTGCCCGATGGCCAGTCCAAACCTGTCACTAGAGGTGCCCAGATAAACCTAGTCCCATGCAAGTATGGCTTTAGCTTTATGTCTAGGAGCCTGAAACACCTGCGAACAGTCGAGAATAAATCCCAATCAAGACTGTCTTGTTGAGTCTGTGGTTGGCAAGAAGGAGAGGATGGGGAGTTGGTTTGTTTTCTGCTGGACAGTTCTGTTAGCTAAAGACACTCAGCTATAGCACTGCTGCTGTTTGTCTTTATTTCTTTTCTTTGGCTGATGATTTAATTTTAACTACTTTATATATTTTCTTGTCCTGTCTGTGATTATTATCACCTCTTCTCTTCATGTGTCTTATTATGTCTTTTCTGCTCTTTCAACAAGTGAGCTAAATAAAGTGGCTATGACTCAAAGTGACTCACACCTCAATCACTTTCGCATGTGGGCACACAGACACAGACACACACACACACACACACACACACACACAGAAACACACACAAACAAAGACTCTAAGGTGTCCCCAAGCAAAGTAGCAGCTGGTCCCAGCATCGCGTTGCATGTTTTAGGAGAGAAATATCAAGTATCTGAAAAGTTCCCCGAAACGTTTGAAGAGTTGCCTCTGGAGATGGGATACACACACACATACACAAACACACTCACAGAACAGCTCACTCTGACTGTGACTACTGTGGTGTGCCTTACAACTTAATGTAACTTGTAGTTTTCAGGGATGGAGAGAGTACACCTAATGAATGGCTGACCAAGTTCTGGCCTCCCACGCACATACGCACATGCACTCCCGCACTCGACAGGATCAAATGTCCCAAGCTGCTCTTTGTTGAGTTTTGTTAAAATGCCATGATATTTAAACTAAATGCTAAAAATGCCCAGAGCAAAGAAAAACAGCAGCTTGTTAATTATCTCTGTCCTTTCTGCTCGAATGTCTGTTTATAGATCTCGACTCTCTAAACCTCTCCGACAGCCTCTTTCTGAAATTCTTCTGTGTCTCTTTCTCTGAGACTCTGGCCTTTCTCCACAGCTCTTTTCTGCCGCTCTCTCTCAGTCGCCTCTTATGCAACCAGCTCATAAATAGAAAATGGATGTGTCACTCAATTACTGTATTTATGCTGGAAATGGACTACAGGCTTGGGCCAAGGTTTATACCGGAGCCCACACAGGGCTTTAAGCCTTCTTCCATTAACTTTATTTTTACTCCAGTATCAAAACAGGGTGACTCATTCATCTCGGCTGCACAGGTGGGTAATGTGCTGCGCTTTTTGTTCTTTTTTTAGTGCCTGTTTAGCAACTCAAAAATCGATAGATCCGTATCAGACGCCATGTGAAAATAGGAACTGACACATGAGCAAGCATGAACATGCGCCAAGACGTGGGATAACGAAGGTAAGGAAGGAAGGAAAATTCTTTTCATCAAGAGGGAAGCAGGTTCTGCTTTCTTTTCTTTATATGTTCATTTTAGCACACGTAGCAAAGTGTTGGTGACAGGGTACGAACACGTAGGGACCCTTTAGGCCTGCCCAGCAGCTGTGTGGTGTGTGTTTGTTGTTTTAGCTGCTGCTGGAGTTAAATTGGTCCCAATCTCTTCCTGGTTTACGCTGTTTGGCTTCTCCTCAGCCAGGTGGTTCCTGTTCCCTACCTCAATGGTTCTCAACTTTTTTTTAGAATTATGTACCTCCTTTGAATTTTTTTTTTCAGCCAAGTACTGCCTGACCAGTGCAAAACAATTTTGGTTAAAAAAAAAAAATTTGATTCAAGCCTGCGGCAAGCCTAATGTCAAACGTTAAACTGTTTAGTAGTGTTGCGTAGTAGTTTTGATAGAAAATTTTTGAGGGCAGATGGGCCTTTCTTGTCTAGAAACACAAACATTTGTTGCCGTGTCACTGTTTGAAAACTTTGCATTTTATATTGTTTGGCTCATGATCCTTATATTTATTTTTATTATTATCATCATTTTTTAGATAGGACAGTCTAAGTGTGAAAGGCGATGACATGCAGCAAGGGGCCACAGGATGTAATTGAGCCCGTGGCTGGTGCAGCAAGGACACAGCCTTCATATATGGGACGCCAGCTCTACCCGCTAAGCCATTGGCCACCCCTGAGTTTATCATATATACACATTTTTATTGCACTTATTTAAATAAAATTATTTAAGGAATTATGCATGACTGATATGTTTTAGTTAACATTTAAATAACATTAAAATAACATTTTAAAAAAAACTCCCCCTGCAGTACCCCAAAGTACCCCTAGGGGTACCTGTGCCCCCATTTAAGAAACATTGCTCTACCTTTAACCATTCCAGTTACATAGCTCTAGTTAGGGTTCTGTAGAGGAAGAAATTCAAAGGGTAATGATCATTACAAACAGGAAACAATTTTATTCAGCTAGATGAACATGTTACATAATTTTCACGTGTACTTTGTGCATGGAAAAAACATCTACACACATGGCTAGTAACCTACATGTGTAAGTTAAAAGCTTTATTGATTATTTGACTAGTCTCAGTGTTGTAGTTTTGGTAATCATCTGTAACTGTAACATATTACTAAATACAACCTCCTGAATTTTGGGCAGTGACTTCATTTGTCACAGCTTTACTACTGTGTCTAAGAGGGCAAGCAACATAGCGAAGACAGTGATAACTAACTGAATCAAATATATGCTTCATATTTCTTCATTGCACCCAAATAGTAGAGTTTGTTCCAACATTGAGGGGGACACATATGAAACAGGGGATTAGGGGGATACTATACTAGAAAATTATGAGCACCAAACACTGAATTTCCTGCATCCTGATCAATTTTTATGCACAAATTTGTGTATTTTTCTGCAACAATTTATGGCATATGGTGGATTGGTCCCCTACATCCCCCTGAGATCTACGCAGATGATTGTATTGAGCATGCACACACAGCTACAGCACTTAAGAGTGGAACCAGAAGGTAGCTCTGCAATATCAAAGATAATTTGAGGACTTAAATGTATAAATGATTTAACAGGTTACACTAAAAACCTGTCTGATCTCTTGTGTGGTAAATCTATGTCTAGCTGAGTGTTACTCATAAAAATGTTTTCATTAAAACATTTAAATTTCCCTTTAAAAAGAGGCTGAGGCCTTTATTATTTACAGCAGTTCTCAAATAGCACCAAATGCTAATAAAATATCTACTGGAGTTTATAGGGTTCTTTAGCAAAACCACTTTACCCACAACCTTTATGTATGTGTGATTAATTTGTTTTTATTAGTGGAGAAAAACAAATGATTTGCACTGAGCACCAGGAATAACCCTTCAAATTGGTCCTGATGCACAGAAAAGATTAACTCTTGTGAAATGTATAAATTAGAGCTCAATATAAACATTCGGTTGTTTGATAGTTTAGCTCGAGAGGTTAAAAAAAGAAACTTAAAAAGACTTTTTCCATCCCAAAAGACAAGACGCTAATCCTCTCAGCGTGGGATCCAAGCTCATTAAAACACACCACCTCTCTCGTCATGAGAGGACCCGCCACCAGCTGAACTGTGACCCATTTAGGGTGTGACCCCTCCGTCTAAGAAACTGGGCTGCAGAGTCTTTTATTCAACACACCCTGGGAACTAAACCTAAACCCAGCTCTCCTCTCATGTGCGAGCCAAGCGGAGTTTGAATCAGCAGCTGAATAAAAGCCCTTATGTGTTCTTTCAACATTTTAATGGACCAAACCCTTAAGCTACAGCATAACAGCACATTTCAATGTGTGTGTATGTGTGTGTGTGTGTGTGTGTGTGTAGAGGTGGTAGGTTAAAGGGTGGGAGGGGTGCAGGATACAGACAAGGGAGTATGTCCTGCAGTTTGAACAATCACACCCAAGCTTCCACTTTACCTCAGTCAGCCACAGGACATTTCCCTCCTTTAACCTCTCGTTCCCTTTTACTTCCCCTCTCCCTCTCTGCTGTTGCACACTCCTTCCCATTCTTCACGTCAATGTTTTCTCTGTCTGTTTTCCATTTCTCTGTCTCTCATTTTTGCTCTGTAGGTCAATTCTATCGACACTGTCGTTGCTGTATCTGAGTAGGTTGTTCATGGGGGACTTGAAGAACAATTTAAAATCCATAATTGTCTTTTGTCTTAAGTATCTGAATGTATCATTAAAGCCACTAAGTGCTGACTTTGAAAATGTCAGACTTTGTTGAGGTGATATGTCAGCGAGGTAGGAAAGATGTCGTCTTGACTTGCTTAGTTCAGCTTGGTGAAATACTGTTATTACTACCACCACTACCCAGCGACGCATGCTAGAAATCTCTTGAAAGGGTGGTGATTTAAGCTTATTGTGACATTCCTTAGACATGGTGGTGGTGGGTGTTCTATGCACAACCCGGTCTCTCTCCAAAGTCATCGAAATCCAGCGCTTGTGGCATCAGACACTGATGAAAAAGTCATTCTTTAATGTCAGCATGATAGGCAGCCTGTTGCTGTTATAGTTTAATGGCGCTTACCAACATTAAGGGGAATTTAAGACAATGAAAGGTAGGTGGGAGCGGAGGTGGATGGGTCCAACAAACACCAGCTTTTACCTGGTAGAGCAGTATTCGTGTCCCGTCAGATTATAAAGCAAAACCCTGTTCTTTCTTCCTAAACCCAACCACGGGATTTTGTTGCCCAAACCTAACCACTGCATTAATTGTTAAAGGCAACAAAACATCAATTTGCGTTGTTTTATGGTCGTAGTGTGTTTATTTTGAAAGAGACTGTATGTAAACGGTAAATTTACTGTAAAAACAAGTGTATTTTGAAAGAAGACAATGCATGTAACAGGTAGAACTTGACACAGCGTCCCAGAACATCAACAACCAACACACCCAGGGTACCTTTCATGTTGTATCGGACATGGAAAGTCCATGACCAAATGTCGATATGTGACGAGGTCAGAGTGAGAATGTGTTGCTATACAACATACAAGGAAAGGACAGAAACTTTGACATTAGTCAGGAGGTGTGGTTGATCTCATTGCTAGGTATGAGACAATATTTTCCCAAGTATGATTTGTTGTCCTTTAGTAAGCCTTCCAAGTGTGGACTCTAGTGAAATTAAATGGACTTCGTTACAATATGAGACGGCGAAAGTGTTGTAATTGTTAGTGTGATCACTGCTGATGGGAGGTTGAGACAAACCCAAGTCATCTCTGATGCACTGTTACATTTTTCCAGCTGCAAAATATCTTAGTGTTGCGGTCACTTTATTCCTGTCGTTATATCATAGTTGTGTTGGGTGGGAGCATCTGTGATGAAATCAGCCACAAACATTACCACTCAGGGGCCTAAATATGGACAGTGCAGGCAGTGTGGTTGCACTTGGGCCTGAGAGGTGGGGGGCCCATAGAGAAAATGGGCTATTCAACAATGTGTTGGGTGGACAATGGGCCCTCATGAGTGATAGCCTCCTTGAAAATATGACTGTGTTCAAAGAAGAACTCTCTTTAAATTAAAAACAGTGTTATATATCCCCATGAAAAGGAAAACCCATCTCTGTCATGTTTGTGTTTTCTTTACTTGTAAAATAGTCAATAGCATCTATGGCGAAATTAAATGCTCATTCTAGGGCCCATTGTAAGTACGGCACTGTTACCATTGCACAGTCTAATCTGTAGCATTTTATTAACACACTGTCATTCAGCGTTTGGAGAATATTTCTCTTACCTTTTTGTCTTTCCAACATTTTCTTCAGCCTCTTAAAAGTCCTCCTCCCTGCTATCACAGCATTTTGCCTTAGGACATGGATCGACAATCTTTTCTATCAAAAGAGCCATTTTTGGCCAAAACAAAACAAATGAATACATAAAAAATAAAATGCCTGAAGCTGCAAAAAAACATACTTGAGCCTTATAATGAAGGTAAAAAAAAGGGAAAAACGCCAGCACTCTCAAATGTCCTTTTAGTTCAGTTTAATAATCCATCTTATAATGAAGGTAGCACAGCCTATTAAGTCTAAATTAGCCAATAGGTCTAAATGAGCATTCATGAATATGTTTTCACACATGTGGCCACTCTGAATTTGGCTTTTTATGATATTTTGGTTCTTAAACTTTGCAGTGTTGGTGGTGAAAGCAAATGAACCTGTCCACGCACTATTAAAATCAAATTTTTTTCCCCCTTGTTTGGATTTAGAATCCATAGCTAGCTTAATGAGGGCCACTCACTACCAGCCATTGCTATTGAGGTTTGGCACAATTTAGAGGAGAAGGCACCAGGCCGTAGACTGACAAATCACATTTTAGATGACAAAATGTTAAAACATTTTTATATTGAGTGTATAGGCTGCGCAGTTTAAGAATCACTTTTGACCTTCAACAGTGATGAATGATAATAAGAATATTAAAAAACAACGTTATTCATTTCCATATCATTTTTATGAAGTCATAGGGAGCCACTGAAGAGGGGCCAAAGAGCCCCATGTGGCTCGGGCGCCATAGGTTGCCTACCCCTGCCTTAGGAGCTCTCTTAAGGGCCAAGATGCTTTGTCAGTAACTTGTATCTTTACCAGGACTTAACTTAACTTAACGGGAAATTCTTACAAAACGTGATAACTAAGAATTTTCATAGAATTTTGTCACCTGGAGCAACTTTTTGTTCTACAAAGCTTTGTGAATACGGCCTATCCCACTTTACTCCTGATGAGAGGTGGGGTACAAACTGGATGGGTTGCCAGTATATCACAAGGCTGTGTCAGATTCATTTATTAATTTTTATGAATTTATTAATGTTATTTAACCATCATAAGACATTGGCTGCGAGATATAGATCATGAAATATGCATAATGGAAATAATTACCTTCTCACTTCACCTACAAATGAATAGATTTACGAAGTTACGGTCAAACTGGATCCCATATGTATGACAGTCACGGCCACATTTTTTGGAATTGACAAATTAATAGACCCTTTAAAGAATGCCTGGTCTCCTAACCAACTTAAAAATAATGTATTGGAATGTCTCCCAGTTTGATAACGTATACCTCTGTTACACATCCCTTTTTCTCAATGTAAAATAGTTAAAGAAAGCTTTATAGGGAACACACTGTGGACCAATATCATAATAAATTGATTAACATCATTAGGGTATGCAGGAATTGGCAGCTACTGATTGTCAACAGTGTCATCAGCTTGGTGTTTTGCCTCATGATATTTGGGTTTTTCAGCACTGTGTCTGCATTTTTCATAGCATCCTCTTGGATGCATGTTGCTTGTGGTCTGATACGTGGTACTTCTTTATAACTTTACCTGAGCACTGTGGGGGTAAACAAACTTCCCAAACAGAAAAAATAACTAGAAAATAAGAATGAACAGACAAAGGGCAGAGTCCCTGCAGAAAAATACGCTGCTAAACCCCTCTAGTGGGTCATTAGTGATGACTGAGAGGGATTACTTTTGTGTGAGTCTATACGTTGTACTGTACTCATTTAGAAGGACAATGATGACAGGGTGTCCAACAGATCCCTTGTTATGGAGAGGTTGCCATGGGTAACACTAAGGATGCGCTCAATTCAGAATAAGTCTCATCCACACTGACAATTGTCTAACAAGACTTAAGATCCAGTCTCAGTCTCCCCATGAATAGGAACACAGACAACCTGCTGTACTATCAGTACTCTGTCTCTGTGTGTGTTATGATACCTCCCCCTTGTGTTCATGTTTGGTACTAAACCCTACAAGCTGAGGGGAGGATCAGAGGGTGGAGCTCCACCTCACTGCCCACAGGCACAGGTACATTTTTTTCAAAGGCTGTAAGCCAAAGCCAGCAAAGCAAGTGGGGGCTGTCTGGAAGTTGTCAGTGGTGGAAATGAATTCCAGTGCTGTGCAGTAATGACAATGGACGGCACGATGAAGCAGCCAGATGTTGCTCTTCACTAGATGCAAGTTAGATCATAAGGGCCTAACTAACAATGGGGAGTTTTGTGGCTGAGGTGTTTCTGCTCCTGCTGATTTCTGCAGGACACGTTCATGGAGGTAAGACGCTGCAGAGGCAAAATCACTTTTGCTGAGAAGGATTCTGCAGCAACATTATGGTTATGATTTGTTGCATTGCTGTGACAGGACTGGTGATGCTGTAAAATGGTTTTATCTACAGGAGCAGGTTAAACTATGGTTTTTAATTGTCATTTATTATAGTTAACTTTAACATTCTCACACGAGCTGTGGGATCCCATCCATCCCCTTTTCATCCATAGACTTAGGACATAATGATATTGTTGTAAATGCAGTATCATTTGTACAACCTGTGACACTACAGGTGAATAAGGTGTATTTTTGTATTTTCCTGAACTCTTATGTTTAGATATGCAAATAAGGGATTGTGTAATTTGATTTGTGCTAATTTTCATAAATTTCCAAAACATATAACTGCTCACTGGATAAAACCAGGTTCACATTTTTATTTTTATTTATTTATTTATTTTTTTGTTGTTGATATATTAGAGTCAAAAGCAATTTTTGGATACCAGAAAATACTGTCAACAGCCATAAAAAAAACCAAAACAAATTTGGCCATCTTTTTAGGAAAGAAATGTTATACAAATCAGGCTTTGAATGGTATATGAACAAACCCCTCTGTAAAAAAAATATATATAATTAGAATTTTATAAAAATATAAATAATAATACTAAAGCTCTACAATATAGATATAAATAAAACTGGATTTTTGAAAAACTAATTTCAAGAAATTGGCCTTTAAAGATATGTACTGTAAAATCCCATACATTTGTAGACCAAAAATAAGACACTAAAGGTGAATAGGGTAAAAAAAAAAAAAATGTAATAATAGCTATCACAATGAAACTTCCCCAGTTGATTACTTAGAATTAGACATTATATTTTCTAAAATTGTATTTTAAATATGACAAAATTCTTGTTTCATCAAAGGTTTTTTCTGATATTTTATGTTTAAATATGCAATTTATGCATTGTTTAATTAAATATGCACTTTTTTTAATACATTTTCGGAACAGAAATCTAGACTAAAACAAACACCTAAATGTGTATTTTGCACATTTTCTTTCCACTAGTCTAAAGGACAACATGGCAGCAAAACCTCAAAGTTGACCAGTGCATTAAAAAACTGCAGTGTCTCCCCAAGTTATAATGTGTCTGTGACAGTTGTCAGCTTAATGTTTAATCCAGTTTAATATTGTCTGTACACATATGGCAATATGTTGCAGGATACTGGATTACATTTTTGGGTACCTGATCGGATGTCACACTGCTCACCAAATGTCGTTCGAGACAGTTTGGTTTTGTAGGGTTTTTAAGTAGTGATGTAACTAAACACTATCATCATTATCAAGTGGCTCCTTGCTTTTCATTTCATTGCACACTCAAAATCATTATTCATATTATTCTGAGTGTCAAAATGAGCGTTTTATAAGTGTTTCTTAATTACACACTCAACAGAGTTCATTTACCAGCTCTGTATTAGCTCTGTAAGTGGACGTCTCAACCACCACTTCTTATCAAATCTGAATTATTAGCCCCTGAAATATGAACATCTCCTAACACAAGTTGCTGCATGTGCTGGAGCTAACACTCCAGGGCCGTCAGCAACGCCTCAGACATGCGTCTATCCTTACACCTGCTCATGACAGCACATTACAGACCTGCACTCACATTCGAGGAAGATTACTAATAATCCAATGTTCGCTGTTATCATAGAGGCAGATTACAGAGATGGACAGGCACGGGTTATACTGACAGCGGGCTTATAGGCTTTATGCAGAGCGGCATGCTGGGCCAGTCTGCTGACAGAGTGCTTCTCACTGGGACCAGTCTTAGAACACATAGCCTTTATAATAAACATTATTTTGCAGGCAGTGCATTTTCCAACCAGAGATTTAAAGACAATGAAATAGTCAGCCATTATTCCAAATGTTACCAACACAGGCATGAAATAAAAACAAAACAACTCGTACCCCAAATTGTTTTATCTGAAGTCAGTCAACAAAAAAACCTGTAATTTTATAATGAGCAGCATTGGCCGACTTGGCAGACCCCTTTAACCACCTGTCATAAAAACAATATTTAGAGGCTGAAAACTATGTTAAATGTTTAATAGTTATAATTTCCCCACAGGTAAAAAGTCTAGCTTGTGTTGCTGTCTGACTTTTTTCTGTGTGATGAGGAAACATAAATTATTGGTTGTCATGTAATTACACTGCAGAATCGTTGAGCCGTACACTGCAGCTTTTGTGAGTAAATTGTTCATAAAATGTTTCGGCTTGGTTTTTTATCCCCCTCAGGCCAATTCATTTTTTTATTGAGATAAGTGACGATAGAACGAGTTGGTTGTTTAAAATCATTTCTGTGTTTTGCGGATCCTTTTTTTCTTCATTAGAAACATTGAAATACCCCTTTAATTCCTATATTGTGCTCAGTCTCACTGCCAATCCATACTGCTGGACCGCTTAGAGAGTTTTTAGTGTGTCAGCCATCCCCTCCCACACACACACTATTTGACCTCTATTTGTCGTGTGTTTCTTTTTCCACAAATTGACAGTCATTTTAACAGAGTGCTCCATACGGCTGCTTTGTAGGTCAAATCGATTAAAGACTGCTTTACTGTGTTTTTCAGTTACAGACGGGAGTGGTGGGTTTACTGGCTGCACTACAAAATGAAATCACATTGTCATCACATATAAAAACAATTATAAAACACCAGAGTGGAAAAGGGTTCATCAGCTGTACCTAATTTGCACAGAGATTTAGACAAAAGCAGGACGGAGGGATAGTTGGTGGTTGATCCACCACTTTGGTCTAGACTGAAGTATCTCAACCACTAATGAGATACCACGATTCATGGTTCCTGGATAATGTGTCCTAATGATGTTGGAGCCTGACCTTACTTTTCCTTTAGCTGATAAAACTAAGGTTATGCATTTCTCAAATGCTAGAAAGAAGTCTGTGATGTTTTTACTGCTCAGGGAAGTTAGAGGTTGATAATCTTCTTAAAAAGTTGAGGCTGAATTAGGATTTTATTTCAGAAACAAGTCCTGTTTCTCCTTTGTGGCCAGAAAAAGACTTGTTGCTGCCATGTTGTTAACAGTTCTGGTTTATGGTGATTTGTTGTGCATTGTTTGCACATTTACAGTACTGCATATCATAGTGAAGTGAGATCTGTTACAAATTGTAAAACCCTCACTCATCACTGTACGCTTTATTCCAGGGTTGGTTCGTCATCTTTGACCTTTCGTAGGCTCAGTTACTAGTATTTGTTCATTTATAAAGCCTTTGTACATCTGTACCTTGATTGAACAGAGATCTGACTGTAGCTGTAGTCTGAGATCTCAAGACTTAGTTTTGTTGTCTGTTCCTAGTGCACGGACTGAGCTGGGAAAGAAAGCTTTTATGTGCTGTGCCATAACCATGTTAGCATACTTTGGTTTAAGACCAAATACCTGCAAGACTAATGACATTCACATCAGCCTCAGCGGTAGTGTTCAGTGCTAATTGGCAAATGTTAGCATGCTAACATGCTAAACTAAGATGGCTATCATAATAAACATTATACTTCAGCATGTTAGCATGATGATGTTTGCATTGCACTCCACAGGCATGGCTTTATAGACATATAATGTTGTTTTATTGTTCCAAATTCAAACTCAGCCCAGCCACTGGAAGGAAGTGTTTGCATTGTATGGTTCTGCAAACAATGCATATGTTACAGTTGTACGTTTCATACATGACATCAGACATTCCTAAAGTGATGAAGTTCTGATTATATGTATGAGTTGACTTAGTCATCGCCAAGCTGCAGACCAATGTCCAAGACCAACAGACAACCAAACTAGTTGTTCCTTAGATATCAGCCGGCATGTCCAGGTGTGATTGTGCCACCAAAACCTGGTATTTTAAGCCAAAACATGATCTTTTACCAACCATAACCAAGTGGTATTTGTGCCAAAACATAACCACACATTAACCACAGCACTGGTAAACATAAAGAAACATAAAGTTTCAACAAATCTGCTACAAATAACAAATATTACATATCTGTAGTTTGCTGAAACATACAATGCCAACATTTACTCTGGCGATTGAGTCATGAAACTAGCAGTATAGTTGGATAGTTGATATCCAGCATGAAGATGCAATACCAATATAATATCAATATGATGGCCATGAAAGAATTTTAATAGTAATGGTTTACACACTCTCATTTCTATGTGGATCATGGGTTCCCAGTTTGAGTTAGCTAAATGTGCTGTACGTGCAATGCCCACCTAAGTTTTACGTCAGCTAATGACACAGTTTTTCCTTTCAGAGAATCTCTGTCACTGAGTAAGTTTTTGCACAACTAAATGTCTAGTCTGCGTCATCTGGGTCAGCGGTGAAGTCTAATTAGCATCACACATTTCAGGATGGCCTCTCCAGAATGCATTAGTTGTCATTAATTGAATTCAGATAGCAGGTGTAAAGTGCAGAGCAGACACCACATTGACAAACCACTCAATACAGATTAATGGAATAACCTTTGCTGGGTGGTCACTGAGCATTCATTTAATTTTGCAGGGTGACTTAGCATACAGATATAACTGAGACAGTAAATTAAAAAATATATATGAACAAATTTCCAGCTTGCTCTTTTATGACTAACCCTCACTGCTCATTTGTTCTGCAAATTTTATCTTGATGGAAAACTACTCTGACTAAAGCTAAATCTGTCTTCTCCTTCATTTTTGTAGTGTCGTTCTATGGTGATGGCTACATTCACCTGCGGACAGTGGAGACATCCATTCAGACCTTACTCCATGTACGATTTAGAACCTCCAGTCAGGCGGGGATGCTGTTTTTGGCAGCTGGACCCAGAGACTACTTGCTGCTGGAGCTGGTCTCTGGGCGCCTGCAGGTAGGCTAAAGCACATGTTAGGATAGTAGCACTCTGGTCTAAATCAACTGACAGGACGTGTTTATTGTTCATTTAAAAGTACACAAATGTTATAACAGTTTTCTTTTGACCATTTGAACTTTAGTAATATGAATAAAATGTGTCAAAGTAAAAGCTGTCCAGAGGGTTTCACTCAAAGATACCTCACACCTCTAAATCAAGAGAAAATATTCGTCCCTTGGGCCATTTTAGCTCATGTGTATTGCCATTTACTATCCTGAGGAAAGACAGAGAGAAGCCTGAACACACACAGCTCGGTGTCAGATTGCTCACAGAGAGAAAAAAAAATAACCCCCCCGGCCCTTTCAGAACAAGTTCGTTCATGACCAAGGCTAAGAGAGAAGACCACAATAGTTTAATGAGAACTCCATTGCAAAGGGAGCTGCTCATGAAATAGTCTGGTTGCATTTGTGTGGAATAGCCCAATGCTTTGAACTGCAGTTAACAACGCCCTTGATTCTGTTCTCAGTTGCACACATTCAAGATCTCATCACCATGCTATGCCTGCTTTTATGTGTTTGGCTTTCCTCAGCTCTTTGTCTTACTTTATTAAAGTTTTGGCTCGGGAAAAAAATGGAAAGACTCTTGGTTATCACCTTTTATTCCTCATTTCCTCTTTCTCTCCTCACCTCCCCCTTCACCCCATTAAGGTACGTCTGGACCTGGGCTCAGGTGAGCGTTCACTACGCTCAGAAAAGGGCATCCATCTTAGTGACCTGGCGTGGCACTCCATGGAGCTGACCCACAACCACCATACTGTCAACATGACCGTGGACCGGAACTCTCATACCAGCCTCCGTATGCCAGGACCGGATCTGGAGCTCAGTGTCGAGGACGGGCTTTTTGTCGGCAGGATAGCCGGGCTGAACCATCCATACCTTCTCAACATCTCTACTGGATTTAGAGGTTGCGTAGATGAAGTTGTGTTCAATGAACATAACCTGTTGTCCAGCCTGAGGCCTTATTCTGGGTACAAGAGCATCCACGAGGTATCTCTGGGCTGCAATCCGCAGTTTTCTGCAACAGAAGAAGATCCTGTCAGTTTTTTCAGCTCTAAAGCCTTTATCGCTCTCCCGCCATGGGAAGGGCCACAGGAGGGGGTGTTTGAATGTGAACTTTACCCCTCTGCAAGAGAAGAAGATGGCATGGTCCTGTATAGCTCTGGCAACGACGGAGGGTTTGTTGCTGTAGAGATAAGAGAGGGTAACATTTTGGCAACGATAGGAAATGGAGAAGGTACTAAGACTGAGCTGCGTTCTCTAACACATGTTCACAGCAACCACACGTGGTATCCCATCCAGCTGCACCTGCTGCCCAACAGCGTCCAGCTGAAGGTGGGGGAGGAGTTGATCAAGGCCATGCTGAGTCTGGAGCTCCAGGTCATCCAGCTCACAGGGCCTCTCTTCCTGGGAGGGCTGGACGAGGAAGCCCGGGGCGAGGCAAGGCGAGCTGGGCTGATATCGTCTGTGTCAGGGGGGCAGCCGGCTGGGCGAGGAGGCTCCTTTAAAGGTTGCCTCCGGGAAATTAAAGTGAACACTCAAAGAACAGGACTACCTCATGCTGCCGTCACCAAGGACATCACTGTGGGCTGTAGGACAGGGCAAGATCCAGATGAAATCACCACCACCAACCCAACAGAACGTCCTGAGTCAGATGTTACGACCACACGACCATTTACCAACAATAAGAAGTACCCTAACTTTCTGTTGCTGAGAAAGCTAGACGTTGTGGAGGGAGGTCGGGCACCACTGGAGCCTAAACACTTGAGGGTAGGACTGATTGTCTCCTGCTGATACATAAATGTCAGTAAAAATAACATGGGAGTTGTGTAGTTTTCACATAATAACATAAATATATACGCCAGTTAATCTTTGCACTCCCCTTTAGGTGAATCTGGATTTTCGGAAATTGGGCATTCGCCCATCCCAGATGATGTTTCGCATCGAGGGGCAGCCTGTCCACGGCCAGCTTCGGCTAGACCTCAGTCCTGACACTACTGGGATATTGGGCAAAGGCAAGGAGAGGAATATCACAATACGAGCAGAGGACGTCGACCGAACTTTTAGTATGCTGGACCTGTGGCTGGGCCGGGTGATATACGTTCATAGTGGGTCAGAAGACGAGCATGATTTCTTCATGTTTTCAGTCTTCTGCAGCAGCAAAAAGGAGCTTCCTGCATTTCTTAGGGGCAACCGCCTGCACCGATTTGATATCAGCATCAGTCCTGTTAATGATGCGCCTGTGCTCAGCCTGCCGGAGGGAAACCTTTTCAGCATGCTGGAGAATTCAAAACGACAGGTAGGTATAGGTGAACTCTTGGATGCTACATGTAAGTGATTTAAATATAAAATAAAATATTAACACAACCACAATGTCCCCAGCTGACAACAGATGTGCTGAGGGTGTTGGACCCTGACAGCAGTCCTGCAGAGCTGGTGTTCAGCTCCTTGGGAAACCTCAACACTGAGGCTGGACACCTTGAGCACCAGGATTACCCTGGCAGGTTTGTGCTATGGCATGTGAGGACTTACAGTACCTTGCAAATCTTCTTACAACTAGTCATAGATGTCTGTTGAAGCAGCGGCTGAGGTTGTGAAGTTGTTATGTGCTATGCAGAAATGGTTAGCCCTTAGCCTAACAAGCAGAGGTAGGATCAGAACATGGAAGTTAACAGGATTGCATTTATCTTCCAGGGCCATTAACTTGTTCTCCCTGAATGATCTGGAGGAGGGTAAGATCAGCTTTGTCCACTCTGGGGTCTCCACCTCCCGGCTTGCACTCAGGGTCAGCGATGGGCTGAAGGTAAGTGATTTACTCCTTTTCATCTAATCTCTTCATTCTCCTCTCATCTCCTCCCTTGTTTCCTCTCCCTTTATCTCATCTTATCTTTTCTTCCCTCTCCTCTCCCAGTTGAGCAACACTGTAGTTTTGAGGATTATGGCAGTGCCACTCGAGCACAAACTGGTGAATAACACTGGACTGGAGGTGAACCAAGGCGGGGCTTCCATCATCACAAACGTTCACCTTGCAGTACAAGTTAATGTAGATGATCAGGCGGTGGAAATCCACTATGATGTTATAGAGTTGCCACGATATGGTGAGCTCCAGCGGTTGCACTCCAGCGGCGACTGGAAACCGACAACTTCCTTCTCACAGAAGCTTCTAGAAAAAGAACGGATCCGATACCTCAGCACTTACCATGGCCTTCAAACTCAGAACAACGTCACTGATAACTTCAAATGTAAAATTAGCATCAGTTCACAGGCTACTGAGGAGGTTGATTTCCACATTGCGGTACGCTGGATCCACTTTAAGGTCACACGCAGCAAGATGGAGGTTAATGGTGTTCAGACTGCTGCTATCACTCCAGAGGAACTCCATGTAATTTCAAAAGGTATTAAACTCAACGAGAGCGACCTCTTCTTCAGGCTCCTGACAGTACCAAAGAAAGGGCAGCTGTTCCTCAGTAACAAAGTTCTACAAAAAAACTCAACCTTCAGCCAAAAGAATATCACAGATGGCTTGATGAAGTACGAGCTTCTCAACAAACTGAACGACGACACAAGAGACACGTTCAGCTTTCAGGTGTTTTCAGCACATGCCAGCTCAACAGCTTACGACTTCAGAGTCAACATAAAAGCTGAGTCGACTGCAATCAATGTCGTAAACAAAGGCCTTTCAACGCTGGAAGGAGGAAGTAAAGTCATAAGCAAAGATGTTCTGTTCACTCACACAGCAAGTAATCGGGAGGTCCACTACAGTATTACAGTGAGCCCCAGGCACGGGTACATAAGGAGGATCAACCTCTCCAACTCAACTTCCATTAACGACAACATTGTGGTGTTCACAAATCAGGATATCATTGAGGAGAGGATCATGTACGTTCATGATGACAGCGAGACCAAACAGGATTCCTTCACGTTTCAAATTATGGTTTACAAACCGCACAAACGCAGTGGCAAGAAGGAGGATAAAATCACAGCCGAACACACCTTCAATATCTCTGTGCAGCTCGTCAACGATCAGAGACCTGTCAGGGTTGTCGATAAAGTTTTCCACGTGGCCCGTGATGGGCAGAGGTTGGTGACGCTGAATGACTTGCGTTACCGGGACGATGACTCAGACTTTGAGGATAGCTGGTTGGTGTACACGCGGAGGGGGATACCCATGGGAGAGCTGGTGCTGGCCAGCGATACCAGTCACAAGCTTTACGAGTTCACACAACGGGACCTCGAGCAGGTTGGCACAATTTATTTGTGAAAATTTTTGGTAATCCAGATGGTAGAATATTTAGAATCACAAAGTCAAAGGTTGGTCTTCACATGTCACACGACCCTCATGTGATCTTTAGTGTCTGACTGATCACAAAATAGGTTAAACCTCGTACACTCCCTTTCCACCAACATGAAACAGGTTCATCCAGTTCCTGCACCTGATTTTGAACTCTTCAGAGTGGGGATGCCCTGATCACGTTTTTTTCCCTGTGATCTCGATCCAAGTCATTTAATATTGAGTATCTGCCAAAACCAAGTCCCGATCTGATATTTCTGCTTTCTTAGATAATACAGCTGCACAGTACATTAAACTTATTAAAACCAGTCCAATGTGTATTCTGACAACTGAAAAGCTCTGCAATGCGTCAAGAGAAAAACACTGAATCCAGACTGTACCTTAATGTTTATCTCTTTGTTTATTTTTACAAAATAAGTAAATAGGTCTAAAATAACAAACCCACCCTTCAACCTTTTTGGCCTCAGACATTGTCTCAAGGAATGTCCTATTTCCTTTAAGAGAATGGCCCCATGGTGCTGCAGTGGTTAGCATTGTTGCCTCACAGCAAGAGGGTTCCTGGTTCAAACCTGAGGTGGGGTGCAGGAACCCTGGGGTGGGGGAGCCCCTCAGCGAGCCTGCGTGTCATCGTGGGTCTTTTCCTGGTTCTCCGGCTTCCTTCCACAGTCCAAAGACATGCAGGTTCATTGGTGACTCTAAATTGGCCATAGGTGAGAGCTTTAGAGACAAGGTCAAATCCTTCATAGTTCCTCGCCTTGTGCACACCTGGCCAATTGCTGCATAAAGTGGATGTGCATGTCAAATTATCGGTTTGTAAAGTTGCATTCCCCCAGTTTCAATGTTACAAAGGTGTGAAGAGACGCTGCACTTTAAAATAACACATCCAGCTGCCTTTGACCACTTGATCCTCTGTTGCTTTGACGGAATAATACTGGTGGTGTATGCTGATGTTTTTACTTCTTCTGTCTTCATCTCCTTTTCTTTACTCTCAGAAAAAAGTGTTGTTTGTCCACAGAGGAGTGAGTTATGGGCGTTTTGTGCTTTTCGTATCAGATGGGAAACATTATGTTTCGACCCTGCTGGAGGTGAGTATATTGTCTTTTATTTATTTATTCATGTTTCAATTGTGTGTGACCGTTTCTTTTAAGTGGTAAATTACAGCTTCTTCTACAAATGACTTGCTGGTAATTAAACATCATGAGGTATAACTGGTTGATGCAGGTGATGGCCCAGGATCCTTACCTTCGAGTCGAGAATAACACCGGCCTCATGGCCCAGCGAGGAGGGGTCACAACCTTGACCTCAGCTAACCTCAGCATCTTCAGCAACCTCGACATCCGAGACCCACAGGAAGTGACATTCGAGGTCTTCCTTCCACCCAAACACGGTGTGCTCTGCTTTAATGATGGAGATCGCGAGACTGTAACAGAAGCAGATGTGATTACAATATTCACCCAGCAAGATTTGTTGGCGGGGCGCCTGGTGTATCACCACGACGGCAGCAACGAGTTGTCAGATGGGTTCAATGTGACTGCAAGAGCGAGGGAGAAGACAACAGAAAGGCGCCTGGACAGAGGGAGGAGGGAGGTACATCTGGACATCGGAGTGGCAGTAAAAATCTACCTGGAGAGTCACCAGAGGCCACCAACGGTCATAAGTAACCGTCCGGTGGTGGTAGAGGAGGGACAGAGTGTCTCCATAACCAAGGAGCACTTAGAGGTAAGCCAATAACCATAAATTGCTTGGTCACTTTCAGCCTGTTTGTGTCTGATATTGCAAGATAAGTTTCTTGCATCTAGGCTTTTGCAAGATTTATTGTTTATTGTCTGTAACTGTGATCATATTTTGGGGATTTTATGCAGACTGGTTTCTAAGTCATATATTTTCCAAGTTCCAAGAGTCAGACTTCTCAATAATGATGAAATGAAAGTGACAGTTTCACTGTGTCTTTAAATGCAGTCCAGTGATGTCATCTATACAAAATGTCATGGGATTTTTCCAGATCTAAACAGACAAAATAATCTGTTAATATAATAAAGTCTTGTAATGCTCATAATTATGTCCTGTTTTGTTTGAACAGGTGGTTCATGAGGACAGCCAGCCCTCAGAGATAGTTTTTACTGTCCAAAGTCCTCCTGCCCTGGGCGTCCTTCAGCTGCTTTCCCCAGACGACAAGCACCAGGACAAAAATGGAGAACAGCAGCACGTCTATCAAGTACAGCCAGCTGTAGGTTTAAAGCTGAGTAGAACAGAAAGTTGGTGCATTTTTGTCACCAGCTACCTGCAAAGTAGTTTTTTGACTTAGAGATTTCTGCGTTTCCGTTTTAGTCCTCGCTTGTCCCTCTTCTTTAAAGTAGGTAGGGCTCAGCTGGAAAATAAATAGTAACTCAGGAGGTTTGCTTTCCAAACTTTGAAGGGATACTTAGGATTTTTTGAAGTGGGGTTGTATGAGGAACTTATCTATATTACCGATAGTAGATGTCAATCAGCACACCCCCAGTTTGGAGAAGCAGATGGAAGTACCGACAGGGAAGCTAAGTAATGTACTGCAGCAACAAAACATATTTTAGCCACTTAAAAAGAATCTATAAAAGCTTAAGTGTACGCTATATTGAGAAGATTTTCACTGCTTTACCTTGCCACAGAAAGCCCTTTCCTATGGTGAAGCCATTAATGGCTTCAGCTCCCCATCCATGCTCTCACTGCCAGACTCCATTGAGAAAAACAGTAATTTAAGCTCACTGAAAAACAGGAGCTGCTGGTCTACCACTGCTTTGATTGTTAGTTAGTTTGTGTTATTGTGTGACTTTGCTGAATCTAAACTAATCCTTTAGAACACCAAAGTCACACAATAACACAAACAAACTAACTGATCAAGGCAGCAGTAGACCAGCAGCTCCTGTTTTCAGGTATGTTAAATTACTGTTTTTCTCAATGGAGTCTGGCTTTGAAGAAAGCGATATTATGGCTCCAGTTTGCTGTTGAAAACAGCTGTCTGATGGCAAAGTAAAACAGTGAAAATATTCTAAATAGATGGGACTTAAGGTGGGACTTTTTTAGGAGGCTAAACTATGTTTTGTTGCTGAGCCCTCCTCAGCAGTGCATTGCTTAGCTTCTGTGGTTGTACTCCTGCCTGCCTACTATATGTAATACATTGACTATGGGTAAGTACCTTGTACAAACCCACTTTAAAAGATTAAAACTGTCCCTGTTGCTTATTTAGTCATTCATATTCAATGGTAAAAAGACATACAAAAGATTTACAGCCCAATTTTCAATGGCCTTAATGATAGCTGGCCACAAACCCACCCACAAAGCCCTGTAGTGTGAAAGGGAATGCACTGTTGGGTGATAATTTTTGGTTTTAGCACTTTAAGTTACCCCTAATCACATTCAGTCATTTTGCCACAACTTTAGAACCAAGAAAAAACGAGACTCATTTCACATATTTCTTTCTAATTCATATTTCCTGTCACTCTCCCCTCTGATCAATCAAAATAGAAGCAAAACTGGCCCCCAAAAGTTGCACACTGATGAGATGCTCTGCCCTATTCCTCCACACAGAGCACCAGAGAGCAGCCAACAATTTCCTTCACCCAGGAGGACCTCAACCAGGGACTGATCATCTACCATCAGCAGGCTGCAGGACTCACCAACGACTCTGTTCTGTGGGAGGCAACCAACGGGGTCACAAAGGTCGGACCAATCAGGCTGGAGTTTGACATCATCCCTATCCTGCTCCCTTTACAGGTACAGAATGTCTAGAAGCTGGATGACCTGGAAAAGAAAAGAATTGCATGAAAATGGAGATAAATTATTTTTTTCTCAACCAAAGGATTATACAGGAATCAGCTGATCAGGTAGCCAGTCAGTACTATCATCTGTTCTGTAGGTGTCTGACTTGACCCTTGATGAGGGGTCGTCCCTGCCGTTGACCTCTGACATCATCAAGGTGGCCAATCATCACTTCTCAGGGATGAACTTCCTGTACCAGGTCATCGTTCCACCGCGATACGGACACTTGGAGCACAGCCGGATCCCAGGGATGCCCATCACTGCTTTCACTCACACTGAGGTTTGACTGAGCTCACACACATGCACACACACATGCGCGCGCACACACACACACACACACACACACACACAGGACATTTTTTATTTTTTGTTTGGACTCTTGTTCTTTTGAAAGGGGTAATTAGGAAGATTTATATTCTAAAGAGTATTTAGATAAGTAGTAATTTTAGTGTGTATAAAGCCAGCGTATATTTACATCTAATTGGGTGAGTTAAGAATTTATTTTAACCAAACCAGAGTTAGTGATTGTTGGAACAGTGGAAAGACAACAATCTTTGTGGGGTTTGTTTTTTTTTTGCTTCTGTTGACTTTTAATAAAAGTGTGTTTCATGGTACTAAAATTATTGTTTATTTAAATGGAATCTGGTTGAAATGGCACTGGCATTTTCAGGGCTTTTTCTGGTTAAACAAAAAGGATCTTACCCAGGTAGCCAAAATGACCTGTCCCAGAATCAGCCTGAAGTGGGCATGCTGGATGAAATTAGCTAGGTCGCATCCGGTTGCCCAAATCAGCTGAGGCTTGGCATCAATGACGCCCCAGAATCAGGCCAAATCAGCCTGTTATCAAATATGACCTGGCCCAGCATTGGCCCAAACTCAGCATGCTGGATGAAATTAGCTGAGCCCCGTCCAGTTGCTCGACTCGGCTGAGACTCGGCATGAATGACACCCAAGAATCGAGCCAAATGAGCTGGCCCAACTTCAGATGCCGTCACAGCCATCACCGGGGACTCTTTAACAAAAAGTTCTATCTCTGAAGGGTTCCTTTCTATAAGCTGTCAGACATGTACAACAATAATCTGAATGTGTCAGTGGCAAAAACAGCAACTTTTAGTGGACTTATGTTGACAGAGCAAACATGCCCCGAATGGTTACATTGCAGACTGTTTTGCTGCTGCCATCTGCAGCGTTCTCACTCAATACTGGACCAATTTCAAAAAATGTTGGTTCCAGGTTGAAAAATACAGAACATACCTTTAATTTTAGTGTTTGTATGCTTTCAGGAAATGATATTCAGCTCTGTCAAAACACACAATTTTCCTGTTTTGTTTCTTCATTTTCAGCATTAGACTTCTAGGTCACAGGGAGTTACGACAATGACTGCTTCATGATTTGGAAATCACAAACTCTGACAGATTTTTACCATTAAATTTAATGGACAACACTCATCTCTGTGTGGTTACATGTTCACTGTTGATTTTCTTGCTGCTGTGTGATCAGGGTCATGCTAGAATAAATCTTAACAAGAATCTTCTTCATCCCGCTTCTTTGTCCAGGTGGAACGCGAGTACATCTCCTATATCCATGACGGCAGCGACACACTGAGAGACAACTTTACCATTGTGGCCAATCAGACAGAGATCAGGAAGCACAGTCTGCCCTGCACGGCTCACATCAACGTCACACCTGTGGATGATGAGACTCCTGTTGTTACAACCAACAAGGGTCTGAAGGTGGGGAGTGATGACATACAAACATAGGACACGTTCATAAGAAGCAGACACTGTGATTGTTTTGCTAAATGAAGCTTCTTCTGGCTCCAGCTTCATTAGTGCACAGACATTAACAGTGGTATTGATCTTGGAGTCTCTCAGTACCAAAGTGAATGAGTTTATATCCCAAACTAAAGTTAATAGCCCTCCTGTCCTCTTGTTTCCTCAGGTTTGGGTGGGTTCAGTGACAGAAATCACCACAGATGATCTCAGTGCAGAGGACCCGGACACTCCTGATCCTGAGGAGCTGGAGTTCATCGTCACACCGCCCAGCAACGGCCACCTCGCCCTGAAGAGCGCCCCCTCCAGGCACATCCTGAACTTCACCCAGAATCACATACAAACAGGACAACTGATGTTTGTGCACAGTGGTGAGTACATTTTGATATCTGCTTTTAGACCCACTGATGACTCTGGAATAAGTGAAGAAATAACCCCTCCTCTGTCTTGATGTTTGACCTCGTTGTCTTGCAGGTGCTTTATCGGGTGGCTTTCACTTCCAGGTGAACGATGGCGTGAACTTCGCCCCTCGTCAGATCTTTAGCACAACTGCCCACTCTCTGGTCCTCACCCTGCAGAGAAATCATCCCCTGGAGGTCTACCCAGGTAGAGTCTTACAATGAAAAGCCTGGTTTGACACTCTGTGTTTGTAAGTTAGCTAACTAAAGTATAGTGATTGGTGATAGGAGAGGTTCTCAGACCGGCTTTTCCCTGCTCAAGTACAGTACGTACAGGTGAAACCAGCCTGTAGATGCATCACTTCTCAACCTGGGAATTCAGACCACTCTTCAGGGTCATGACAAGATTTATTAGATGAAGTTCATTACCATCAATGTGTCCACTTTCTTGCCCATTTTTAATGAAAGTGTTTAATAGTTTGTAGCCTCATTCCTCTTGCAATTGTTGATGAGATGAAACCTGAGATGGAAAGCTAAATGTAGTGCAGTTATATAACAATGACACTGGGTGGCCTCGCTAGTCCGAGCATTATGTTGCTGCATTATGTTCCTGCCTACACAAACAGATTACAATACCTCTGTGCCCAGTCAGTGCCAGGCTGATAGTGCCACTTTCCACTCACTTATCAGTCATTTCTCTGGTCAAGGTTACATAAGCGAACCTGTTTATGAAACACTTAATGCTGTAGTTGTTGATTTCTTTTTTATATATCTCTAACAATATGTTCTTTGTCTGTTTTTAAAGGAATAATTTGTATGTCAGTCACTCGTCCTGTGTTATGTTGAATTTGAGAGGAAAATTTTGTTACCTCACATGCCTCCCGTGAACAAAAATGAAAAAGCGGAGAATATTCTTGATAAATTGAAGTCATAGTTGACCTAGTTTAGCAAAACTATATCAAAACTTAGTAAAATTTATATAAAAAAAAAATGTCCATGTCTGTAGATGATATTTTGGTATGATAGACATTCCTGAGTGGCAGCTGTGTCACAGTATCCAGCTCATGAATTGAACCACCCCCCTGAATTATCCTGCCGGTGCATATCCTGCTTTAGGCTCATGTATGGGACTTTCTTTTAATGTTTTATAATATTGTGTTTGGTGTCATTTTAAAGATGACCTTCTTGGTTTTCATTCAAGCCCAATTGTGAATCTCTGTGACAAATATTGTGGTAACTGTAGCCCTTCAAACAGTCACTGACTCACATTTTTCCACAATTTTCGCCTAATTTTTTCTTTTCTTTTCGCCCTATTGGCAAAGTTCTAAGCATATGAATGGATAAATGAGACTTGGATTATACTTCTTCGCTCATTCTTCACTTCCTCTGGTTCTGAGCCTGCCTGTCTTTTGTGGCTGTTTAAACTGAAGGCATGGTGATGTCTCCTGATAATACATTTAACCAAGATCATTCACTGCTTTCTCTCTGTTGTTGTGAGCTTTTCCTTTTTCTAACGGTCTCTTTGTCCCTTTTAAAGGCTCTGTGACACCCATCTCTGAACTGGAGCTTCAGGCTGTAACCAACGATGTCAGTGACATCAGGAGAAACCACTCTGTGGTGTTTGCAGTGACTGCTCTTCCTAAACTTGGTAGCCTGGTCCAACGTATGCCCGACAACTCCACACGAAACATTTCCACGTTCACACAGAGCATGGTAGGGACGTGTGTGTCTTCGCAACAAAGGAAAGCTTTTGTTTACTTCTCATATAAAACGATGCCCCTTTCTCCTTCGTCATGTCTTCGTCTCTGTCTCTCAGGTAAACGATGGAGTGATCTTCTACAGTCAGAACAAGCCACAGTCAGTGGGATGGTCAGCTGCAGACTCTTTCTCTTTCACCGTGTCCTCTCCTCCCGCTTTCCTTCCTCCACACACTTTCAGCATCTTAATCTCCCACCAGGCCAACGAACACCACGACAGCCCTCAACACAGGACCAGACTTCTGAACAACGCAGGTATCGTGTGACTGCGTGTTCTCTCTTTTTTATTTGTTATTTATTGTACCAGGAAGAGTAGAAGTTCAGGAGGATCTACTGAGGTGTTTGTGTTCAGGTGCCGTGGTGGCCGAGGGAGGCAGGGTGACAATCGACAGGTCGAAACTCGACGCCTCCAATCTCCTCGGGAAGGTTCCAGAGCCCCAACGAAAAGACCACCACATCCTGTACCGCGTGATTTCCCTGCCGCGCCATGGGACTCTGTCTATACAAGGACATAACCTCACCAGGTGCTGAGCTCCTTTCTCAGTGTCTCAATTACTGATTACTTACTAATCTGCATCTATTACACTTGCTAATCATGACTGTCAATTTGTCTTTTCTCAGGAACCAACCTGACTTCTCCCAGACCACCCTAAACAAGTTCGGCATCACATACATCCACGATGACTCTGAGACTACGAGCGACAGCTTCACTTTCCGGGCCTGGGTGGCACCTTTGGAACTCTCAGCCTCAAAATCCTCCCTGCCGTCACTAGATGCAGTTTCTCATCGCCATGCCAAGGACAGGCTGGAAGTGACGGAGACGTTCAACATCACAATCACGCCGGTCAACGACCAGCCGCCACTCCTCAGGAGCAGAGCCCCGAGTATGAAGGTCGTAATCGGAGAGAGAGTCATACTTGGACCAGACAGTCTGCAGGTGGGCCGGTGTTAAGAGAGCAGGTGGAGCTGTGGTTAGAGCTCCACAGTTATGGTTTAAAATGTTTTATTTTACTAGTACTGATCTTCCTATTTTCACAATTATTTACCGATTTCTGGAAATAAAATTTAACATTTTAATCTACACAACAAGCCAATACCACACCTGACTAAATGTATCCTAATAACAGAAGGGTGTTATGTTAATGGCAGTGTAAGGGGATTGTAATATTAAAGTGTATTTCTTCCACAAGCAGAGATCTAAATAAACTGGCAGCAGGACTGCTTGAATTTGAATGTTCACTTGGGATGAGCATTCCTTTTAGAGTCTTATAAAAACAATCCTATCAATCAATATGTCCAGGTTGAGGATCACGACACCCCTCCAGAGGAGCTGCACTACCTTGTGATCAGCAAGCCCAACAACGGCTACCTGACGCTGGGGGAAAGACCAGAGCCGGTGACCTCCTTCACCCAGTACGACATCAACCACGGGCGGCTGCACTTTACACAGCAGGTGAAGAGTCAGTCCGCCAAAGGAGACTTTAATTTTTTCTTTGCAAATGTGTGTGTTAGTGAGGTTTATTCGAAGCTCCAATTTGTGTAATTGGTTGTGGTTATAGAACTGTATAACATCATCTGATTGCAGAAGTAGAAAAATGTGCACACATCACTGTCCAGCAGTGCGTTTGGATTCTGCCAGTAGGGGTCGCCAAAATCAAATCCAACAAGAAAGGAGTTTAAATTTAGTTGTATGTTCTCTCTGTATTTGTCCAAAAAGTTTAAGGCACAAAAATAGAAATCAGAGTATTTTAAAGTCATCAAAGGTTTAAGGTTTTTAACTACACGTTTTAATGTCTTTATTTTTCTTTTATCCTTCCCTCCTGTGTTCCCTCTGTCAGGGAGAGTCCTCAACAGGTGTTTTCTACTTCAACGTAACCGACGGTCATCATCGTCCACTCTACAAACTATTTAGTGTCGAGGTTATAAAGCCCTCAGTCACCATGGTGAACAACACCGGCCTATCGTTGGTCCAAGGCCGGACCGCTGTGATCCTGACAACCAACCATTTTGCAGCTCAAACCAACAGCCGCACACCGGCCAACATCACCTACACTGTCGTCACTCACCCTCACCACGGACGCATTGCTATTAACGACCAGGAAGTCTCAACCTTCCGCCACGAGGACCTGCAGTTTGGCCGTGTTGTCTATCACATGACTGACCTCAGTGAATCCGAGGACAGCTTCCAAGTGTCAGTGTCAGCCTCTTCACCCAGTGTTGACTATGGGAGTGTAACAGCACAGACGGTGAGGGTGACTGTGCGGCCTCTGCTCTCTTTGAGGGAGCCGGTGAGAGTGCCCAGTGGTATTGCTGTGAAACTGGGGAAGTCCATGATCGATGCCTCTGAGCTGGCGAGAATCAGCCGAGCCGACCCAGTTTTTCATGTTCTGTCGCCACCAAAACATGGAAAATTAGTCAAGGTAAGGCCGTTAGTCATGAGCTTTTGATTAAGTTTAAAGATGTTAAGGTTTAAAGGTGACCTTTTATGCTTATTTTCAGGTTCATACTTGTATTTAAGGTTTCCATTAGAACATGTTTACATGCTTTAATGGTCAAAAAACCCACTTTATTTACCTCATACCATCTGTTCTGGAACACCTGTATTCGCCTCCTGTCCGAGACGGTTCATTTTAGCGCCTGTCTCTTTAAGCCCCACTCCCAAAAAAAGCCCAGTCTGCTCTGAAGTGTGGTGTACTGTCACAGTTTGATGTCATCTTGAAGCAAAAGTAGAAAAAGTGTTGGAAAAAAGAGCATTAACAACGGCCTGATGCCTGAAGTTTCTGCTAACAAGGATTGCTATTTCGTACATTTACATTGAAATATTAAATATATGAAAGGAAAAGCATAATAGGTCTCTTTTAAAGGAACATGCCATGCTGAATATGGATGCAATCGATAATAGAAATTGCAGAAACCTCAATGATTCATGTCACTGTGAGCTTAATCATACAATTTCAGTTCACCATCTCTCTGTCTCTGTGTGCATGTGTGCAGATGACGTACGACCCTAACCGAGCATCAGAGGTGCTGAAGTCATTCACGTTCAGAGATGTGGTGCAAGGCCGGGTCGCCATCGAGGAGACTCTCAGCGACGATGACAACCAGCTGCTTAAAAACAAATCAGCACTCACAACAGCTCGAGGCCACGCCCCCGCCAGGCCTCTGAATGATTCTTTCATCTTCCTTCTGAAGGCTGGAAACGTCCAACCAGCGAAGGGCGAGCTGCACTTCACCATCTTTCCTCACCACCAGATGCGTCATGGTCCGAGCGGTTCAAATCCAGACGGTGCAGGTCGTGAACACACGACAGCCCGTCTTCCCACACATAATAAGACCACCACTGGAAGAGGCGGCGGGCGAGGGGGTTCCACGACACTCAGCGGGGTCGGGGAGGGTTTGCCCCCCCACATTTTGTTACATAAGACCCACAACAGGACACAGCACAGGCCGAGGCCTCACAGCCGCTGGGGGAACCACACTCGCGGTCATGGAGGAAGATCAGGGAGTGGTGCAGATGGAGCAGGTGGGGGTCACAGTCATGCCCCGAAACCCCACACTCCTGTGTCAGACAAACATGGTCCAGTGCTCCCTCCTGAAACCCACCCAGTCCACGTTGAGGTCCTCCCCCGCCCTGCCTCTGACCCTCTCCTCATTATCCTGCCACTGCTGGCCTGTTTGCTCCTCATCATAATCCTCGTAGTTTTGATTCTGGTGTTCCGCCGCCGCAAGGAGAAACAGGCCCGGCTGCGACTCCTCCAGCAGCTCGCTGCGGTGGCGTTACCCACTGAGGGCAGCCCGTACATGGGCCGGGCGGAGCGGAGTGTGGCTATGCCCTCTGTGGTGGTCACACCACTGGGCCATGCGAGCTGCCCTACCTCACCCAGGGTACCCATAAGTCCCAGAAGACGGAGTCTGGCCCCTGGGATGACCTTCTGGGGACCAGTTGAAGCTGATGGAGCACGTGGTGTTGGGAATAGAAGAGGCAGTAACAGTAATGAAAGAGATAATGTGACTGCAGAATTCAAGACCCCTATTAGATCAAGGTCCTCTACTCCGACTCTGAAAGACAACCAGTACTGGGTCTGATGGAAGTAATCTAGAAACCTAGAAAAAAAACTGTGCCTTAGAGGTGTATTCGGTGTAAAGTGTATAAATAGCATGTGCTTACTCTCCAGGGGACAGCGGTAGTCATCTAAGGCCCTGTTTACACCTGGTATTAACATGTGACCTGGGTGATTGCATCACAAGTGGACTGCTCTAAGTGCAAGCATGAATGCATCCAATGCATTCCCAATGCATCTTGGGATCGGATTGCTCAGACCATTTTCAAAGGTGATTTAGGTTGCTTGTGGCCACATTCCTTCAGCAATTTGTACACTAATTTGTCCTGAAGGACCACCTACTCAGCTGATGTCCTCACTCAGCTGACACCTCAACCCATAAGAAATCTTTCTGTTGGTGCAGTTGCACAGACGCTGGAACCACTCTACTCCCAGCGAACGGTCAGTTCAACATCTGCCTGGTAAGCATGAACTAACACAGCACCAACAGCTGTCAAACAGTACCAGCATCCTTATACAGACACCGAAATGGCTTGAGTCTGTTGTCTATCCATCCATTTTCAACCACTTATCCAAAGTCAGGTCGTGGGGGCAGCAGGCTGAGCAAAGTATTCCAGACGTTCCTCTCCCCAGCAACACTTTCCAGCTCCTACTGAGGGATCCCAAACTGTTCCCTGGCCAGACGAGATGTGTAATCCCTCCACTGTGTTGTGGGTCTGCCCCAGGGCCTCCTACCAGTGGGACATGCCCGGAACATCTCTAATGGGAGGCGACTCTGTTGTTAAACCCGTTAATGACAGTTAGCCGATGCTAACAGTTAGCCCTGTCACTGTGTGTGTGGCCAGGTGGACTTTCACCAACTGTCCCCAACACGAAGCTCACACTCCTGCGGCAGTAGTGTCCTAGTGGCACTTGTCTCACGCTAAACAAAGAGAGCAGGGCAAGGAGGGGATGCTAATCAGTATCCTGTGCACAGTAATACAATTGAGATTTTAAAGGCTTTACGTATGCGAATAGAAAGACAAACCTGTCAGCTAAACAACAGAGCTCCAATCACAAGTGGGCACTTAAGATGCATTCCAGTGCCAGGTGTGAACAGATAGACTTCAAGCTCTCCATGTGTGATCCAATCACCCAAGAAACATGTTACTACCAGGTGTGAACAGGCGCTAAGGCACATCTGACCTGCTATGAACTTTTAAAATATGTGCACGCTGGTGGAAGAAATTGTTCCTTTTTTGTAGGAAATGTATAACAGCCATTTTATTTAAGTAATGTCACTGAACCAACTTGAATTGGACGCATCTTTGTTATGGTAACAATGTACTGAAAAACTGTTATTTCACCTGTAAAACGTTACCCAGCTACCTAAAAGGTGTGAGGTGCTATTCAAAGTAAACAGAATCCATTAGTACTGCTTAAGAGGCTTTACATGAGCACAACCACCATTGGTTGCTTTATGCAAAGACACAATTTTTCTAACACTCTGACTGCTTTAACTTTTATAACTGTGATGAATATAGTAGTATAATTTTGGAACTGAGGCTGAACAAAGGAAGTGAAATACAGACTTAATGTCGCTGAGTTTTAAATAAATTCAGAGGATAAACTAATGTAGCTGAAACCTCTCACTCTCAAAATTGTTACTTCACAGAGTTCAAGTTTCACTTCTTCAAAACCTTGGCTGTCAGTTGGCAGATACACTGCCTGTTTGTACATGTGACTACAGGTGCTGTAAGCGTCCAAGTCTGTGCATGCAAACTATTTTTTTTAAGCATTCACTGCTCTGAGCACTTTTCTTTTCACTTCTCCACGCACTGGTAGTTTCCTCTGTTCTCGATTAACCTCAATGTTTTTGTCCTGTTTGCCATGCACTGTGAATGATTTATTTTTAATAAAAGATATTTCTTAAAGAATTGTGTGTGTTAATCTCAAACACATTATTGCAATCACCTCAGTGAGTGGAGCAAAAACTAAGAGATAAGATGATCAGAATGAATCATCTTTGTCTCTCAATGTACAGTATTTTTTCTGCTGCACATTTTTAAATGTTGAGTACTTTACACATTAAAAACTTGAGCAATGTGTGACACTTACACAACCTCCCTTTAGGTTTTACGTAACGTGCAAAAATAGGCCTCAGCGAGCCATTCAGTAATCAAAGAAAAAAGGCTTTCAGGCATGACCTGCAGGTGCTGACACGTGATTTGTTATTTTAAGTCAGTATTGAAACTTGTTTTCAGTATATTGATGCATATATGCACCACAACACAGTATTCATACATTATCCAGAATAAATCATTTTTGGCGTATCATTGAAGTTTCTTAACCTTGTCATGTATATTAAGTCTGATTTTAATCAAGTTAATAAATGCAGCACTTCTGTTTTTGCTTCATGTTCACAGGTTTATGTAAAAAAATAATGCTTTTTTATGCACTCAATATTGCTCTTAAATTTTGTCACAAATTTGTTAAAATCTGTGTTAGTGAGCACGTCTCCTTTTCCCAGAGCAACCTTCTACCTGACAGGTGTGGCACATCAAGCTGCTGATTAACCAGCATGGTTACAACACAGGTGTGTCTTGGGATGGTCACATTAAAAAGGCCGCTCTAAAATGAGCAGCTTTAGCTTTACAAATAGGATTTCACATGACTTGCACTACAGAAATGCATTTCTTGGTCACAGATACCCCAAAACATCAGTTTCTGGTGTGGCGCCATTTGCCTCATGCAGTGTGACGTGTCTCCTTGTCATTAAGTCGATCAGGTTGACTGTGTCCTGTGGAATGTTGGCCCGCTCCTCTTCAATGGCTGTGTGAAGTTGCTGGATATCAGCAGAAATTGGAGCATGCTGTCAGAGCTTCCCAAACATGCTGGTGACTGTCTGGTGAGGATGCAGACCATGCAAGAACTAGGATGTTTTCAGCTTACAGGAATTGTGCACGGATCCTTGAAACACGTGGCTGTGCGTTATCATGCTGCAACGTGAGGTCATGGTGGCAGGTGAGTGGCATGACAATGGGTCTGAAGCTGTGTGTTCCGACACCCACACCACCATACTATATAGTATGCCAGAAGAAATATTTGGTACGTCCCGATACAATATTGAAGCATGCCAAAAATACCAGGATGTTCTACTACATCCTGTCTGATTTTGCAGTATGCAAGCCAGCATGCTTTCTTGGCTATTCTGACCCACAATCCTCTGCACAGCGGACGATACATCACATTGACTGTCAGAAATTGCAATGATGGATGACAGCACATTCTTTTGACTGATGACCAATCGATTAGTAATATTAGGGAATATTATTGTTTAATTGAATAAAATAATCATAAATATAACCAACAATGAAGGGGCTTAAGTGTCAAATATCAATGACAGAGAAATGTTTATCCTATGTAATTTTCTAGTGTGAATATAACATGATCTGTCCGCGTTGACCTCTGTCTCTAGTGAGCTTGGTGAACAGCATTTTGTTTTATCTCTGTGGTAAAGGATATATGAGTAAGAGGGTCAAAGTTAAGGTCATAACTTTAGAGAAAATAGTTATGTGCATACTGCATGCAAGAATATGTACTTTTTAAAGGCAGCTACAGCACCTACTAGAAGTAAAAAGAAAAAGTATGTGATTTAGAACACACCCAGGATCTCATCACGGTACCTCTGCCATCAATAAAACGCACCTATGTTGATTGTTCGTCGTTTAAGTCAGCATATATGATAACTCCAGCATCACCATGGGGCACTCTGTTCACAACAATAACATTAGCAAACTGCCTACACATCCCCCATAAATGCCATCTGCCAGGTTCAGTGGAAGCTGGGATTCATCTGTGAAGAGAAAACTCCATTAACAGTGATCAGTTGCCCAATCAAATCTGTTACGACAACAAATTGCTGTCAGGTTAAAAACCTGGTAAGGACAATAAGCATGTAGATGAGCCTCTCGCTGAGTTTCTAATGGTTTATGCAGACAGTGCGGGACCTTTCATATTGGATGCTCTGGTGGACATTGCTGTAGTCAGCATGCTGATGGTATACGGCCTTAAAATTTGTGACATCTGTGGCACTGTGTTGTGATAAAACTGCACATTTCAGAGTGGCCGCTGCACACCTGTGTAGTAATGATGCTGTTTAATCAGCATCTTGCTATGCTTGTCAGGTGGACGGATTATCTTGGAAAGGAGAACACAGATTTTAACAAATTTGAGGCCAATGTTTAAGAGAAAATTATTTTGTGTGCATTAAAAGACCTTTTACTCAAATTTGTGAGAAATAGGAGCCCAAAAAATTCTGTTGTGTCTGCAGGTACAGGTAGCTTCTGCTGTGATACCTAATAAATAGGTGCAGCATTTAGAGAGCAGAACAGCAGGAGAGCTTTGTTTTTTGTAATGAAGTGGAAGAAAATCTCTAATTAAATCTTTAGAATATCTTTATGAATTTGCAGCATTGGCTCAGAAAACCAAAAAAAAACATTTGAAATTATCAGGGGCGAAAAAAACAAATTAAGAATAAAAACAAGGAGGAGGAGAGAAAGAGGCAGATCTAAATAATGAAGAGCCTGCGGCTGCAGTAATCTGACCTGCAGTCTGTGAGCTCTGGTGTCAGATATCAGTGATTGGACTGCTGCTGCGTCCAAAGGAAACACTAGTGATAACAAGCCTCGCTTCAGGAAAACTCTGCACTGACAAAACACACAGAATACAGATTTGTGAGTATATTAGATTGACTTCATCGAGCATGTGTTTTGTTGAAAAAGACAAAAGTGAAAAGACATTTCATAACAAATAAGCGCTTGTAATACTGTTCTCCTGTTCTCTGTAATATCTGATAAAATAAAGCCACTTGTAAATGTTAGTATAATTCTCTCCTCCAATCACGAGCACGCATTCGCCCACTGAAATTTGCATAAGTATATCCAGCCAATTTCAATGTGCCTATACCAAAAATCCCATTTCACAGTTGGGGGGAACAATAAACAGTAAAATTTTAGATAATAATTTCGGGGGGGCAAGGAAAAAAAGTTGTAGCCTGTCTTTTACACAGCATCTTTTACCGCAATTTGATGCTTTAATCTTCTCTCTGTCTCTCCAACAGGCAGACCTTTCTTAGCACTGGCTGAGTCCACCTGCACATGTCCAGATTTAAAACAAAATGATTGAAATCAAATGAACATGTACACATCGACAACAGTCAGGTGTTAAGTGTGTCTGGAGCAGAGCAGGTCTCCGTCTCCCCATGCGCAGTAGTGTGAATATTTATGCCATTAAGTAAACGGAGAAAACATGTCTCTCCTTGTTTAATAGCAGCAAAACAATAAGGCTTCATTCACCAAAGACAGAAACTTGATCTCTCTCCTTCTCTCCCACTTTTTTCCCTGGCTCAGGTGTGTGGAATGGATCCTTCGTCTCTGGCTGGCTGCAGGAGCAAACCGTTTTTTTTTTCTTTTGTTTTTTTACCGGCAGTGAGATCATAACTTTAAAAAATGTTTTTGAAACGTTGAATTTTGAAAGCTGAAAAAGACTTCCTGTTAGGAACCTCTCGTGTTACCTTACTCATCGCACCTAACAGATCCCTCCTAACTCCTAACACTAACTTCTTACTGGCAGGAATAAGAGACATGAGACGGCCTTAAGGATGGCGGACCTCGAATGACTTCCGGTTCAAGTCAGGAGTTAGCAGTATAAAACAAGAGACTTGGGATGCAGCCTGTGTCTGTGTGAGTGTACATCTTACCCCGTGATGCATGATGTGGGCAGCCGGGTCCAGCCTAGCCCCGCCCGTTGGAAAGAGTGTGGGATATACTACTACTAGGAATGGGAGGAGGGGACTAAATCTTTTAAGATTTAAATAGCACATTATTGCGCGATTATAATGAGCACCGCTTACATTGTGCTTTCAATAAATACTACTGCATTGTTCAAAAATTATTGTGTCTCAAATTATTCTAGGGGGGTACAGCTTTACTTGAGAGGGGTGCATGCCCCCGATTTCCGCCCCTGTGTGCACCTTTGTATGAATCCAAAACAAAAATCATGAATTCATTTGGTTAGATGAATAAAAAAAAAAAAAAGAAGTTGGACTGAGTGGTAAAGTTTAAAGAGTATATTTCTAAAGCCTGGGAAAAAAGTCAAACTAGACCAAATAATACAGGCTCAAGTATTCATGGAAATTCATTTGCCTTGTACTGATCCTAGATACTACACTGATATCAGAATACAGACCCCTATCTGATTAGATTTTTGTTGTTGGACATGATTTAGTGCATCTAAATGTCAATATATTTCAGTGGTAATTATTTTCCAAAATAACATTATGATGGTCAGTTAGAGAATTTAACAGCAGTCAGGTAAAAGTCATTTGAAAATCTGCAAGGAAGTCCAACACAAGTCGTGGTTGTAGCCGTGCCAGCAGCACAGGGAGCAAATAGTCAAAGTCTATCTTTGTAAATCAATAAAATCATCTCAGCTTGAAGTTACAGTTAGGCAGGCACTCTCGTTATTGTAATTGAGTAGTTTTTTTCAATTCAATCAATCAATTTTATTTATAAAGCCCAATATCACAAATCCCAATTTGCCTCACAGGGCTTTACAGCATACGACATCCCTCTGTCCTTAGGACCCTCGCAGCGGATAAGGAAAAACTCCCCAAAAAAAACCTTTAACGGGGAAAAAAACGGTAGAAACCTCAGGAAGAGCAACTGAGGAGGGATCCCTCTTCCAGGACGGACAGACGTGAAATAGATGTCGTACTTGTACTTTTTTGAGTAATTTTTAAAATCAGTAATTTTACTTTTACTGAAGTACATATTGTTGAAAGTAATTTACTTCACTACATTTTAAATAGCTTCCGTTACAAAGTAAAAAAAAAAGTGCAAAAAGTCCAAAAGTTAATAACTTACAATTTATGGCGAAAAGGTAGTTTCTTGCAACTCTAGAATTAAGTTAAAAATATTCACAAACGAAAAAACACTTCTGGTTGCTGATAAGTAGTGTTTAACTTTTGATTTAACACTAAAAATTAAAACCCTCGGCGCAGCACAGCACGACTCAGAGTGTCACTGACACCAGACTCAGAGCGCAGTGGACCAGTGGAAAATGTCACCATCAGCATATTATTTTACATCAATAAAATCTATTCTATCATTATTTTGAGTCACATTGTTGAAAGAATTTAGTCGTCTGTGTTCAAGCAGGATAATAGGTCTCCATTCATTGCACGTAGGGCTTCCCATTTCCTTGTTGGAGATGGTGTTGCGCTCAAGGTCCCCCCAAAAAAACGGGAGGAAAAAAAGGCAGCATATTCAAATTTTTTTTTTCACAATCGAATCCCGTGCCATCTAAGGAAAATTCAAAGCTTTGAATTGTTTGGGTCAGCCCTATAACATACACTCTACAGAGCCAGGTGATGATATGATATGACATGATAGCTATTCTCCCTTAACTCACCAGTAAAGAATACCTTTGTCCATTTCAAATAACCCGTGACAATAATAATATCCCTGTTTTCTGATTTACTGTGAAACTTTTTTAGGCAATTCATGCCACTATCAGACCAGATGCCTTTATTTGTCAACCAACCAAAAACAATCAATCAATTAAAAACACAAACTGGAACTGGAACATGAAATCTTGTATGTCTAACAGACATTGCTTCTCATTCTTTGAGTTTACATATGGCTAAAAGGGAAAAAACAAGCATAAACGGACAGCATGATTAGTGTTGCGTTCAAGCCCCCCCCCCCCCAAAAAAAAAAAACAAAACAAAACAAAAAATCGAATCCCGTGCCATCGAACGAAGCTTCGAAGCTTCGAATTTTTTGGGTCAGCCCTGAATCCCACATGCAGGGGGCTAGCCATGAATAGCTGATGTTGAGCTGTAGAGCTGTGTTACTTGTTATGACCTAAGGTGTATTTTAATAAACCTGCCTTTGGTTTAATTTATTCTTTCAAGCTTTATTCCTCTTCCTATTCATCTTATCTGAGTTCTGTTGTATGTTTGTGCTCCACACATTTAATTGCAAACTACAACTGTTTAGTAAGTTAAAAATGTGTTGCTGCTAACGACAGCTTGAGGTGGTGATGAGGTCTGAAGGTTTTTTTGGAAGGTCTTAAAGTCCTAACACGGTATTGAAATTAACCTCAGGATTCCTGCATATACCCTGAAATAGCAAGTTCATTGAGTAATTAAGGCGGAACTGTAATCTGGATCTATCTGTGATCTATGTGTTTTCTTTAATAAAAAAGTGAGTTTGAGCTTTGTGTATGTTTTTTTTATTGCATGGGGAGAGATTATACATCCCCCTAAGGAGTAACTAAGTAACTTTTACTCTGAGTACATTTTAAATGAGCTACTTTTTACTTTTACTTGGGTAGATTTTTAAACCAGTACTTTTACTTTTACTTAAGTAAAATTTCATCAAGGTAACAGTACTTTTACTTGAGTAGATTTTTTTGGTACTCTTTCCACCCCTTCAGTTAGGTATGGGGTCTCCTGTAGGTTTAATGTCGGGGTTGAGGCAAAGATTAGGTTAATAGCATATTTTTAAGGTTGCAGTTTTGCTAGCTTATCCAAAAAGTGACAAGCCGATGAGAAGGTGCATTAGGCACATGAAACTGCTGCAGGATGGAAGGCACATTGCATGAACGTCTCAATGCAGTGTTGAGCAAATTTATGTTTCAGGGCTGTAGGCTATTTCCAGTAATATGTAAATGATTTTTAACGATAATTTCTTAATTCTGGAACAAAATCTTAAAGTTATAGTTTAGCTTAAGCTCTCTGTAGTCATAGTCAGGTCATCAAAGTCATTACAAGTCATTCCTCTGGGACTGTGAACACAACATGTATATAAATTTACATAATGAAATTCAGTTTAAACTATTTTTTTAAACTTGACTGTTTAAAGGATGTTAAGTATTTCTTTTTAGTAATTATTGTGCCTTAAGTTTCATTTTGTTTTGTACATGCAAGACCGGAAGGTGTTTGTGAAAGAAGTGTCTTTTTACAAAGGCATACCACTGAAATAAAATGAAAGCGTGAAATGAATGATCTAATCCATCCGTCTTTTAATCATTTCCTTCAGATTGTTCTTCTCCCTGTACCTGTGTTAGTTAGGCTCTCCACAGATGAGTATATAAAGTAGCTGCACCCAGGGGCGGATCTAGAAAAATATTTATGGGGTGGCAAGAGGGGGGCAGGAATTTTTGAGGGGTGGCAACATATGGCAGACGTATTTATGGTGCATTCCAGGCAACCCGTAACTCGTGTTTTCACAACCTGTAACCCATGAAAGTGCACTGGAATGGCAGCCAAACCCGTAACTTCCCACCCGTGAACTCGTACCAAATCGATGTACTCCCAGTTCCGACCTCTGACGTCACATAACCCACAAACAAATGTGGCAGCCCCTGTGGATGCGGTGATGCTGCGTCTGATACACGGGGAGAAATAGACTTTAGGACAATATAAAATAAATTTGCACGTTGCAATCATAATATGTTAACATAATATGTTCAACGTTAAACAGGAAGTAACTGGCAGTTTGCCGTAACTTTCCTGGAACGCTACAAAGTCGTAACTCGTGACTTGAAGTCGTGACTTACGAGTTCAGAAGCCTGCCTGGAACGCACCATTAATCACAGTTATCACAGTTTGATGAGAAATAGTATGTTCACACTACATAAGGGCACGGGCTGCCATTTACAAACTCATACAGACAAACTTAATCTCATGCAATCAATGTCTTGAGTTTGAGGTTTCATGTGATACAGTTCATATTAGGAATAAGTGTTGAAGGAGGTTCAACAAACTCTGAGTCTAACCCTGAACTCTGAGTTGATTTACCCTGAGATGGGAAACTCTGAGTTAGCGGTTCCAGAACAGCTGATCTGAGTTAGTCAACTCTGAGTATGTTCACTCACAAATAAAAGACAGCGCCTCCATTTTAATCCAGTGGATGTAGAGATATTAATGCATGTGTAGCAGACGGTGCACGTTTATCTTTAAAAGAAGAGCCTGAGTCAGAGCGAGGAAAGTGTAAATAAGTTAACCATAAAGTTAATAAAAAGTTTTATTCAGTGTTGTCCGTTTATTCATCATTTATCAGACTTACATTTCCTTAATGAAGATAAAGTGGTGGAATCTGACTGTGTATCAGGCTGTAGATACATTACATTATATTAATAATATATAATAATATATTTGTTCAGATTGAATCTGATGGGGAAAAACACAGGAGGCAGAAGATTTAAAACATATAGGCTAGGCTATAGATCAAAGACATAAAGACATGACTGTAAACTCACAGTCTGACCCAGTAATAATATGTTTGGTGATTTGCACTTGAAAAGACATTGAGGTTAAAATACAGTAGATTTTAAAATGTTGCACATCTATTTGTATCTTGACTCAACAGCATTCAGTGACTTTATTTCAGCTACAAATGTAGTAAATTTAAAGACACTGAAATGCTGCACCATTGCTCACTCAGAAATATGAACATATAATCCCCAATATTAGGCTATAGGAATTATGTTCCATCAGTGCGACCAATGACATCAGTGACAGAGATCATTAGTCATTGATACTACGTGTCTAAAGCTTCATACCGATTTTTAAAATTTAAATAATTAGGCCTACACATTATGTGCAATAAACATTTGGGAGCTGCTCTAACAGACTGACAGTCTGATCCTTGTGCACAGTGTTATAAAAAATAATGAATATAAAAAGGACAGAGGTTTGATTCTGAGCTGAGGATGAATTCTCGCTGTGTAATATTGGAATGTAAAGACAAAAACTGATGTCCAAAGAAGTGATTGATGTGCATAAATTCAGTAACTTCAGACAGTCCTGAGTAACAAACTAATATCCAGCAGGATTTAGACTGTGACAGACGGTAAATCTCCGCTAGTTAATGCGCTTCGACACGGACTGAATGAATGAGGAAATGAAACAGCGTGTAAGAGGGAGGAGACAGAGAAAAACCTAACCTGTTCACAGACTCAGTTGCCATGGTGATTGACTCAGAGTTTGATTTACCTCTCTTTCTGGAACTGAAGACCCAGAGTTTCCCTCATTTCAGGGTTAACATACTCAGAGTTTTCACTAAACCCGCTTTCTGGAATAGGCTGCGCCTCTGGCTGCACTCAGTTTCCCAAACAAAGCAGTCTGTTGCCGCTCTGCTTATCTCGTGCTGCATTCACTGCAGTCGGACATTGGAGATTCGCGCTCGTAAAAAGGCAAATTGGCCATAACTTTTCTTTGAATTCATTGCTGCCAACTGGGGTGGCAGCAGGGGTGGCATGGCTTTCTTTTAGGGTGGCAGTTGCCACCCTATGCCACCCCGGTAGATCCGCCCATGGCAGGCTGCACCTGCACAGCGCTGCTTTACAGCATGACTGCTTCCTCTAGCGGTAAACATGATGCAAATGAACACACACGCAGATTTGTGCCCGTCCCTAATGAGGTGAGACATGTCGCTGTCTGCAAGAATTGAATTGGGCTGTCAACTCATCTTGAGAATTAATGTCCCGACTCTCTCAAGGTACTCTTAGTGCAACAGGGGTGAAGAGGCCCCATGGTTCCTTGTGCTCTTCTTATCAATTTAAGTGAGGTTGTGAAGTAAACAAGTGTGGAAAAATGTCTTATTCAAAATGTATTCAAAGTCTAATTCAGAGAAAATGCACGTAATAGAGTTCATTTTATTTCAAAGCACCACGTCATACTTGAGAGAACTTCCTGTTGAGATCACCACAATGCCACGTGTGCTTCTCAAAACATAGCTTCAGTTTGTGTTGTCTGATAACATCAGCAGTACCAACTTTGCAGACTGAATTTGTTGTACTTCAGCAAGTTTTCCTTTTCCACTGCACTGTTTACATTGCCGTTTTTCACTAGAGACACTTTGCTTATGCCAACATCTTCAAAAAATAAAACTAGTGATGGTCTGTAGTTTTGTTGTTGTTAGAAAACTTTATAAAAGTAAAAACTAAATTAAACTGGTCCTAAGCCTGTTATGTCTTACTCCTCTGTGCCATAGAGCTTGATGTTGTCCAAAAACCACATCAGTGAGCAACACTGTTGCATTGGTTACATGTTCGTTCATTACAGTGAACACACACACTGTGGTTTATATCAAGAAATCACACATACACTGTGCTGCTGCTGTAAATACTGAGTAGATCACCGAACGCATATTATTCTGCAGCTGAAAATAGCCCCCTACAGATTCACTATTTACTCCTGTTTCAAGTAAGTTTCCCTCAAAAGCACAAGGCCCAGCTGTTTAAAGGAAACAACACTGTTTTGTAAAGAAACAAAACCAAATATCTGTGACCAGTCTGGACCTTACCATCGATCTGTTGGTTGATGTCTTCCATTTTTTTGGCGGTTCACATATAAGAAAACAGGCTTGTTTGGTACAAACCTGAGCAATAATCACATCATCTTCGTTTTTCTATAGATTTTTTTTTTTAATTAAAATGCAAAATTACCATTTCCACAATATTACATTTGCAATATGTCCCAATAATCACAGTATGATTTTTTTTTTTTTTTTTGCACATCTTGCAGCCCTTGTGCTAAGAGCTGCGAGCTTTCCTAGTTCTTGTGGGGCAGACACAAGAAAAAAAGGGCGTTTGTAGAACTATGGGTAAGTTCCTCTGAACTGAAAACCTCTACGCACTCCCAGACTTCCGGGGTCTGCAAGTGCGGACGTTTGGGCTGAATCCAAATGAATCCAAACTCCTGTATCAGTTTGTTCTCAGTCTCCAATCGTTTTAATTATGATAGATTAATTTATTAAAATGGCTCACAGGCAATCTGTAATTTATGTTCATGGTTCAGCCTCCATTTGACATGAATTCTCATGTAAATCAGCATCATATCAGTTTGACCTGTCGCCTCAACTACAGAAGCTAAATAAATTGTGCGTGTCCTATACAGTAGACTACATACAGTTTATGATACAGTTAAAATGGCCAAAAATGTGAATAGCAGCTGCAGGACGATTTAAGGTGTGCCCTTAAATTTTCTGCTTGTGCTCCTAAAATTTCTTAAAGCTTACTTGAACAACATAACCTACCAAACAATGTTAAATATTCAGAATCTTTTATTGCTTGCCATTGCTTTGAAATGATGATGTTATCAGTGACATCATTGTTTAATGTCACAAACTGTGATGTCGCTGATATCAGTTTGTGACATCATTGACACTTCTAGTCGTACAGGAGGTGTACAGCAAATGCAAACGACACAACTGAAAGATGTAGTTGTTATTTTATTTTATTAATTTTGTCCAATTACTTTCCAAATTTTGCCAAATTGATTTTGAGTGTCGGGGAAACCGGAGCATCCCGGAGAAAACCCGCCCTAACATAGCGCTCAGACGTTCAGTGCGATGAACGTCTGAGCGCTATGGCATGGTGCAGCAATGACATAGCACTCAGATGTTCAGTTTGTATTTCATCTGGATTGGTGTGGTTCTGCAGGATGTAGCAAGAGTTTTCCACTTTATATATGCCCTTGAAAAAGGTAAACCCATGTCTGTCATGTTTTTTTAAATTTTTTTTAAATTTTTTTTAATAAAATAGTCAGTGGCGTCTATAACAAAATTATGTGCTTATTACAAATAAACTACATTAAATTAAATGAATAATTTCTCTTTTTTTGGTATTTTTTGTGATTCTCAGACATGCAATGGTGATTGCTGGCTTATATGTATGTTACTGTTATCCAGTGTCAAGTCTCTGATCATGTGATGAGAAGATACGTACACGGTAGCATACACTATCAGGCCTGTCATGATAGTGTGCACTGAGGCCCGATGTACTACCTTACCCCGCTGCCTTCACCCTCTACCAAGCAGCGTAGGAGCAACAGGGCCCCTATAGAGGGCTGCGCCTGTGCTAATGGAACTAGTGGGTGGGTGGTGCGTGATGAATGAATGCCCTGATGGCTAAAAGTTAGTCACTGATTTGTACCTTTTCATATTCTGAATATCCTGAAGATGATTAAAACATTCATATCCATCAGAACACTAGCTGAAAGACACTGAATGGGTCAAGTGAAACTATATTTAGAGTTAACAGTCAACAGTACAGATGCGAGACTGAAATACATTCTACTTCCATTTATTTACTGAAATGCTGTTTCGATGTGTTACATCAAGTGTTAAAAAACAGTTTCATCGTGGTGAGTTCTGTGTTTGTGAAGAACACTGTTAACAACCTGGCTGGTGGTGTATCCTGTTATAAACCTTGTGAAGTACATGTGAAGGAATGTGAAGTAACACCTGATGTTATATTAAACAGAAATACTCTGTGCAAGCATCAAACTGACTGCACTTGATCCTGTAAACCATTGTAATTCATTCCATTGATTATCGCAGCGATCTACTGTATGGTCAGTTTGTAATGGTTAAATTCACCAGATCCTAAACTTCCCTCTGGATGTCAAAATATGTCTGTCAATTGGAGACGCAATTCTGTGAGCTTCCCTGCCAACATTTGAATGTGGGGCTGTGTGGGTAGGAAACATGCTGAAAAATGGGCTATAGACCCTTTTACTGTTAGTAAACAGTATGATATTTTTTGGTGGGTGGGAATTAGCTGGAGGCAAATTATGCAAGTGGTGCATTCAGAAATACTCATTCCGAGTGCCTGAGTGCACAAACTGGACCGTTTGTACATTCGCAACACTGTTGGAAACATTCGGTTATCCAAATCAGCGCACTCTCGGAGCAGCAGAGCAACGAGTAGAGTGAATGTGTGATTAACTTAACCGTTTGTTAATTCATACAAAAATATAACGCCCTGTTTCTTCGACCAAAAGGTCTCTCATTTTAGTGTAGCACGTCAAACCGATTTTATCCACCACATCAAGTCACACACACTCTGGGACTACGAATGTTACTTAAAAATGTAAACACTGACCAACAGGACCAGACTGGCCACCCCGATAACGTTATTCATCCCTACAACAGGAAATACTTTTCTCCTAATCTGATATGAAGTGCTCGCTGCACAAGTGAACATTTTTGATGATCGCCTTCGTCCAGTCCTTTCGTCTTATCACATTTAACCATAGTTGTCTTTTTTGTTGACGGGCAGTTGTGGCTGGTATGTGATAAAATTTACGTTTGAGCCATGACTCCTATTCTGGCTCCCAATAAGACGACATTTTAAGACTCCTACATAGCCTACAGCCCTGTGGTGGCAAGTGGTGTTTTGCCTCCAGCTAACAAACTGACATCCTTGTGACTTCGGCTCTTAACGGTCTATATATGGGATTGTTCATGGGTTATGTTTTGGCCCCATGCCAGTTGCCCACATAGCTGAGTTTATCCAAATGGGCCTTGGATAAGATGCCCATTTTTGGCCCATACCCACTTGGTACCCAGGTAGCCCTAGCATAAATGGGTAAAGCCATTGATGTGGCCATTGGTATGGGACCAATATGAAACCCATGGACAATCCCATATAGGGCCCATTTTTCAACCCATTTACAACCCACATAGGCCCCATATATAGCTGGCTGGGTTATTTTGGTCCGTATAAGAAGAATGTTTTTTAGCCGATTAGCATATTGAGAAGAGCAACCATCTTCAAGGCCACTGTGTAGGATCTGTCCAACTTTGTGCTTGTATCAAAAAAGACAGAACAGCATGAATGAAACACAAAGATTTTCACCAAGATTGTCTTTTACAATTAAAAAAATAACTAGCCCCCAGAAGAATTTAAAATAATAACATAAAAGCCTACACACAGTGGCTTTAAACTGGAGGATCAGGGCTCAAAGCTTTAACGCCTGGAAGCATCAACTGCGTTGAAGTATCTGTACCATGAGTCTGAACTTTTGACCTCCCCTGATTAAGGGAAAGCAGAAAGACAGATGTGGACTGAGGGTGTTAATAACCCCAGGCCTGCAGCAACCCAAAGAAACAGAACTCTGGAGCCTGTCAAAAAGTCAGATATCAATTATTATTTTAAGTAAAATGCAGAACAACACAGAGGTTCAAATTATGATAAAGTAAAGATGTGAGCACATCTGCCTCGTGAGAGATGTTAGACATCAGAAGTAGGTCAAATTTCAGCTGTAATGAAATCCAACTACCAAACTCATTAAGTAGATTACGCCTACTTTCCTCTTTCCGCATTCACGAATAATCACTTCCCCTCTGTCACGTCCCATTAAAACAATACTGAACAGGTCATTCAAGTAAAAACAGACACATATAGAGATAACAAAAATCATCAAATTCATGAAGTCTTTCAATCATTAAAACATCCAGTTGAAGTGATTTGGGGAGTTTCGTGTCTACAGCGGAAGGTTTCCATGAAGTGGTGAGGCAGCGGAGGCATGGAGAGATCACATGACCCTGAAACCGGGAATCAAGCCCCGTCACACTGAGAGCAGCTGTTTTTAATATCTGTCACAGTCCCGCTGAGTTGCAAGATGTGCCTGGAGCGTCAGCAAAATCCCTGTTACTGGTACATTCATCAGAGCCGTCCAGATAATCCAAGAAGTTGTCATTCCACAGTCCAGTGGCCTATATATTTTAAAAGAGTGGTATATTTCTTTCAATGCTTGCACCAGGCCCAGGTTTCACTGCATCAAAAAGTTTTCTCTCTTAAGGATGATAAGATGTTCTCCATTACTGCAGGAAGAACCCATCAATCATCCCCCGTCTGCTCCTCTCTTCAAGCTACCCCTCCGTTTCCTCAAGGCCTTTGTAGTCCAACTTCTCTGTTCTCTCTCTCTCTCTCTCTCTCTCTCCCTACTGGTCGTCATCGTATCTCTGAAGAGCGTCCTGCAGCTTGGCGGTGATCTTCTGGTAGAAGGCAATCTGCTGGCGGAGGTGGTGCTGCATCTGTGCGCGGAAGTCCCGTACGCGTGTGCGGTGGAAGTGCTGGATCTCTGCCAGCGTGGCGCAGGAAATGATGTTGCAGCGGTTGTGGAGCTCACCTTCCTGCTTTGGACAGTCTTTCACCTTGGTCAGTGCACCTGGAAAAAGGTGGTGGAGGGAGGGAGGGGACAGAGAGGAAGAAGACTGAGAAAGAGTGGCAGATACACAAAGCAGAACCTCCAGGATACACTTAATCATGCTCAACAGTGTGATAGAGTTTACTCCATCTGTCTGGACAGGGATGGTAAAATAACAAAGATTGTAATATTGTTGCTTCTATAATATTTCTGTTTTTAGCAGCCTTATTGCAAAGTTTTATATAGCTGAGAGTTAAATGAGAATTTAATACCACTCTTACATCTGTCTGTTATTTAAGATGCTACAGCAAAGAGACGCTTAGCTTAGTCTCTATAGGCAGATATCTGCACATGTATGCAGAATCTGAAGGCAATGGGACAAGATTTTGGTATCAGAAACGTTCTGGTTTCCGCCAGTAGTCCCTTTCTGGTCCAAGCAGTAATGACCAATCACATTTGAGCAGCAGGTACACAGTCCATGTGGGGAGGTGGAATGCATTGATCGGAGGGCAATCTCGAAAATCATCCGCTATTGTCTGACGACAAGTTACCTTTTTTTATGTATCTGCATTCATATGCAGGCAACTGATTATAGAGGTTAGCTGAAATAACTGGTGCTAGGAAGAGGAAGTCTTGGGTTGAGTATCCGCTTTCTACACCCAGATCCCCAGGAAATGTGCTTTGAAGCCAATTTTTGTAGTGTAATTACACCATATCGTTGCCCTGCCGTCCAAAAAAAGTTTTCCCCATCAACTTGCATGACAAAAGACCAACGTTTCAAAACGTTTCATTGTCAAAGCACAGCGCTGAACCTGATTTTTTTTATACACGACAGTTGAACTTTTTGGGCTTCATGTGTCACTGAGCAACTTTTATAGGAATGAACAGGGCCTCGCCTCCAACACACTATCCAATTCTCTTTATACATCAATGGCTATACCTGATCTGCACTGGCCGTTGCCCAGAGGCTTATTGTTGTTAGATGATAACTGATGGGTTCTGTGATTGCAGTTAGCTTAAATTATAATATATAATATGGTAATTAGTGAGCTTAAGAGTTTTTCCCTGCTTTCAGTCTTTATGTGAAGTAGATGGACTTGCATTTGTATAGCACCCTTCTAGTCTTCTGACCATTCACCCATTCGTTCACAGGGTCAAGGGCCAAGGCTACAATCAGGCCTTAACCGTTACACTCATTTACACAATTTGGTCTTGCTTTAACATACACACTGGAGGAGCCAGGGATCGAACCGTCAATCTTCTGATGAGCAGACGACCCCCTCTACAGCAGCCCCTAGAATATCCACTTCCTGTTTGTAGCTTCAAATCTAATGGAGTAAGAATGACCCTCTTATCTAACTGATGACGAGAGTAAATAACCAAAATGTTGAACTCACACATTTTACTGTAAACACCATCTACCAGAAGTCCAAGACAAGGGAAGACTGAAGAGACAAGAGTGAAGTAATGTCGTGACAGCACAGCCTACAGTTAGAAAGACTAAAGGGAGAAATGCAGGCATAGTCTTCAAGCTGACCATGGCATTTCTTTTCACGCTACAGAAAAAAAAGCTGGTTGTTGCATACTTTTTCCAAGATCCTTGAAGTTACCCAACGCCCAGTCATGACTCAGACAGTCTACTCAGTGTGACTAAACTTTCAGGGGGGAAGTAGTAGAGTTTGCATCTATGAAAAAATGGATCAAGAGGAACTCACAGTAATGCTCTATGTGAAGGAAATGATGACCTAGCTCATAGTCTAGCACGGCTCTCCTTCCTGACCTCATCGACCTCTCTTTCTAGATCTTTTGAAAACACATGCCATACCTGCGCAAGTACGCTAACGAACTGAAATTAACTCGGACTTTGCTCTCCGCGCTGCCAAGACGATTACAGAGCTGTAATCTGAACTCTTGTCCTGTTGGCTGGTGGGAAACTTGTTCAACTCTGTAACTATCTGCACCCCCTCTCATATACACACACACACACACACACACACACACCCCTCCCCTCTTCTTCTTCCTTCTCTTCAACTCGCTGTATCACCGGGTGGAAGGAGGAAAAGAGGGAGAAGAAAAGAGGAGGAGGGGAAACTAATCCTGAGGCTGCTCCATTTTGCATTCCTGCAGTCCCAGGGCAACACAGGACAAGAGGCCCAGGAATCTCTGCGTTCATTCAAATCAGATGTAGCCTCTGGACCTCACAGACAGAGCGAAGTCGAACGATACTGTACACCACACAACATTTAGGTCAAGAAAGCTGTCTGCATCGAGAGCCCGCAGTGGCTTTTCTATCTCATCTGTGCTGCAATGTTGCCATGTTTTTGTAATTTGGTTGTTATTGGAAACACGTTGAGCGCTATACGAGATAGATAGATAGATAGATATTTGTGGAATGTATTCCTGCGGTGAGAGGAATGACAGTTTATGTGAAATGTGAAACCTGCAGTCAGGTTTTCTTTGTGTGCCGAGAATGAAATCCAATGTTTTGTTTAGTTAGACAAAAGCAGAAAAAGACGTTTCATCTTTGCACCAGTGCAAACATTTGCCTCTCAGTTCTGTCACCAAATTGCCTGTTATGGAAACTTTGACTAAACCAATCATCTTTTGTTAAAGGTAGATCTTTTGCAACTACAACAGAAGTGCAGACTCTGCATTGTGGGGATGTGCTCATGGGTGTTACTCAGAAGACAAAGTTTCCTGTGACGGCAGTGGTAGATTACTCAGAGTCTGTGTTTTTATCTCTCGTGAACTTGTCAATGACCTTACTTATTTAACTCATAAACTCCTTCATCAGTTAGTCTGCAGCTAAACGGTCATGCATGTTACAATATGGTTTTGGTTTTTTGGGTTTGTCTATTAGGTAGTGGAACATTTTGACATAATTCGGTGACATGTTGTGAAAGATGAGGCCATGTCACAAAGTCATGTCACAGTTTTTATTTGCTGGTATACAGTCAGTATTTTTTAAATAAAAAAGAGGAAGAAATACAGACTGCTGTTCCTCTAGCTAGCATCTAATTTTAGCGTTGCTATGTATGATTTCTGGAAGTCAAAACTGGCACCCACAAATGTCGACAGGGTTTTTTGTATGATCCTGTGAAAGCAGAAATGATATCATACCCTATGACATGGCTATGACACATAACACATTGATTTGTGTTTGGCTAAATGGTGAGTTTTGTATTTTCCATACTGGACCCTATTTTCCCACGTTGCTGTGTCTAAATGACTAATCGGAACAACATTTTTTGGAAGTAGTCAAGGATTGAGCAAGAGCGCTGCAGCCGTCAGCAGAACCACTTGGTCCATGTTCACACTGTCAATTTACATCCGCTTAAAGAGCTTGTATTTGTCACTGACAGGCTCAGATTGTTATTCTTAGTATCTAACAACTTTTGGGAAGACTCCCTACATATAGACCTTTTTGTTAAGGAGTAAGATCCTTTTTGTGTGACAAGAAACAGTCCCGAAATTGGCGTTGCTAATTCCACCAGGCTCCATTTAAATAAGGATCCCACTCTTTAACAAAGAAGTGTATCTTGGTAGGTGTTCTTTCCATGAGTTGTAAGACTCTTAAAATAATAATGTGAATATGTCAGTGGCAAACTCAAGCACTTTTAGTGGATGTAATGTGGCAGAGTGAACTTGCCCTGATTAAGTTACAATACAGGCTGTTTCGACACTGCCATCTGCAGTGGTCTTGCTCAATAGTGGATCAATTTCAAAAATTGCTGCTTCCATTGGTCACTTAGGGTGCTTTCAGACCTAGTGTTGTCTTGCTTTGGTCTGAATCAGGGACGAATTTTGTTGCAAAGTTGTATAATTGCCTAGAGTTGGTTCGTGTTCTCACGGCAGCATTTACAAACGGACCAGATCAAATGCCTTGTGTGAGAAAACTGCTCTTGATTGGTCAGAATTTCCATGCGAGAAAAATCCAGGAAGTAAACAAAACATTGAAGAAGAGTACACTTGCAAGATAAATGTGACACTTTCTAATGTCACAATGGAGGGACAACTACGCAGGTTGATTTTAGCGCTGCTCATCGTGGACTATATTGCTGTCATTGTTCATTTTAGTCAAACCATACAGTTTGAAAACGAGGCGCGGCTCCAACTAGAAAACAATGTTTTGATGCATTGGATGTGCTGAATGTGCATATTAAGGCACCACAGGAGGAGGTGCACATTAATACATGCTCATGCTTGTTGTGTAATGCGGCTGCAGTTGGTTCCGATCGAGCTTGGAACACGTTTGTTTGTAACCAGACCAAGACCACCTCTTCAAGAAGGTCTTGACCCGGTTGTTTTACTGTGCACTAGAATCCAATTGCTGTGTTAACACCTGCCCAAACGAACCACACTTAGGGGGCAAACAAACTTGAGTTCAATTGAACTGAACCAAATGGCAGGTGTGAAAGCACCCATAGACACAAAAACAACAGAAATAAAGGGTTGAAAAATACTACCCTTTAAGTTTTTGAACAGTTTTTGAGGGTTGAGATAAGGTAAACATGTTTTACTTAAGGTTATGATGAGATAGGTAAAGAGTTGGGTAAAGTTTTCATCTTGTTTCATTTAGCATCAGTTCCCCCTGCCTGTTTGAATCATTATGACCCATTTCTTTTTGTGTGCTGGCCCATTTCAAACTAATAAGTACAAACTTTTCATGAGCTCGTTCTCCACAGAGACACATTATTATTCATTTTACATATTACTAAAGTTAAGTAATCGATGTAAGCTTATTACTCAGATTTCATAATAGGAATGGTATCTTCCAGTGCAGCAGAGGTGATGGAACAGTTGTAAGAAGCCTGAAGCTCTTTGAGGTACACAAAACAACGTGTTACTTGTCAGTCAGCAAGAAGGTGGACTCCTGTCAGTCACAGAGACTATTGGCATTCAGACTGTGTTTCCATAGTTCGGAGCTGTGATTGTGTCTAGAGAACAGAGCTCAGCGGACTATAGAAACAGTGCCTCTAGGTTTGGCAAACGTCAGGACTTTGCGTGCCAGGAGCAACTCCCTCCTCCCAACCTGCAGGGAACTAACAAGCTCACTCCTCTGCAAGTCCTTTGTACACGTCTGTGTGAGTGTGTGTGTGTTTTTCTGTGTTTTCCTGTGAGCGAATACAGGCTCTCACAGTACTGTTACAATGGACCAGCTATGGGTTTCAGCTTTCAACCCAGATTGACAGTAAATAAAAACAGATGTTGAAACATTCAGAATCTGGGCCTCTGTGTATTATCTGCAGTTATGTTGACATGATTAATACACAGGGAGGCTGGACGGCTTTTGGAGACATCATTAATTATTTTGTAATCCAAGTAAGAATAAATAAATCTGAGTATTTTGTTTCAATAGAGATTATACAGCTTGTGGCGTGGAGGCTGAGAATGAGAGGTCTCATGTTGTTATGAATCAACCCTGGATTCAAACCTTCCACCCTTCAGAGGCATCCATGAGCAAGAGTCCTGACCACTCCTGACCCTTGACCTCCAACCTCCCTGTTAAGAGAAGTATGCTAGGTCCTGCATCTGTTTCATTTCTTGCAAGTATGGTGGGAAGTTTAATGTATTTTTGTCAGTAACTCCTTTCACATACTTCTGCACAATCTCCTTTTGGTTTTCTCCAGGCTTTGACATGTCTGGCATTTACATCCCACACTGAAAGATGGAGTGGATAAGAGTGGAAGTCATAAGTGTGTTACAGCTGGGGTAGGCAGTTTTCTATAAAAGGCAAAAAAATCTAGCAGAATTTGAAATACGCCCTCCTCCTGCGGCTGTCTCCTCTCTGTCCTTGGCCCCTAACACAAGACGAGCATAGGTACATGCACTTGTTTCATGCAGTAATCCAGTGTTTCCCATTCATTCATATTTGTTGTTTAAGAGCTGCACACAGCACATTTCCTCAGTTCCTTCTTTATCGGACCACAAGTAAGACAAGAATTAGCTACCTAGCACCCCACAATTTCTTTGCCTCACTCCCCGCCACTGTGGACTGCTCCGCCAGGAGTAGGAAAGCGGATAGCAGCTCCAGAAACGGACCTTCAGTTGGCCAGCGCAAACCCCAGCACCAGCTGTCACAGTGGGCTGGTGGCCAGCAGCAGTGCTGAGTCTAACCTGTGTTACAGCAGCAACAGAAAGTTTGCTGATCGGCTCTAAGCGCCGAATTCCGGTCAGTCTCCGGAACTACTGCACACTCTCCTCCTGGCGCGGTGGTCTATAGCGGCGGGGAGTGAGGTGAAGGGCCCACTGTGATTCAAGACTCTAGCTAACATTAGCTACATAAACATGAACTTGTATTAGCTTCAGCTATGGCTAAACTATTAGCACCATTTTCTCTCCACCTCTGGCTACATTTTCTAAAGCCAAGCGGAGGTGCGGAAGGCTAGGTTTCTCTCAGACCACTTGAATTACAATTATGCTTAAAGGTTATTAAGGGACTTTTGCCCAATGACACCAAAATAAAACTGCCTACCCCTGCTTTAAAGAGTTCAGACTCTGATAAAGATATAAAAAGAAAATTAGGAACTATTACTCTGAGTGCAAAATGAGCTTACTGTGCAAACAATGTGGTTCTGATTTCAGAGCACATGCACAAACACACTGTCCCACCTTTCTGCACATGGATGATGTCAGGAAAATTAGCCAGGTGTCCTCTGTAGAGGTCCAGCAGGTCAGAAATGGGCGCCAGGTCCTGGGGCGGCTGTTCAGCAAAATACTCCCCCACCGCCTCATAGGCTTCACCAGTGTAGGCGATGGCTTTGTTCAGGCCCACTGAGTAGGCCTGCTGGTCCATCTCAAACGCTTGTCCCAGGATCGTGAAGGCCTGCCCGACTTTCTGGTACTCCTTCTTGAACCCCGCCATCTGCTTCCGAGCGAACTCGTTGATGGTGGCGTTCACGACCACAATGTTCTCGTCCATCTTCTTGGTGAAGGTCTTGAAGCCTTCGATCTTGCTCTCGACCTCCTGGAGGTCCAGCGGGACAGACGGTGTGCTAAAGAAAAGAAACGTTCAATTTAAACCTTGTGGCTTTATTCTGAAAATCCATTATGCTTTCTTTTTTAATTGCAGCATTACATCATCTTTATTTATTATTCCTCCAATCTACTTATCTCACCCTCACTATCAGGCACTCCCTATGATGAAAGCCTTCAGTTACAGCAGAGTGAAACAAGGAAATCTGATAACACTGTCTCGCTAAAGGGCAAATAACCTCTACTGTTACTTTATACCGTTATAAAGTGGGTGGACAAAATAACAGGAACATCTGACGCAATACCATGATGTAACCCAGCAACACAACTTGATCCATACCTCTTTGATGTCCACCCTCTGCACATCATTCATTTGCACAGTATTTAACAATAAAGTGTTATAGGTTTGGTGTAACTTCTTTCCCTCAAACTACCACATCTTGTATTGTATCTACTAACTGCCTACATTTCCCAGAATGCCTTACAATCTCCAGAGACTAGACTGTAACTTGATACACTGAGTGGCTGGTTAGAGATGCAGACTAAGCCTGTAATAGTGACGACAGTAGAGCAACAAGAGTGATAGTTTTTCAGGTAAAGAAGGTCAGGACCATGGGCCTGATCGAAAACCTGATCTCTATTGTTGCAGCACTGCACTCTGGTCTATTTCCTGCTCTTACTGGTGTAGATGTTGACCTCTTACGCCTCTTCTACAATAGATATCGCCTTGTATGATTGTTGAATGCTCTTGGAAAAGGCTGACTCTAGAAAGAAGCTTTCTATAAGCTTGTCACTAAAACAAAGTGTCCAATCCAGGAATTGAACCTCCTACCTGATTGTGAGGAAGAAATTGGCCCCAACTAGCTCGTCCCTCTCGGCTTTCCTCTTGCCCTGTTTCCAGGCCTTCTCGTCTGCCCCGCACGTTAGGAAATGCTGGAAAACATCACAGCGTGCCAGCACGGGATGGCTTGTCATGTGGTTCATCCACCAGATCAGTCCCTTCCTCCGCTTGGAGATGAAGTCCTCCTCGAAGCGGCCGGTGGCCTGCTTCTCCGGCAGGTGGGGCACTGAGATGACCGGGAAGCGCTCCACAAGCCGAGCGTACAGCCAGTCGAAGTGCTTATACCTGCAGGGATGGAAGAGGAAGAGACAGGTGGGAGGGTTTATGGGGACATTTTAGGTGGACGTAAGGATAGAGAGATGGTTCTGAGAGTGGGAGCGAAGGAGTTTAGGAAGTGAGGTAAATGGCAGGAAAGTGCAGTGAGTCAAGAAGAAGTGGGAGCATGTGTAGGGATTTTTTTTCCAGCAGGGCTGAGTGGAAACTGACATGTAAGGGAGTAAGTGTTGGTTTGAAATGACCGACCTACTGACAGGGAAACAATGTGAAAGGTGCAGAGGGAATCTCAGAAAGGAAAGGGGAGATTCCTGAGGACTGCAGAGGGCAAAAGGCCACAGTCGGCTCTGTTTTTGCCATTTTGTGGAAACAATTGTGGCTACAGGAAAGGCCACTGAAACATTTATTTTAAGTGTATGGGGGGCTGGGGGATCTGGTGAAGAAATACGTTTAAAAACCCCAGGGAAAAGGAGAAGGAAGAGGAAGAGAAGGAACTTGTACCTGCGGTTGACTTGCGTGTTGGTGTGCGTTGGTGTCAGGCCATAGGACATGTAGCTCTTCATGCCTTTGAACTTGGTCTGCTTAGTGGGGTCGTCAATGGTGCACGTGAATGGATACGGGTCCTCCTGCCACTCCGGTCCATGCTTCCCCATCACCACACAGATCCTGTCCCCGTCCTTCACGAAAGCAGAGGCCTCCCCAAGCAGGAACGCCTCCCCTCCGGACTTGACAAAGGTGGAGAACCTGTTGAGGTTCCTCCCCACTGTCGCCGAGCTCTTGGCTTGGTGTTGATGCTGCTGGGAGCTCTCACGCCGCGCTGGCAAGGAGGTGGTCACCGGGTACAAGGGAGGCGAGGTGCCAAGACCCCGAGGCGCATCTGCCGCAGGAGAGCTGTCATCCCAGTCGTCGTCCCAGTCGTCATCGCTGCCCTGGCTGGTGTGGAAGCTGCCTCCGCCACTGCCAATGCTGCCAGCCCCGAGTCCTCTCTGAGACTGGGTGTCCGGGGATGTGTAGGGGGTGTGGGTGGGCGTCAGGGCTTTGGTTTTGGGCGAGGAGATGCCGTTGTTGTTGGTGTTGGAGGTGATGTGGTCCCTGATGATCTCCACATAGGAGGCAGGGAAGAGGCCAGCCTCCCCCCTGCTGTTCTCCCCCTCCAGCCAGCCCTCCAGCTCCTCCTCAGTGAACAGGGTCACCAGCTCATTCTCTGTTATGGAGATCTCTCCAGGGTTTTCAGAGTGGAAGTCGTACAACACTCTGGCCTTCAATGCCATAATTTAAAATATTACTTATGTTTCTCTCCCTTAGAATCCTGTCTTTATTGCTTCAAGAACTTTCCTTTAATTCTCGGATTAACCCTTTCAGATCTCTTTGAAACTCGAATAAGATTTAGATCACGCAACAGCAACAATAGGGACTATTTTTTCCACTTAAGTCAAACTCAAACAGGCTTGTATCCGAGATCCATGCATAAAAGAACAAGAGGAGAAACACACAGGCTTGTACCCGACACCCACCTCCTCTCTCCGCTCCTCTCAAATATCATTTGTTTCCATGCAGAACTTAATCCAAGTCGGAAAATACAGAGGAAACCCGCCTTCATAGGATAGTTTCTCTCCGAGGAAAGATGCCGGTTATAGAGTTTGAAGCTGACCAAGTCGCGACGGCTGTGCAGCAGCTTTATTCCTCCAGATAAGAGCCGGGGGAAAGTCCTTTTTTTCCTCCTCTCCCCGAGATGCTTGTAAGTTAAAGGCACCAGTCCTAACACGTAGTAGACTGGCTGACTAACGGAGGGTGGAGCCAGCAGCAAGTTCAGTCAAGTCACTGAATTCAGACATGGAAAAACACACACACACACACACACACGCACACAACCTCATAGCTCCATCATGTAAATGTATAGTGATGTCCTGTCAGCTGTAGACACGTCATCCCCTGTGAACATGCCTCAAACATATAAATAGCTTTTAATCATATCCTGATTATATTATAGATCATTTAAATAGTTTTAGCTAATTATTTAATGTGTTCAAAAATACACATGTCTCTGCATTAAAAGTCCAAGGGTATATTGTGTTCTAACTTATGTGTTTAATTGAACTTTTCATTTGGAGACATTTTGATTAAAGCAGTTTAACTTCAGTAATATTTGCATATATATAGATTTATTTATTCATGTATTTTAATTAGGAAGAGCGAGTAATTTTAAAGCCAATAATTGAAATTTTTTCAACAAGGCAATTTAATTTTTTTTATTACTGTATTTATTATTTATCTATTTATTTATTTATTGATATGTAGAGCCTATAATTTTAAGAATTTTAAACGAGGTAATTGGATTTTTTTTCCTATTTATTTATTTATTTATTACTGTATTTAATATCTATTTATTTATTTTTTATGTGTATTAATGAAGAAGACAGAGTAGGTTTAGAGCCTGTAATTTTAAGAATTTGAAATAAGGGTAATTGATTTTTTTTAAAGATATTTATTTATTTATTTATTTATTGATGTGTTTTAATGAAGAAGAGCAAGTAAATTTAGAGTCTATATTTCCAAAGAAATTTCAACAAGGTAATTTTATTTATTTATTTATTTTTTATTTATTACTGTATTTAATATTTATTTATTTATCTGTTTATTTATTTATTTATTTATTCATCTGTTTTAATGAAGAAGATTGAATAAATTTAGAGCCCATATCTCCATATGTAGCGCCTATAATTCCAAGAATTTTTAATGAGGTAACTGGGTTTTTAAATATTTTATTTATTTATTTGTCTGTTTCAATGAGGACGAGCGAGTAAATTTAGAGCGAATAATTTAAGTTTTTTTAAAGAGGTAATTGGAATTTGTTTATTTGTGTTTAAATGAGGAAGAGCGAGTAACATTAGAGCCTATAATTTTACTTTTTTTTTTTACATGGTAATTGAATTTTCATTATTATCTATCAATTTATTTATTTATTATGGGAAAAATCACATCCAATAAATAATAATTCAAGGAAAGTATTTTTATGTGTTAAAATATATGGTAGCATTTAATGGGCTACATTACCCAAGTGCATTTTCAACCTAAATATTAGGCCTCAGGTGAAGGCATTCTTTTGCAGTGTATTCCAAATTTGTGTTTATGTTTGATTTTTTTTCCCTTCTATGTTACATCTTCCTAATAAAGTGCTGCATTTGAAAAAAAAATGAGGTTAAAATTCCTCAGTTTAAATGAACCTAAATATCTATCTATCTATCTATCTAAATATATATTTTCTGTCAATGGTTTTCCACAAAAAAGATAATATTAACAAATTACAAATTCTTAAAAAGCATATTTACTCCCCTGCTACATTGAAAAACAAATATCTTTGAATATGTAAATGTCCATTCTCAGTGTATGTGCACTGGGGATTCAAGTCTGGTAATGTAATATAATGTAACATAATATCTGTATTGTGTATTGACCCCTGGTGGCCACTAGAGGTCAGTGTTGCACACACAGTGACTGGAGACTGCAGTTCCTCCTCCCGTCCAGCTGGTGGCAGTAAAGCGACTTTCACGTTGGATTCTGGCAGCGCGTGAAACCTTCCAGACAAAGAATGTCATACATACACAAACGCTCCCGTCTGATGTGATATTCATGATATTTCATCAAACATTATTTGCGTCATTAAAACATTAATAGTCGCGTCAGTTTGAAGCTTCGGACACTGCGGAATAAACAAGGAAGATGAGATGAAGTGAAAGCCTCGATACGCGCATCGCGGAAACACTTCATGGATTACTAGACGCACGCTTCGAAGCATCGGCACAGCACCTAACATCACTGCTGAAGACGTTTCTAACTTTAGTTTAAGTGTTTTGAACAGTTATTCACTTTGTGTATTAGCTCATTAGCCACCGATGTGTTGTTAGCATTCATCACTAGCAAAGTGAATGGACTTCTAGCCGCAGTACAGCCTCTATGAGTATAGCTAACTCAGTTTACTGAGGCTGCAGTTCGTAGTTTCCGATGAGGAGAACCTGAGGAATAAACGGACTGTGCTGTGAGTAACCCAGCACTGACTGCACTGCTCGGGCCCCGCTGTCATGGACGACATCGACGGGCCGTCTTCATCTTCGCCACTGACTGAATGAATGACTGAAAGGCTGTTACACATCGTCTGGACACGTGTGACATCTTGATCCTCGCCTGCTGGTTCGAGAGACCATGGAGTTGACAGGAAATCAGACGCAAACTATCTACTATCCACTACTACTACGAAACTATCGGACTACCAAACTATGTGATGACAATGGTATTAGTACTTTTACTTAACAAAAGGATCTGAATACTTCACCACTGTATGATATATGAATATTTATGATATGAAAATTGAAATTGAATGTACTGTCCAAAGTCAAAACCACAATGTTGTACAAACCAAACTGCTGTATTGCCCTCTCTTTACTCTTGCGAGCTCTCTCAATGTTTCTTCAGTTGGCATATTGCATATAACATTCTCGGTGGTAGCCAACATTAGCTGGCACACAAAGACATTTTCCTTTAAATCATATTTTTCTACAGCTATTGCTGCAACTTTGCTTTCTTTAGTGTCAAAACTGACCCACTCCAGAGAACTTATTACAAATGCTGTCCAACTTTCAGCTGAAAACTGTATGTTATTAGGAGCTGTGCTGCCTGCTACGTGCATACAGCACTCCATATTTTCCAGGATGCATCCTGAGCTGCAGATGTGCTAGCTAAGGTAAACACGTGTTTGGGTTTATGCAAATGAGATGACAATTTAAAAAAAATTAAATCAAGTGGAGAAAACGACTCAGACTCATCACTTGTTGTATATTGTAGTTTATTAGGTAATTCATTAGACTCTAGAAGCTTATAAACTAGTCAGTTTATATACATACAAAAGAAATATATACATACATATTAAAATTACTCTTTTAGTATTAGAACAATATGAGAAGCAGATGTAACATATGCCTCTTGCATCTTACATTAAATACATCAGTTGAGCTTTAAAAGGTCACTCTAATGGCAAAATCTTATAATATAGAATATAATTTTGCCAGTAATTTTACCTTTATTTAATAGTTGTAAGGTGTACATATTTGTGTTATTTTCATATTTTTATGCTGTTATCTTATATTTCAAATTTAATACTTGGCTGCACAGTATCCAAGGTAACGATGCAGCTATAAAGCCCATCACCGGGGGAACAAGTCAGGCCGGGCTTGCATCCCCCAGGTGAGTGTGTGACTGTTAAATGGAAACCTGTAAATATTAATGTATAGCTGATCTGAGAAAGACTTTATTACTAATTATAACTATACTGACATTCAGAGTGATTATCAATGTGTACTGGTTCATCTGTATCAATAGTGTCTTTTATATAATTTGTAATATAGTAAGTCTTTGATCCTGGTCAAGGTTAGACCGTTGACCGTGTAATTTGTTATTTAACGGTTATTAAGCTTCGTCACGTTGACATCATTTATTAGTATTGTAAGTTTCCTTTGGTTATGATTTTATTTATATTAAATAGTTTTACTGAGACTGTGTACTCTTATCGATGGAGACGGATCAACACGCCCCCCCAAGAGTACCTTGCTGCAGTCAAGATGGCCGACAAGGCGCCGCCATACATCCAATCCATGCCGGAAGTCACAACCGGAAGTTGGTTAATCGCCGCTCGATCCCGGAAATATGACCGAGCTAAAACAAAAATAAAAGCTTAAAAAACACGTACGTTTACCCATAACATAATTTTATGCATTTTGTGCAGTTACATGTTTATCGTAACGGTATAAGTGACTAGTTAATTGTCTCGCCACGACTTTATAGGCTACTGTAAAACTCAGAAGTTAGTTAAATATAATAATAATAATATCACTAAGTTATAATGCTAACGTTTCATGGATTTAACTTTAATATCAACGTTATGAATACAAATGTAAATATTATGTTTGTGTGGTGGTGGCCACACATACACACACACACACACACACACACACACACACACACATTCACAATAGGACTGAAGAATAACTAAAGTTAAATAAACGGAGAATTAATAAAAAATGAGAATTTACACAACCAAATAAACAGCACTTTCAGATTAGGCTGCAGTTGCAACATGCACACATGGTCACAACAAATGTCATACTTACTTTCACATTAGCACACTCGGATGATAATTAAAAGACTATTTTTCTTACCGTTCTCTCGTTCTCTGAACACAACCCGCTAATCAGTATGGCCGCCGAATAAGCAAAAAATTACACGAAGAAGGAACTTCCGCTTGGGACTTTCCAACTTTCCGGTATAGACTAGATATATGGCGGCGCCCTAGTCGGCCATCTTGACTGCAGTTGGGTCCCTCTCACAACACGAAACACACGTTCGGCCCACCGTCTAGAAGTCTCTGGTAGCCCAGTGGGCTGTCGTACCCAGCTCATCTTATAAGTGTACTGTTTTTCATTTTAACATGCATTTGCATGAATTTTTGGGCTTGACTACAACAGGGCCAGCACTGTAAGCAAAAGTCAAGGCGAACAAAAGTCTGTGACTAGGTATATGCCGTACCATACCATTGGCACAATATGTAATGCGTTATCTTTTGTTATAGTGGATCTTTGGTGTAACATTTACCATGCTCACCATCTTGGTTGATGGTGTTAGCATGCTAACATTTGCTAATCAGCACTCAACACAAAGTTCAGCAGAGGTTGATGGAAGTGTCATGAGATGTGCCAGTATTTGATCATAAACCAAAGTATTGGACAAATTAAAATTTTAACCTAATGATGATAAAGCTACATTTTTACATTTTTAAATTCAGGTTTACTTTATTTTCTTTCTAAAGGTAGATCCAGTATATACTGCGAATATATAGTACAGTCAGGATTTTCTCTCTCTGTTGTTCTGTTTGACTGTAGCTTGAGTTGAGAGATGCTTGTGTCCTTGATGAAACTTATAGTTGGCTCTGTAATATATGGGAACTGCTCATTGGTTCGACATCCCATTGTTCCGACCATATTAAACCCATTGTTCCGAAGTCCGTTCCGAAATCATGATGCCCTGTGGTTAAGGTCTGGTTAGGTTTAGGCACAAAAACCACTTGGTTAGGGTCAGGAAAAGATCATGGTGTGGGTTAAAATGAAAAAGAAAGTGACAAACACATAAGCCGTGAGCCTGCTCCGCCTCAAGCCAGTCGCGGCGCACCATACGCCGAACCAATGACATGGACCCGTAATATATTGGCTCTCACAGCAGCCAGGTTTGCCCGCACCTCTATCAGCCCATGTGTCAGGGCCTCATCTACAATGACTGCCTACACAAAAGCAGCTCTGTTCAGGGAACAAACTCAGGAGAAATTTACCGGGGTAGGGCTACAAGCAGGATGCCAAGAGCAGAGTATCTTTATAATCCAGCCTTGACCTTTTTTTTTAAATCCAGTTTTCATTTTAGTACTAGTTTACTGAATTCCTCTGGTGGTGGTGAGAGTGATCAGATAGCTATAGTCAGTAGGTGATTTGCTAATTTTTAACAGAGGTGACGAATCCCAGTCTAATGAATAACTTGTGATATGATTCAGTAATTCACTGCCATATTGTTCTCTGTGCACTCACTTAGGAGGCCAGTCAAAGTGAGTATGTGTGCAAGGGGGAATGGCGTGTCCCTCCTCCCCCATCAAATCGCCTACTGGCTTCAGTTCCACAAAGTAGAAGTCTTTGGTAGAAAGTCTGGAGGAGTGGTTTGGAAATACATGCAGTGTGATGCACAGGCAAGATAAGCCGCTTTCAGATTGTTGTTTATTGTCCTGTGCCAGGATATTGCGAAACTAATCTTGGATGTCCTAATGATGTCAGTGACTGCATGTTTCCTGTAACTTGATGCTGGTGATGAGTCTTCAAAAACTTCTATTTTAAGGCATGGTACATGAATCTTTGTTGTTACAGTTTACTTGATCTTATCAGTGCCCTCATGTGAAGGGCCATTATCTATACAGTTTGACTTTGGGAACACGTCTGCCGCTTTAAGTTTGTCTGCTAACTGTGCTTGGCACAGGAAATAGAGATTGTAAGCAGCCTAAACACATTTATTGTGCTGTTCTAGTTTGGATGTGTGTCTAATCTGTGGCCATAGTGTAATAGAAATTGCATTGGTGTCAGAGATTTCTGTCCCTAAAACCATGTGAATGCTCACAGAGGTGTTTTGGCAGCTTTGTGTGCTGTGATTTCTCAGTTGAAGTAAAGCAGCAACCTCACAGAGGAGGCCCACAGTGACTGTACTGCCATTCTGGTTTGAACTGGATAAAACAAGGCTTTTTTTGTGACCACTTGACCAGCTATCCTATTTCATCCTTTTCCTCTAAGTAAGGGGTGAGTGGAGTGGGCAGGGTGATACATTTTCAGAACAGGAAAGCAGAAGTCATCAGAACGTGGTATTTGGATGTTCACAAAGATAACAACTTAATCTGGGGGTAACATTAAGCATTGACACAACTTGATGAAAAAAAAAATTGGTGAGATTGCTAATTTTCTTGAATTATTTACACACATAGCGTGTGAGGAAGTAGCCTAGTTGTGGTTTGAATACTCAAGTATAAATGGATGCCTGGGAGAGTCTTGGTTTTGGGGTTTCTTTGTTAAGTTGTCATCAACCAAATCTCACTTGGTATCACTCACATTTTCCTGAGAGCCTTCAGTCAAAGTTTAAGTTGTTGTTCAGTATCCTCACTGATTCTGATAATTTAATCTGATCTTGAAGGAGAGAAAATGGAAGAATAGAAATAGTCACTCATGTTTGTATTTTTTGATATGTTAAAATCTGATTTGACTGATTTGACTGAAGTATTAGCCTGAAAGAAGAGGCTTTTACCACCAAAATGTTTGCGCAGAGGAATCACTGCACATCAGGTGATAGATGAAGAAACAGTGACTTGCGTGTGAACATGCATGCTGTGTCAGGATCTGTGGCACTTTTACTTCCAGCTAACTCTGCAGTGTCTGAACCACAGTGTGGTATCAGGGCACGTAGGATAGGCAGGATATCTCTGATGCTCCGTAGACTTTACAGCTAATACAATGACTCCCGGTCTTTGTGTGCTACTTGACCTTAAACATGCTGACTGGACTGTGCGTATGATGATGAGTTCAGTACCAAATTGCATATCTGTGTGATTATGTGCAGTATATTAGCATTGAGCTCGCAGAAGGGGGAATGTCTTTCTACATGTATTAATATGGTATCCATTTGAAGCTATTCGTAGTTGTAGAGGTAGATGCTTTGCACTACATACATTTGATTTTGTTTAGAAGCCTTAGCAAAGGTAGACTTGCATTGTTGCTCCAAACATAAAGAAGCTAGTGATACACAAGGGTGGAGGGTACAAATTAATTCATCATCACAAAAGTAATCGGCAGATATTTTGAGTAGCCATTCATAGTTTGGGTTATCTTTCAAGCAAAAACTTTACATAACTGAAAATTAAATGTCTTCAAGTTCTTGAATGTTGTTTGGAAAAATGTGTATATATATATTTGAAGATGTCACCGTAGGCTCTGAGAAATTTTAATGGGCATTTTTCACTAGATTCTTCAATTTTTTTTTTAGACAGACCAATTCATCGATTGATTTAGAAAATAATCAGAACAACAGGGAATGAAAATAATCATTAGTTGCAGTGTGTGTTGAAAATACACACATAAATCTTAAAATTTCTCATTTTGTGTGATCATACTGTAACCATATGCTTAGAAATTACTCAAATATTACATCAAAATGTTATTAATACATATCCTGTCAATCAACTGATGGACTGATTGACCAATTACCCTCCCAAATATCAACGGGTTCTGGCTGTTAACACCAGGCGCTGCAATAATAAGGCCAGGTGAATCATTAAAGATCCCAACCACTCAGATAACAGCCTTTCTCCTTGCTGAGGTTGGGAAGATAGTACCGGATACACTAGGCTAGCACTGAGAGGCTCAGGAACAGGCTCTACTTTCAGGCCACAAGGATCCTAAATAATGACACTGCCTAAGACTGCCCAATCTAATATTGACTGTTACAGCCTTTTTAATGCACAAATTGAAGGAACCAATGGGATTACATTTAATTAGAATAGAGGCCCACTGGAGTTTTAAAGAGTAGAGTTTATGGAGTTTTAAACTTGATAGATCACCCACTAATTTCCAGTTTTTTCTGTCTTTTTAGATAAACCATCATGATTCCCATCACAGAGCTCCGGTACTTTGCTGACTCCCAGCCAGCGTACCGTATCCTGAAGCCATGGTGGGACGTTTTCACCGACTACATCTCAATCGTCATGCTGATGATTGCGGTGTTCGGTGGTATGCTGCAGGTCACGCAGGACAAGATGATCTGCCTGCCTTGCAAGTGGGTGGTCAACAAGTCCTGCGAGACCATGCCCACCCCAAATGTAAGCACCGCCTATGCACTGGAACCCAAAGGCATTCAGTATGACCTTGACCGTCATCAGTATAACTACGTCGATGCTGTCTGCTACGAGAACAAACTATATTGGTTTGCCAAATATTTCCCATATCTGGTGCTACTCCACACCCTTATCTTCTTGGCCTGCAGCAACTTCTGGTTCAAGTTCCCCCGCACAAGCTCTAAACTGGAGCACTTTGTCTCCATCCTCCTCAAGTGCTTTGACTCCCCGTGGACAACAAGGGCTTTGTCTGAGACCGTGGTGGAGGAGAGCGACCCCAAGCCTCTGGGGAAGATGAACGGTTCGATGGATAAGAAGGCCTCATGTGTGAGCGAGGATGTTGAGGCTAGCGTACCCATGCTGCAACGAACAAAGTCCAGAATTGAACAAGGAATTGTAGATCGCTTTGAAACTGGGGTTTTGGATAAAAAGGAAGGGGAGCAGGCCAAAGCTCTTTTTGAGAAGGTGAAGAAGTTCAGGATCCACGTAGAGGAGGGTGACATAGTATACCGTCTTTATACACAGTACGTCAGACCATCATCAAAGTAATCAAGTTTGTACTGATAATTAGCTACACAGCCTACTATGTGCGCTACATCAGGTTCAGTGTAGTGTGCACAGTGAACATACAGAAATTAACAGGGTACAGCACGTTCTATTGTGCTCACCCCTTAGCCACTTTTTTCAAGATTTTGGCCTGTTTCTACATCAGCTTGGTGGTGGTTTATGGTCTTATCTGCATGTACACTCTTTGTTGGATGCTCAGCTGCTCCCTCAAACAATATTCCTTTGAATCAATCCGTGAGGAAAGCAGCTATAGCGACATCCCTGACTTGAAGAACGATTTTGCCTTCATGCTGCACATGATAGATCAGTATGATCCTCCCTATTCCAAATGCTTTGCTGTGTTTCTGTCAGAGGTGAGCAAGAACAAGCTGAGGCAGCTGAACCTGAACAATGAGTGGATGATGGAGAAGCTGAAGCAGCGCATCACCAAGACCTCCCAGTATAAGCAGGAGCTGCATCTGTTTATGCTCAGTGGAATCCCAGACACAGTATTTGATCCAGTTGAGCTGGAAGTGCTCAAGCTGGAGCTCATCCCGGACGTAACTATCCCACCAATCATCGCCCAGCTCTCCAACATGAGAGAGATGTGGCTCTATCATACACCAGCTAAAATTGAGGCACCAGCTCTTGCTTTCCTAAGAGAGAACCTGAAGTCTCTTCACATCAAGTTCACAGACATCAAGGAGATCCCACTGTTGATCTACAGCCTGAAGAACCTCAGTGACCTTCACTTAACTGGGAACCTGAGTGCCGAGAACAATCTTTACATCGTCATTGATGGGCTTCGGGAGCTCAGAAGGCTCAAAGTGCTTTGTCTGAAAAGCAACCTTACCAAGCTGCTGCAGGTCGTGATGGGTGTGGGCGTGCACCTCCAGAAGCTCTCCATCAACAATGAGGGCACCAAGCTGATGATGCTCAACAGCCTGATGAAAATAGTCAACCTGACAGAGCTTGAGCTTGTTCGCTGCGGCCTTGAAGACATTCCAAAGTCCATTTTTAGTTTGCACAACCTGCGGGTGATTGACCTGAAGGACAACAACCTGAAGACCATAGAGGAGATCATCAACTTCCAGCACCAGCACTGGCTGGTGTGCCTGAAGCTATGGTACAACCAGATCGCCTACATCCCCACTGAGATCAAAACACTTACCAACTTGGAGAGGCTGTATCTGAACAGAAACAAGATAAAGGAGATCCCCAGCCAGCTCTTCTTCTGTCACAAGCTGCGCTTCTTAGACCTGAGTCACAACAATCTGACCAACATCCATGCTGATGTGGGCTTCCTCCAGAACCTGCAGTACTTCGCTGTGACAGCAAACAGGGTGAGAGGCTAAAATTCCTTTAAATTTCTCATTCATGGTTTAACTTAAGTAAAAGCTTATTCGTAATTCCTGTGTTTTTGGAGAGGTAATTCCCTCTATCTTTGTATCATGTGTGAATAAGATTAGCTCAAAGGCCAGGAGCCGGACCACCTCTCACTAAGTGTTTACTAACCTTAGTAAAAGTGTAAGTGTTTACTAAATCAAGATTTAGTCATTACTAAATTAAAATGGATTGTTTTCCGTTGTTACCCTAACTTACCCTAACACTAATTCAACGTTGAATCAAAATGCTATCTGGGCGAATATTAAGTGCAACACACACCGCCGCTGTACGCCGCGCGTCAAAACGCCCGCCTCCATTATATTTTATGAACCAACCCACACTGGTGTCGCGCCGCGCCGCACTGCTTCAGCCCACTGCTCTATTTCCAGCGCGGCCGGCGCTGCGAGAAAAGCCTGTTATGTACGTCCCAGCCACCGTATTATCAACTCCGGCTGCTAGGAGACACGATATTTGGCGCCACCTACCGTTTCTATTGTTGTTTGTGGTTGTTTTTGGACAGTAGCAATTGGTATAGTAATGGATGAGGAAAAATTAATCACTGAGGTGGAGAAACACCCGGAATTATATGATTCACAATCTCGACATTATAAAGATAATACGAAAAAAGATAATGCCTGGAGAGCAATAGCTTTGGAGATAGGATCCTCAGGTGAGCTTGAAAATGGTTATGGATATTTTTTTATTCTGTCTCTGTCTGTCTATCTATCTATAGTCTGTCTTATCTATCAGTCTGTCTGTCTGTCTGCCTGTGTGTCTATCTATCTATCTATCTGTGTCTATCTATCTATCAGTCTGTCTGTGTCTATCTATCTATCTATCTATCTATCTATCTGTTTGTCTATCTGTCTGTCTGTCAGTCTATCTTATCTGTCTATGACATAAACTGAAAACAGTGGTTCTCAACTTGTCTGTCCTGAGGGCCCACGTAGTCAATAAGTGATGGCCCTCCACTCAAAACTATTTCACACACACCTCATTAAAATGTAATGACTTATTCATACATCTATTCTCATCTTTGTGATATAGTCATAAATTACATGTCAAATGTCAAGTACAAAACCGTTGTTTTGAGAACAAAGTCAATTTGCGAAACCAAATAAAAATCAAGCCACATTTCATCATATTTCTATGAAATTTTTCACATATTGAATGACATTTTTATCAAAATTATTCACATATTGAATCATATTTCTTTCAAAAACATTCACATATTGAACCACAGTTTACTATATTGTCCATTAATCTATAGCCACGGCAAATTTCAATTCTAGGATCTGGCAGCTCTCCCATAAATAAAAAAAATATGCCAAATTTTAACACACATAAAAAAATCCCCATTTTCTTTTTCATCGTGTCTTCTATTTAAACCATATGGTCCTGCCATGGGACACTTCCTTGTGGTGAGTTAAAGTACTCGCACAGCTTGTCCCTCACAGCACTGGGGTGCCTGTATGCAAATGTGCTTGCCATCAATAGCTCCAATGCAATTTGGAAAGTTCCATTTTTCAATGAACCTCTGTGCTACTTTTCTCCAAGCATCTTCAGTGGGCTGGGGCATGTAGGTGTCTATCATACATTGATTGATGGCAGCACAAGTGTCCTTTATAATGCTGGCAACAGTGCTCTCTCTTAGGCGGTAGCAGAAAGCCAGGCTGGACATAGAGTCTCCTGTTGCAATGTACCTGAAAGACAAAAATTTACAGTTATCACATTTATAGTTTCAGAGTGCAAAGTGGAAGTCACTGAGAGACTCCTATGCAAAATGGCGGAGAAAGCAGCAGCTTCCCAGTGGATCTGGGGCATCAAGTCAGCGGGATTGGAGGTTTGCCCCCCTCATGACATTTCTTTTGCCACATCTGGCAAATAGAAGGTTAGTCCTCTGACAAAAGCTTTTTCAGTTTTAAATGCATTACCATTACAAAATCTGTGACAAAAATAATTATTTTACTTTTAACATCTAAAACATTCACATTAGGTTAGATGTGAATGTGTTTAAAAATGATTTACAGTTACAATTGTTACAAATAAAGTATGGTCTCAACCTGCTCTACATGAAAAGAGTCATGAGATAACTTCTATTGTGATTTGCCTCTGTAATAATAAAATTAACTCTTGATTTTTACATCAAGCACCATGGGCAATTTGGAGGCCTCTGAGCCAGGGCAGGACACAGAGGGAGAGGAGACACAGGAGCAGCAGGAGGGTGCAGCTCTATCCCCCTCTGAGCACAACCTCACCAGGCCATCCAGCAGAAGAAACCGGAGCAGAAGCCCCAACTCAATTCTGAATGAAAAATTGATGGAGTACATCACAAAGGAGGCAGAGCCAGAGAAGGTAGCTCCAAAGACAGAGACTGAGCTGTTTTTGTTGAGTTTGGCCCCGCAAATGGAGAGGCTCAACAACAGAAACAAAACAAGAGCAAAAATGAGATTTCTGCAGATTTTAGATGAACTTGAAACATCCCAGGAGTGTCCACCTCAGGTTTATGACAGGCCAAGGTCTGTCACACCACAGCAGTGGGAAGGTAGACAGCCCCCTTTTAACTACACCCAACCCTATCATGGGTGTATGGGAGGTCCGTCTGCACAGCAGGATCCTTTTTATGAACAGCTGTGAAGGAGCTACAGAGGATAGCATTGTATTGATAGTATTGTTATAAATATTCACCTTTGTTGTTAAAGATGGTTTTAAATGTTTACCTTTCAAGATTGTTCTGAGTTTGTTTATTGACCCTTTGTTTGGAAATGTGTTTATCATCATATATCTTCTTCTATTTTTGTTTGTGAAATAAAATTGGTTTCAAGGAACCATACTGATGAGTTTTCATTTAAATATATAATTCTAACTAATTCATTCATTTTAAAACATCCAGGTGATAAAATACTTACTTAAAAGCACTGGACTTAAAAAAAAGGTTACAAACAAGATGTTTGTTGTTCATCCAAACACCATAATCAGTTGGAATAAATGCAGCAGAAAGTAACTCTGGCCAATGAATACATTTGTAGCCAAATACAGAGTTACTTCCTGCTGCATTTATTGCAACTGATTATGTTGTTTGAATGAACACAAAACGTCTTGTTTGTAACCTTTTTTAAGTCCAGTGTTTTTAAATTAATCTTTTTTTGTTTGAAAGTAATTCTCACTAGTCTTCCTAATATTCAATGGCATGCTCACATAGCGTTATTGTTTTAATGGTCCTTCCACAAACAAGATAACACAAACGGCCCTAAGATGTTTACCTTATTATTAAATTATATTTTTAAGTCTTACCTTAATGTGACAGCAAGCTTCTGTTTTGCTTCAATGGGACGTCTGGAATTTGTATTCATCCTTGTGATGTCTGCACCAATTATGCAGAGAATTTGCTCCATCTCAGCTGCACTCCGGAAGTCCGGAAGTATTTTCGATGCTTTTCAGGGTCTGCCTGCAGCTCCTTGCTTTTGCCTGCGTTCGTTTATGGGGTGCACCCAAGCCCTCCTCTTTGCCCGTAGTCTGCGACGCAGCAGAAGAAAGGCGACAGCCTTTTTCTTGTCCATTACTACTTCTGTTAAAAATAAGCAAAAAAATAACCGTTGTGTTAAATTACACAACTAGGCTAAAGTTAGCTAAAAGGCTGAAAAAAAAAAACGTTAGCTTAACGCTTTAAGCTAGTCAATTGTGGGTTTCATTTGCAGCTTTCAAAGGGGTATCTGGATGCTTAACGTTAAGTTTTCAAATTTATAATATGACGATTTTGATAAGAAACTCACCCGTTACTAGCAGTTGGCAACCATTGGCAACTGGTGTAGGTACAGCCACCTAGCGGGCTGGGGTGGGAAATACACTTTAGTGTCGAAGGTGCCGCTGCGCGCCGCTGCCGGTGTGTGTGTTGGGGGGCGGCACTTGACGGCCAACGCGCCGCGCCAGCGGCGGTGTGCGTTGCACTTTATGCATCCCAAAACGACAATGCTACACAGTTTGTATGATACATATCGTTTACAGTAGGCTACTTAACGACTGAAGAGACTGTGGAGTATCTTGCCGGGCTGCGCCCAGCTGTTCCTGTGTACATTCTGCTCCGCACGCTGATGGGGTAGCCAAGTTGTTGTCGCACATCATGCGACTAGTAACCACAACGCATCTACTAGATACGGGATTGCGTAAACTGGTCTGGTGCAACCGAAATTAGTAAACAACTAGTTGCAAACTAGCTGGTAATTCCTAAGGGTTTAGTAGTGGTTTAGTAATTACTAAATCCTGAATTTAGTAGAGAGATACGCCAAACTGGTGCAACCCCACCCCGATAAGGTGTTTATGAAGGTCAACGCTTATAACTGTTGTGATCTCAGGAGACAGGTTGGGCATTATGGCTTTAAAGATAACCACATGACTGAGGCTTTGGCAATTTTGCAGTTGTGAATTATCAACATATACACGATGCTTTATATTTCTGAGTTTGAAATTGTCCTTAGAAGTTTAGATTTGAAATCAGACAGAAGTCAAGTTGAAACATTGATATAATTTTGGTCTGTTTTACGCCTGGTTCACACTACACGACATTTCTGTCTGTTCCAACAGTCACTATGTCATAATAGCCGATTGTGGAGTCATAAAATCGTGCCGTGACCTGGCCGACAGACGTGACACACTACACGACGGTACTCACCAATTATCCCCAGTCGTCTTTCACAATGTGTGATGTCATCAGGTTATTCTTGTCCATTTTTTTGTCATTATTGCTATTATTTCGGTCACTGTGTCTGTTCATGTGCCAGCCGAAATGTTGTTGTAATAAGGTAAAAAGCCCCACCAGATGGCAGGAGCTACATTTGAAGTACCACATGTAAACATGCAAGTCACTGAATCCTCCACAACAAGTTCCTGCAAGTGTTTCACAATAAAAGCATGTTTAGAAAATGAAGGGATTCTTTTAACAGATGTTATAAAGGGGCTTTTAATTTGAAACAGATACAGGAAGTGTTGAGTTTGAAATGACGTTGAAATGCATTAACTTTATCAAGGCAATCGGGAACGGATAAAAAGTAAAAATAGAAGAATTTTAAAAAAAAAATAGAATCAGGCTGATATCATGTAGTGTGAACCTGGCATTAGGGATGCATGATATATATGGGGCCAGTAAATTACCAGCAGGTAATGGGAAATTGTTAGTGTTCCTAAAGGAGGAGGCTAAGAAGGAGGACCAGCAGCTCCAGGCGACGCAAGCCAACACTAAAAGATTTTTGGACCTTTTGGAAAAATTTGTTAAAAAAAAAAACAATAAGTTTATCATTTTGTATTTATTTATTTATTTAATGTTATGTTGTTATGTCTGACAGGAGAAAAATTCTGTTGTGTAAAACAAGTAATTTGTTATATTTATGTGACAGTTTATAATTAAAATGCTGAGCAAACAAGTCTTGAGTCTGTGTTATTCAAATCCTTGGTCTGAACTAGTTTAGCCACATAGTTAACAAATGTCTCACAACTTTCTTTTCCAGGGTAATGTTCTAAAGACAGGAGTGTGGCACAACTCAGCTTCTTGTCTCATGAATAGCTTTTATTAATAGTATTTCAAAAATTGTTGCATTTTAACAGGTAAGGAGGTGTAGGGAACAAACTGGAATAATGACAACTTGTCTACAGTGCAGAAAACATCACATGTACAGTACTAAAGCATACGGTAGTATAATGAAAAGGACTCCTCGTTACTTCTTGTTTCAGTGACTTGTGTATAACCTGTTGACATGTCTGGTTTGACAGATTCTGTTGAAGCATTTAGTGCCAATTCTTAGGCAAAATGCGCTTTAAAATCGAAGTATGTTTGGGAAGTTTTTTGATGTACTTTACTAGGAAAAACAAAGGACATTTGAAGTGTCAAAACTGACACAAACTAACAAACAACTAAGCTTGGCTTTGGCTGAAGTGGATCATTTAATTCTTAATAAAATGCTGTTAATTTGCTTCACAATGCAGGAATTTCATTCTGTTCACTGTGAGAAGTTTTCCTGAAAACATTGCTTTTCACTCAGGATCATGTGTTTTAAATAAAGGCTACTATTACTGCTGTTTTATTGTGTTTACTTGTGTGGTTGCGCTCTGAAAATAGGTTCCAGCAGGTTTGTGTACAGCCAAAAATAGTTCCATTAAACAGGACCCCTCTGGTGTCTCTGGTGTTTTTAAGGCCTCTCTTATCTAACTCCTCTTCACACTGTTGGCACATTATCAGTTCAAATTAGTTGCATAATTATGAATATTGTGTCCATGTAGGTGTTTAAAGAGGATGTGATTTCTTTGGACAATCAATGAATACAGATTGAAATTTATTTTTAGATAAACAAAAATTACATATAGTTTTGCTAGATGTTGGTTTTAACTTATTCAGTGACATCTTTGAAGCCATTTTTCCCCATTATCCTAAATTTGTTAATGAGACTTTTTAACCTTAAATCTAACAGCAAAGCCCAATTGCCCTCTGATCTTATTTTAACTAGAACTGAACCTTTTTCCACTACAGTGGAAACAGCTGCCTCGTTTTCTTAATGCCCTTTGCTCACATTGCAGATTGTGGCCTCACCTGCCAACGCATATTGATTAAAAAATTTGACAACTCAGGCTTTCTGTTCACTGTTTAACTTACAGCCCTTATTATTCTTTTCCTTATCCTCTCCACTTCAGATCGAGACTTTGCCCCCAGAACTGTTCAAGTGCAAGAAGCTGTGTACTCTGAATCTGGGAAACAACTGCCTGCAGACACTGCCATCACACTTTGGAGAACTCACCGGATTGACCCAGCTGGAGCTGAGAGGGAACCGTCTCGAGTGTCTCCCGGTGGAGCTCGGCGAGTGTCGGCGGCTGAAGAGGAGCAGTCTGGTGGTGGAGGAGGACCTGTTCAACAAGCTGCCGCTAGAAGTCAAAGAGCCGCTCTGGAGGGCCGATAAGGAGCAAGCTTGAACTAAACCCCAGTGGAAAGCTGCAGAGGAGAGAAGTTTGATTTAAGAAATAATTGAGTGGTGATATTGTTTGTATATGCAAACTAGAAGTTTGCAGCAGTGTCGGCCATAATAACTTATAGTACAACTGACAGCCAATTTGTTGAGGCATGAACATTTGGTCCTGTTGTTTTCTTCAGGCTCTCTGCACCCCCAACATGCTCGGAAGCATCTTTTTATGTGAACAAAATAACTCTGACGATCAACGGTCAACAGATCGTCCCACAGCTGATCTCACAGTTTAGGCCTTAACTCAGAGGACTGATGAAACAACATCAGAGAAAACAATAGGGGACAAACTCTACAGTGCAAGTCTAAATACCCTGCAGCTGTTAATTTGTAACGTAATGTAAATCTGCCAAGTAACTAGTAACTATCAAATGAGTGTTTTATTGTAAAGTACAATATTTGTCTCTGAAATGAAACAGCAGCAGCATAACAAAAACCAACAGTCATACCATTCACTACAACAAAAATGGCCTGCCGTCATCCTGTGTTTGCTGCAACACCACCTTCAGGTGATGCAAGATACCTCATAATCTCATCGGTACGTATTAGCAAGTGTATTTCAAATGATTTTAACTGGATAAACTGATTTTTTATTGTTTCTTTCTAATGTCATTTGTTTTATTCTTTAAGAGTTGTAGTCAAAAATGAAATGATAAGTGTTTTATTTTAGCTTCATTTCTTGCCATATTTTCCTTATACACAGGAATTATTTCACTCTGACAGATGAGTACGAGAGACAGAGGTACCGTCATGTCATTTTTTTTATTAACTGTTCATGGTTTCTTTATAATAATCCACCTGAACCTGCTTTTGCTGACTGACAGTCTGTTTCAGACGGAATCTTTAATGTGAATTATTGAAGATTATAGAAGTCATGCTGTATCTTAATGGCTTTCAGACAACCACACAAATGGTGAAAAGATCTTGCATGACTGATGATGAAAACACTGCATTACAAGTCGATACTCCCAGATACAGGTCGATACCCCCAACATTCAAACATGCTAGAATATGCCCCAACGGCAGTCCCCAGTATATTGATAAAAAATATAACAAAAAAATGTTGCTATGATATGACGGGCAATCCCTCCGTCTGTAATAATCATTAGCAAAGGTAAATAAGCCAGACTAATTGCTGTTATTGTTACTACTTTTTCTAGTATTACTGTGTACTGCAGTTCTGCATGTGGTTTATAAAAGTGGTCTTGCTGTAACTCAGCAGAAGCTATTGCTGGGCTACTGTTGGTAGGTACAATACATGGCAAAATAAATGTGTAGTAGTGTAGTGTAGAAGCAGATCTGATTGTACCTGTTGCTCCTTCAGCACTTGTTGAGGGTGATGGGGTGTCTGTCTGCAGGCTGTAGAGTAGAAGCAGAGCTGGTTGTGCCTGTTGCTCTTTCACCTGAAATACATGATACATGCAAATTTGATGTTAATCCTTAAATACAGATACAGATATATGATAGCATAAGACAATACACTACCAAATTTTGTCTTATCTGTATCCATGAAATGTGGCGAGATTTGTCACTGATCTTGTCAATGCATTGTTTATCTTTTTTTTTTTTTGAGTGTTAAGTTAAATAAAATAAAGATTATTAAACAGACTTACCCATTCCAGGCTCAGTGTCCCTGGCCGGTGTTTGTCTAGTAACTGGAATGCTACATGTGGTGCTAGATGTCACTTAACCTGCAGCTGAATACAAGTATTAAGCATAACCAAATCAGTGGTGTTGAAATAAATGATCAAGAATGTGGTTGAAATATCAGTTTTACAGAAGGTGGGAAGTATATGGTCATATTTTGAACATGTTTACGTAATTTTGAACTATAACAGATAATTAGCTGTATTAAAAATCATTCAAAGGACCTACCCATTCCAGGCTCTGTCCCTGGTCAGTGTTGGACTGATGCCAGGGGTGCTACATGTGGCGCTAGGTGTTCCTTCAGCTGTTGCTGAATTCAAGCACAGAATTTCTCCAGTTACACCTTTGCATTTAGTCATACAGTCCTACAACATTATAGCAATACACAAATAAAGTTTGACCATGTGCATTTAAAGCCTAAAAATACTTCTACTACAACTACTAATACTGCTACTACTAATAATAATAATGATATGATGACGATAATGATGATAATGATGATGATGATGATGATGATGATAACTAGAGAAGCAATTTCTGAAGAAATTGCGGGTGTGAATGCTGCGAGCTGAAGCCACGCTGCAATGCTGCCTTGAATACAATGAAGTTTGAATGATTTGAATGTTTGAAAGTTTGTTGAAAAGCTGACGCCACACTGAATAGCTGCCTTTAAGAAAATAAAGTTTGAATGATTTGAATATTTGAATGTTTTACTGAGATTTATTAAATCCAATATGGCCGCCCCCTCGTGACGCCACAATATGCAAATTAGATGAGTTAGTTTACTCCCATCACAAACTTTGGGTCATGATGAATAGTTTTCTCATTTACAGTGCATGTAACATGTAGACACACACACACACATCATGTTTCTGTGAGTTTCTGTGGCACAGCGGTTGCCATGGTAATAAACTAGGTGCACCTGGCAGAAGAGCAGAGAGAGACAGACAAAACACAGAGAAGAGAGCCCTTTTAGAGGAGATTCAACTCCTCTAACAAATTCTTCCCATACCCAAACCGTTGGTCCAATCATGAAAATAAAGTGATGGTGAGAGACAGCCACTTGTCGTGAACGCGCGTGTCAAGTTTTATATTTCTCGAGTCAAAAATGTGGTCACCAGAGCGAGTTTAAAATGTGTTGCACCTGTTTTCCAGAAATTTCTCCTCTCAGATTACATGGGAGTGAATGAGAAAAAAATCGGCGCTCCCTTCGCTTTAGAGCCGCTCAGCAAAAATGTGTACGTGTGACAGATTCCATGTCAATATTTCTGTGATCAGGACAAATTTTCCTACGTTTTTTTGGATAAATTGTGTATGTACAGTGAAAATTGTGGCCGTATGAGCGAGTTGAAGAGAAAATTTTTTGATGAGTTTACAACTGCTCTTCACTCTAGTGATGACATCACCCACTCTAGCTCACGCAATACACACCCATTATAAAGTCTGAGAAGGGCTGAAAACTTCATGTATTTTAAACTTTGTAGAAAAAAAAGCACATTTACTCCCCTGCTACACTGAAAAACAAAGATCAATAAATGTGCAAATGTCCATTCTCAGTGTATGTGCACTGGGGGTTCAAGTCTGGTAATGTAATATAATGTAACATAATATCTGTATTGTGTATTGACCCCTGGTGGCCACTAGAGGTCAGTGTTGCACACACAGTGACTGGAGACTGCAGTTCCTCCTCCCGTCCAGCTGGTGGCAGTAAAGCGACTTTCACGTTGGATTCTGGCAGCGCGTGAAACCTTCCAGACAAAGAGTGTCATACATACACAAACGCTCCCGTCTGATGTGATATTCATGATATTTCATCAAACATTATTTGCGTCATTAAAACATTAATAGTCGCGTCAGTTTGAAGCTTCGGACACTGCGGAATAAACAAGGAAGATGAGATGAAGTGAAACCTGCCTGAGTCACAGCCGGGATGTTTTAATGTGTAATATAAGAGGTAAATATGAGACATGTTGATCGAGTGCAGGAGCTTTGTTCTTGAGCCTAATGAGCTGTGGTTTGCCTGCAGATCTAATTAACATGTAGCGAGTCTGAGGATTTGTTTGTCCCTGCTGATGGTTTGATTGTAGTTTAAAGAGAGAGTTGCACGTAAAAGTCACTTATTACAGCTGTGTGTTGTTGTTGTTGTTGTTGTTGTTGTGTGAGTGTGTAGTGTGAGGGGGTTCCAAATTTGCAAACAAAATAAGTAACCAGTAAATGATCATAAAGATAGTAATACAATAAAATCACAATATTAAACTTAAACCAGCTTATTCTACATTAAACATATGTAAATGTACACATTGGCTGATTGTATAGTGCTAACCATAATGGCCTGTAATATATATACATTTATACACTTGAAAATGTTAGTGTTAAATCCTCTTTAATCTCAATGACTTTCATCTTGGCTTACATTAGCTAATCTAAATAACATTAAAGTGTAGGCCTGTTAAATACTGACTATGCAAGTGGTGAACCTGCAGGTTCATTATGATTTAAGGACAGTGAGTAAGAAGACCAGCAAACCATGTGACCATTTCTCATTTATGATAAAGTTACAATGATTCATTAATTAATCGACTTGTCGAGAAAAAATGACAATTGATTGACGAAAGTGCACTCTTTGGACAGTCAAATAATCTGTTTAGTTATTTTGTATCTCAAAAGTAAGGATTTGATGCTTTTCTTTATATATATACATATATAGATATATACACATGTATCTATATACTGTGTGTATATATACACACACACACACACACACACACACATACACATACACACAGCAGGGCTGCCTGCAACTAACGATTATTTTCATTGTCGACTAATCATTTTATCGAAAAATGTGTTAAAATGTTGAAAAATATCGGACTTTCTCTCCCAAACCCCAAAATGATGTCATCTAATGTCTTGTTTTATACTCATGCCAAAGGGTTTTAGTTCACCGTCGTGGGAGAGTGTGTAAAGCTGCCAATATTTGAACATGAGAAGCTGCAATAAGAGTATTTTGGGGTACTTTTACAGTACTTTTCTATGAAAAATGACTCAAACCAATCAGTCAACTACTATCCCTCCTCAGTTGCTCTTCCTGAGGTTTCTACCGTTTTTTCCCCCCCTTAAAGGGTTTTTTTGGGGGAGTTTTACCTTATCCGCTGCAAGGGTCCTAAGGACAGAGGGATGTCGTATGCTGTAAAGCCCTGTGAGGCAAATTGTGATTTGTGATACTGGGCTTTATAAATAAAATTTAATTGAAAATTGAACTAAAATAGTCACAGATTATTTTAATAGTTGATTAGTCGACTAATCGTTGCAGCCCTAATACACATTTATATGTGTATGTACACACACATTTATATGTGTGTGTACATACAGTATCTCACATAAGTGAGTACACCCCTCCCATTTTTGCAAATATTTCATTATATCTTTTCATGGGACAACACTATGGAAATGACACTTTGATATAACTTAAAGTAGTCAGTGTACAGCTTGAGTGAACTGAATCACTTTGGGTTTTGGACTGTTCGTCAGACAAAACAAAACAAAGTTATTTTATTGAATAACCCAGAAAACAAACGACAGATTTACCACCAAATAAAGTAATCATTAGCTGCTGTCCTGATGTATTATGTCTCCATCTTGAAGAAATTCAGTATTAATTTGAGCAAATCTTTACACACATCTTACCCCGTCAGTCTGAGAGAGCTATTGGAGCTGGACTTAACCCTGTGCAGATCTGAGTCATGCAGAGTTTTAAGCAAACCTTAAGAGCACCTTAGCCGAGTACAAGTCAATCTGAGGACCAGGCCCTGAGCAAACCAAGACAGTTTCCAATACGTACAGTTTATTTCCATAAATAATTATGGAAAGCTTCTTAAAGATGAGCTGGACTGTTAGAGGCCACACATTAAACAGTAGTCCTGGAAAGAAAAGACGGTGGACCAATTGAAGAAAACACATTTTTGAAAGTGTTTTTGGTGTAATGGGAAAAGTTGAGTCAGTTGAATCCTAAGTCTGCCTTCATGTGCATGTGCTGGTGAACTGGCTGCACAAATATCATAATCTGAAGTCATGTCAACTGTGCGAATAGGTATACCATAGAACTTCAATTAAACACCCAGTCTCTTTTACAAGCCTGGTGTGGCTACATAGTTTGACAAATACAGGCCTGTCTCAATTAGAAGCCCGGTCTGGTCTGTAAGCACTTCCTCCTCTCTCTCGTCTCCAGGTTTCCATCATGTCCGACCCGGTCCAGACCACCTCTGACAGTCTGAGTAAACTCGTGCGCTGGGCCCACAGCCACGGCACCATCTGCAGCCTCATCCCCAGCCTGCAGCACTTCACCTCTGCTTCTAATGGTAATCTGCTGACATCAGAACCTGGTCCCAATGCCAGCAGCGTTCCTGTCGCCGTGTGGGGTTGTGGAGCTGGACATGCCTACCACTGGCCCCTCAGTGACCATAGCAACGGCTGCGGAGGCTCAGCCAATACCAGCCAGAGCCAGGAGAGGTTTGTTGGAGGGCGTGTGTACAATAAGGTAAAGTAGGGGCTTGAGGTGTTTAATAGTTTCTCAATTTGAGATGTTCATCATAACTTTAGGTTACTTGTGTTACCCCAGTTCTCAGAGTGGCATGAGTGAGATTTCTTACTATGGGATGTGCCTGACTGTGTATTCATTACAAGCATTTATCTTCTTGTGCCCAGTTTGTAAAATAGATGTTCTGTCAAAAACTTATTCTCTCTTTCTCATCTTCCAGGTGACAGTGAGGTCATCGTGTGACCTCTCCTGTAGCGAAGCAGCATCAGAGATGGAGGACTTCAGCAGCCAGCTCTTTGACATTGCTGGATGCGATTCGTCGGCCACAGACGATGATGCAGACTACGAGCCCCCCCCATCCAGAAAAAGAGGCGGCACATCATTAGGAGCAGTTTTCGAGAAGAAGATCAAGCAGGAAGCAACCTCTGCAGAGGATAATGTCACTGCTGCTAACGTGGCTAGCACGGCACTGGCAGTGACCGAGGCTGTCTATGCTTCACAGGCTTTTCAGGCACCAAAGCCACTGTCTCCAGACAAGCTCCTCCCACTCTGCCCTCAGCTCCAGAATGGACACGATCCAGGGTGTGAGGCAGCAGTGGACCCAAAGATGGAGCAGCTCGGAGGCAGCTGCGTGACAGGGACCACGGAGCATGCAGAGAGTTGCAGCTCCATCTCAGAGACTACAGAGAATACTGCAGGTACAGATTTATTGTGAGGTTTGGAAAGACCTGCAGAGAGGGAGCCTGCAGAACCCAAGCTTATATATCTGTCGTTAAAACAAAGTGTAATTCTGTCTGTGTGCAAATGTGCAGGGGGTCAGGATGAGCTGGAGAAGCTGCAGGCGTTACTGAGTGCAGAGCGCAGCCGTAACCAGCAGATGACAGAGATCATCTCCAGTCTGAGGCAGGACAAAGAGCTGCTGCAGCAAGAGCTTACGAAGAAAGCCGAACTCATCTGTGACTTCCTGCAGGACAAAATGCGGCCAGGTAGAAAATCCACCTGTTGATGAATTCAGTGACCTCACCAGCACTGTTTACTGTACTCTACTGTACACTAAAGTTTTGCTGCAGTGAAAGCAAATTGCAGTGCTTTTAAAGTGACTGCAGGTTAGCAGGACGTAACTATTCTTGTGTATTGCCTCCATGCAAAATTGGCAATTCAAAGTACTTCACATATAAGTAGTGATGGCCAGATGAAGCCTCATGAAGCATTTTCTTTATTTTCTGAGCCCACTAGATGGCGCTTTTTGTTCAACAAAAGGTTTAAAACACACTGAATTGCCATTCTTTGAGACTCTCTCTTTAAACCAAGAGTGCCATCTAGTGGGCTCAGATAATAAAGAAAATGCTTCATGAGGCTTCATGAGGCCGTCACTACATATAAGTGATAAAAACAGATGAACAAAACAGATGCAAACAAAAGCAATAATAAAACAGAAAGTACTGATGACTGATTTTTACAACCACTGAACATTTAATGACCGTAGTAGTAAAATAAATCAGTAAATATTAAGTTTGTACTCTAAATGTCTACAAGAAATGCCATATAAAATCAAAAATGAAACACCTAACAATAATACACTAAAAAGTAGGGCTGGGAATGACCAGAGGCTCCCTGATACGATATCATGATACTTAAGTCAAGATACAATATTATCGTGACTGTAAATGTGTTGCGATATGCAGAATATTGTGATAAACTATGTTACGATATTTTGATTTATTACCTGTTTTCAGCTGCTAATAATATCCTCAAAGGAAAACTTTGTCAACATCTGTTTTATCCAATAAGACGAAGTTCTTATTCTGTTTATCTCATGGAAGTCTTTTTTTTTTTGCAGCAGGAAAATGTATGTAGTGGACTGAAAAAGCAACTGATTATATTATTCAAGTCGGCTACCTAAAGTTTAATTTGTATTTGTAATTTATATAATTTGAAAAAAAAAATCGACACTTGGCACCATGTGATGATACGACATTGCCACACAAAAATATTGCAATACTATGCTGTATCCATTTTTCCCCCACCCCCACTGAAAAGTTTCGGTAACACTTTATGTAAAGGTATCTACATAACTATGACATGACACAGTCATGAACATTATGTACATGTCTATACATGTACATAATGTGTGTACACATGTACTTTTATGACTGCTATCATTTGGTGTCATTCAGTTTTGTAATGACAAGTTGACATTGTTTGGGTTGTCTTGATTATGACAAGTTGACATTAATCAAAGTGACATTACCAGAGAGTGTCTTTGTCATGACAAGTTGACATTAAATTTGTTTGGGATGTCCTTATAATGACAACTTGACATGAACAAGAAATGCACCTCTTTTTGTGCTTATGATTGATACAAAGACATCTTTTGGTAATGTCACTTTAATTAATGTCAAGTTTTCATAATCAAGACAACCTAAATAATGTCAACTTGTCATTACAAAAACTGAATGACACTGAGCAGTCATAAACATTTATGACATGTACACAATGTTCATGACCGTGTCATGTCATAGTTATGACAGTGTCATGTCACCCTTATGTAGATACCTTCAAGTAAAGCGTTACCAAAGTTTCTTTTGCTGCACTATTTCACTTTTAATTGGAGCTCAAAGCCTTGAAACAAATACATCTGAAAAACTCAACAGCAATGTCTCTTTCCAGAAATCATGACACAGTAATCAGGATAGTCCACTGTTTTCTTTCCATTGAACTACAACAGCCAACCGTATCACTATGCAAAAAGAAAAGTGTGGCTAGCTCACCTAGCACCGCTGAGCTAGCTAACATTACAGCTCAGCCAAAAAGGGTGCCATCACTGTTGACATCTCGTGCTGTCAACAGCATCTACTCATCCATGAGTAGATGCACTCTTCCTTCTGTGCAGTGATACGACTCCTTTATCAATATCTTACCACAAGGTCTGTGGATTATCTTGAGTAACTGTGTCATGATTTCTGGAAAGAGACATTGCTGTGGGGTTTTTCAAATGCATCATTTGGCACTTTGAGCACCACAAGCCGAGTGCCATCTGGATACGTTATATTAGAGAGAAGGCAGACAACTGTATGGCCAATATTGCAAACACTCGGCAACTCACACCAAAACAATTGAGGCCGATAAACAGTACTGTAAGTAAGAGGAAAAATATGTGAAATGTGCCTTTAACCATCGTTTTTCTATTTCTAGTTCTAGATAAGAGGAGGCCCTGCTGGTCTAATCAAAACGAACCAGGAAGTTCACGCATGCCGTCTTCTGACGATGTGGCAGCAGTCGATTCGCCGACAATGTTTGACTCATTTGAGGACATGGAGCTTCACCCTCTGAACCACCACACGCTGAAGAGCAAGAGGATTCGGGATGGAGAAAACCCCCGAGTCAGGAGTAAGAGGATGACACGGACATGGAGGATTAACCACACTTTAATATTGATACCAGTGTTATTCTGCGGGTAGAAGCATCCTTATGGTTACTATATATTGCTTTATGTACTGATGTCTCTCACTGTCCTTCTCTTCTCCAGTGAAAAACGTGGCAGGTGTGATAGCACGCTACATGGCAGCCCTCCAGGAGTTTCGCCGCAGTGTTTCCATGAAGGTGGCCTTTGACCGTGTCAGTGTGGACCGCAACACGATCGCCCGTACGGCGTCCATAGCTGAGCTCAGCCTGGCTGCTCCAGAGGTCTTTCATGCTCTGACACCGTGGGATGAGAAAGAGGAGACGCTGGCGCATTACGCCCACCGCTGCCGACAGGCCATGGATGATAACATCAAGGCCAAGATCAAAACCATGAAAACAAAAGGTGAACTGCTGCCCATTGTGTCAAAATGACGGTAACAGTAACAGACTGACCGGATCAGAGGCTCATCATAAACACTTCTCAGGCATAGAAAAAGGAAAGCCCACCCTTGGATTCTCTGATTATACTGTTCAATACTGCACCATCAGGTCCTCAACTTATTCCAGAAATGATATTGCAAGGTTGTTGTAATTTTCTTTTTCACAAACTTGTGTACTTATGATCATCATGTGGGTGCACTACACTCTGGCCACATTGCTGCTTCTGTGGGTGTAAACTTTCTACCTTCTATCCAGTGGATTTCTCCTTGAATGGTTGTAAAACATTAAAATTGTGACAGAAAGAATTGTGAGTTGTGATAGAAAGAACAAGTCCTTGATCTTAGATTCTACTGGGACGATCACTCTAAACTGCAGTCATAGTAGCTCAGAGTTCATTATAACCAAGTTCCAACTTCTGAAATAAGTAATTAAAATTAAATAAAACTGATATATAATGACATACAATAAGTGATTGGTTGATTCGGTGGTGTCCACTCAAAGCAGTTGAAATGTAAGTCGCTCATGGAGGACAGAGAGAGAGGAGAGACAGAGGTACTTGAATTTTAACAGCTACTGAATACTTAATGTTGAAATCAAAACACCACTGATTTCATAGCAGTCATAGAAATATTTTACTTTGAAAACCACCTCATATGAATAGCAACATCTGGGCCACCCAGCACAGGCTGGTCCAGGGGGTAGGCAACGTGCGGCTCTGGAGCCGCATGCAGCTTTCAGCTTGACTTTTAAGATCTGAATTAGATCAATCAAATTTGAGTAAACAAAATCACTGTTTTTAAACTGGAACTAAATTTTTTGGACCTGAATCTATGAATATTGAAAATTCAGCTTTTAAAAATGCAAATCAAGAAATTTTATATTTTAACGTCAGAGAGGTAAATTCAGAACAGATCAATTCAGTTACGGGGTTTTCAAATTAAAATCTTGATTCTTGATTTGCAATTTCAAAAGCTGAATTTTTCAATGTTCACAAATTCAGATCCAAAAATCAAGTTCCAGAATTTAACAAAAAAAAAATTGGTTTGGTTTGAGTTGCTCAAATTCAACTGGTCAATTTTGTATCTAAAAAAGTCAAGCTGAAAGTTTGGGTTTAAATTTCGAGCCGCTTACTTGGGTCATGTGACTGACAGACCGTGCTCTAACAGGCCAGAAGTTGCATTCAGGCTCAACTGGCTAGCCTGTCGATGGTAGCCCGGTTGTTGTTATTTGAAAGTTTTTTTAATATAAATTTTGGATCTGAATTTGTGAACATTGGAAAAATTCAGCTTTTGGAACTGCAAATGAAAATTGTTTGTATTTTAATTTCAGAGGTTAATTCAGAACAAATCAATTCAGATAAGTGGTTTTCAAAGTAAAATATTTAAATGCTATGAATTCAGTGGTGTTTAAATTTCAATATTAAGTGGCTGATAAAATTCAATACTCACTACTAATGTCTTATTTGCTTTCATAGTGGCTCTACTTATGATGTTCGTCTGATCAATAAGGGAATTTTAAGTATTCAAGGTTCAATGACTTTTTCATGCTTGGTGATATGCTGTATGTTTCATGTGTTGTTTTGTGTTCCACCTACCAGTTTTACAATAAACCACTAAAAACAGTGAGCACTATGAAGTTAAGGAAGTCTGCTTGAATTTTAGAAAGGAAAAATTAGGCCTTTGTCCATGGGCGGGTCCATGTCATTGGTCCAACAGCCCATTGGTTCGACATCCCATTAGTCCGACTGTCCGCAGTGCTGAACGGCTCGCGGCGGGCGCATGGTGCGCCGCGACCGGCTCTGGGTCAGCTGGGAAAGGCTTGAGACGGAGCAGGCTCACGGCTTATGTGTTTGTCGCTTTCTTTTTCATTTTAACCCACACCATGATCTTTTCCTGACCCTAACCAAGTGGTTTTTTGTGCCTAAACCTAACCAGACCTTAACCACAGGGCATCATGATGATTTCGGAACGGACTTCGGAACAATGGGTTTAATGTGGTCGGAACAATGGGTTTAATATGGTCGGAACAATGGGCTGTCGGACCAATGGGCAGTTCCCCCATGGGCACAGCGCGGCATAAAGTCCTATTTCAGGTGTTTCAAAATATAAAGCATTTAATAAATGTATGCTAAAGACACTAGGGCTGATCAACATACCAGTTTTGTGAGAAATATTCGCAATGAAACCCTTTTATTTCTCTTCTTACTAATTTCTTGCTAATTTTTTGGGTCATGTCCTCTTTCATTGCTTATCGCCTTCTTCCCGTATTCTTAAAAGACATCAAGCCTATTTGCTCAGGTTTCAAAAGGTTAAAACATGGCTGTGAACAGTGAAGACAAAAAGATCGTAAGTGGAAAAAAGTAGTAAAATAGTATAATGTGAATGTAACGGTGCATTTGGACCTTCTGTCACCATGTTTCATACTTGCAAAAATAAAAACTGAAATTCAACATATACACTGAATGTAACAATTTAATTATCCAAATATCAATACAAATCCATTCATGTAAAAACCCTGACAGATGTGCATCTAATGGATCAGTGCAGTGAGGCAACGGAGCAGGATAGCATGTACAGCGTATTTCAGCCCCTGCACCACTTGGATGTCTCACAGCTATCTGGAACCTTCTTCCAACTGTTATGAAAGCTTTCCTAAATCCGGCAGCCAGCTTGTTAGTCTGGAAAATGTACAAATGACAGATTCACACTCCCCTGAGATTGTTTACAATGTGACAAACAACTGTCCATTAATCGCAGACTTGAAAGAGAGAAACTGGGAGAGACGTGGGTCTGACGTGCTCATGTGTTGTTTGGCAGCGGGAGGAGGACAAAAGGTAAAAAGGTCAGGAATCGGGCTCCAGGCGCGGAATGACAGGGAGGATGAGGTTCCCGAACGAGGAGTCCTGAGTGATGAAGAAGCCTGTTGAGTGTGTGTGAGCGTGCTGCAAGAGAAGACGCAGAGAGGCAAATGTTTGTGTTACTACTGACTGACCACATTCAGCACTGATTAAACACTGTAACGTGTCTTTAGAGGTTCTGGTAGCTGGTATTGTTTCCTCTGGAGAGGCTAAGTTAGCTGTTTCCCCATGTTTCCTGTCTGTATGCTAAGCTAAGCTAACCGCCTGCTTACTCTGTGTATGGCATAACATAAGACAGATATTTAGACACAGATTATACCTTGTTGTTGTACTTGATGCTGTATGGAAACTTGTAAATGATCTGACATGAAGATGCACTCGTGTTCGACCCTGTCTCACCTGCAGGGCAGCTTTCTGCTGGGCAGCGATGTGCTGTTGCTCTGCATTGTCCCTGAACTCCTTCAGGTTTGGTCTGGACAGCGAGATGCTGGAGGATGAGAGGGAATGAGAAAATACTTGAGTATCGACATATAGGACAGATATACCAATCAGCCAAAACATTAAAACCATTGGTGGGGGAAGTGAATAACATTGACCATCTTGTTACAGTGCAGTGTTCTGCTGGGAAACCTTACATTGTGGCATTCATGTGGATGCTACTTGACGTCCTCCACCCATCCGAACACCGTTGCAGACAAAATAAGTGGCCCCCCAGCAGGACAATGCACCATCCCACATCACCAAAACTACTCAGGCGTGACCCCAGGGACAGGACAAAGAGCTCAAGGTGTCGACCTGGATCCCAATCTGATTGAACATTTGAAGGACGTGCTGGTACCCCAGAGGTACCCCTGATCCACGGTGGGTGTTCCTTGAACTGGACTTGGCTCTGACCTGTTGGGACATGGACACAGGACCTCTGGGGGGTGTCCTTTGGTGTCTGGCACCAGGGCGTTAGCTTCAAATCTTTTGAGTCCTGTAGGTTGTGAGGTGGGGTACCAGCACGTCTCACAGATGTTTGATCAGATGGGGATCTGGATAATTTGGAGGCCAGTTTCTCAATTCCTTGAGCTCTTTGTCATATTCCTTGGACCATTCCTGAGCAGTTTTTGTAGCATGGCATGGTGCATTGTCCTGCTGGGGGGCCACAGCTACTGGGGAGTGCCGTTGCCATGGGGGGGGGGGGGGTTACCTAAACAGGTTTCTCCGAGGACTGAGACTCCTGTCACCCTCCATGGCTGGATACGGGCCCTACCTGGCTCCAGGGGTGCTCATCAGACGTCTCCTCTCCTTCTCCAGCTCGGCCAGGATCGCCACACGTGTCTTGTTGGGGAAGGCTAGACAGAGGAGAAAGAAAATGAAGACACAGAGAGATGGTGGGGGGATCTACAGGGATGTGACAACATGTATCAGCTAACATCACTTAATTCCTGAAATGACAGGCACATAAATATGAATGCAAATGACTGTGTTACCACAAAAAATATAGGAACCAATGGTCAATAAGGAGCATATATTCACGTGTTTGCAGTGACAGTAGATGACAGATAATTAAAGACCAAAAACCGAGAAGCATTTGGCTAGTTTTCTAGAGACTTATAACCATCCATCCTCAAAGGGAACCATGTTTCCGGGGGTCCCCATTTCGTAGTTACGCCCCTGCACTTACACCTCGATAACGACAAAAACCTTCAAAAACCAATGTCGTTTGTCCCAAAATATAATAATTACCTTGTCCAGGAGGATTAGCAGCCATGTTGGTGCTTGTACCAAGAGGCAGGTCAAACTAACAAGCTACAGAGAGGCTTATATTAGCTAGCTAATGGTGTGAGATTGATTTGTCTCCCTCCGCTCGGCAAATGTTGCCTTGTTGGGTTGCGGACAACGATAAAAGTCCCCCTAGGTGATAAATATGGCGTATACTTGATAAGCTACACAGAACTTGGTGTTGTAGCAGTGAAATAAAGTTTAAAATAACGATAAAACTCTCGCTTATGTGCTGATAGTGAGTCGCATTTTGCCTCTGAAGCCAAGCGCCGGTTTTCCGGATAGGTATGTTCACGCGAAGATGTCTCACTCTGCTCCTATTTCCGGTCACCAGAAAACGTTATCAAGAAGAGTCAGAAGAGCTGGTAAACATACATGATGAAGCGAGCTATGGTACGTAAAAATAATACTTTTATTTATTTATGTATTTTATTTTTTAGCTCTTTAAATTAATTAAGGTATCATATAGATGCTTACCTCAAATATACAAACACTAGAATTCAAATGAAAATAGTTTCCTCAAATTTTTTTTACTGTACATGCTCAGTAAACTTTCAAGATTTATTTATAGAGCACCTTAACAACGAACATTGACCAAAGTCTTCACAAAAAAATAAATAAAAACAGCCATAATTAGGAAAATGTAAGTAAATTAATAAGAGCCTACAATATCTTGACAAGATCATAACACAAAATTAGCATTGCACACGATTACTGTTTGTTCAGTGTTCTTACTGCCCAGGGGGAGAAACAGGTAGCCTACAGGTAGTGTCAAGCAGTGGTCAGGCATGATATCGTGATGATGATTAAAAGGCTGATGAACAGAGATGGATCTTAAGATGGGTTTTAAATGTATCAATGGAGGGAGGAGATCTAATCATAAGTGGGAGACAAGTCCACAGTTTAGGGCCAACAACTGAAAATGCTCTGTCACCTTTAATTTTTAACTGGGTGGGTGAAATGAAGAGCAGTGATTGGTCACTAGGAGTCTTGTTTATAAAACAATGCGCAGGGTCTACACTAAGAATATACGTACAGACAAAAGCCCAAAAAAATATGAAACAGTTTCTGCAATGAGACTTCCACCTCACCATCTCCGTCACCAATTTCCTCCTCCTTAAAATGTTCATTAAACATGGGTCAGAGTTTCTCCCATCAAGTCTGTTTAAATAGATCACAGTTTTTCTGTGGGAAGTGGCATACGTCTCTTTCAGGCCTGGTTTGTGCGTACGTAGTGTTTATATACGAGACCCCAGATCTGAGGGTTCGGGACAGGGGTGTAGCACCAAAGTCTGGGCCTGTACGCATGAGCAGTCTCTGTGGGCCCCTTGCCCTTCCTTTCTTGATCCATGTCTCTCTCATGCACCTTTTAATTTTTTCCCTTTACATAGTCAGTTTGCTATATTCCCTTTTCTTTCTTTTCTTGTCTTTTCTTTTTTGGAGCCCTGATTTCCCTTTTTTAGCTTCCACATTTTTTTAAATAAAGAGTTTAGTCTCTATACCCATTTATTCAGCCATTTTCTATTAAGTTTGGGCATTAATTACTTTAAAACTTGCAAACAAAACCAAACTTTTCATGCCAGGCTTTTCGAGCCCCCCTCCCTTCAGGTAATCTGTCCCACTTTTCCCACGACTACAGTGCCCCTGTCTCTAGACCTTGAGTAAGAGATGAGCAGTGCAGAGATGTAACCAGGTGCAAGTCCATGCGGTGCTTTAAAACAAATTAGAAATTTAGAATCAATGAGCACTTCAGTCATCACGTGCTTCTCATGTAATTACTTGGTCATGTGCATAAGTTATTTGTTCGAAAGCACAAATTACTATTTCAACAAATAAATACATGAATTAGGTTACTAACTTTTTTTCCAGAGGTTTCAACCACACCGGGGCAACTGTGGTTCAGGAAGTAAAGGTAGATTGTTGCTAATCGGAAGATCTGCAGTTTAATCTCTGGCCCTTCCAGTCCTCGTGTCGACCTTAGGAGCCAGCCAACTTATGGACATGCACATCCACTGGTGTGTGAATGTGTGTGAATGTGACATGTAGCATAAACATGTTTTGAGTGGTCAGGGGACTAGAAAAGCACTATACAAGTGCAAGTCCATTTACCATCTCACGATCTTGCACAGTTAACAATGACAGTGATATCTCAATGGCAAAGAAAAGCCCATCTTTTAACCATGAGATACAGTTGAAAGCCCAGGGGAAAAAGTCAGTAAGTAGACCTTTAGTTGGGAATGTTTTTTTCATTTCAAAACAGATCATTATTTTGTATTTGTATTAATATTTCATTCATAATTACTGCCTTTTACATGATGTTTTCCTTGTATTTCTTTGTAGTAATGTGGGGAAATAAGCAGGGTTAACAGTGTCATTAACAAGCTCACTGATCCTCTCAATAGACGATCTTTACAATTTCATTCGTTGCCCGTTGTCACGTGACGCGTGTGTTTATATCCGGGTCCGCGCAGTTGAACTTCCGGAGCTGCGTGGTGGGTGTCAGCTGACAGTTGTGACCAACCAGCGGGTGTAACATCTCAACCGAAGAGACCTGAACGGAGCGAGAAGCCTCCCTGTGTCTCCACCAACCGTTACCAGCTGCGGAGAACCGGACAGCCGTTAAGCACCCCCTCCGACACCCGGTCACGTCTTCCCGCCTCCCGCAGGATGAGTGTCGGCGCTCCGAGAGGCCTGGCCAGCTCGGGGCAGAAGCCCATCGCGGAGATCCTCCACCCGCTGTCCGCCGCCGAGGAGCCGCACTCCGTCACCGTCAACATCGGAGGGGACAAGGTAGGGTCCGCTGGGGCTGCTCCCTCACCGGGTTGACTGATAGGGAACAACCAGGCGACGGGAACAGCACTGCTAACCAAAGTATACTATGTAAAGTAACCTGTTCACAGGCTGGCACCAGTGTTTGTGGCTAAACCCATTAAACAAGTGGCAGCAAAGTGATGGAAGTTTAATGGAGATAATGGGATAAACATAAGTCAACGCCTTTCCTGGGTAATATTAATTAATTTTTGTCAGTTTGAAGATTTATCACCTATGACTGGAGGTTAAAGTTCAACCTGAGTTGCACTAAATCACTGTTGCATGCATGCAAACCCCCTAAACAGTGTCTTAGCTCCAAAAAGCACTCAAAAACAAGCAGCAGATACATAAAAAAAACAGGCAGAAAATAATCCAAATAATGCACATACATTCACTGATACACACATACTCAAAGGCTACAATGAGTCACGTGTTAACACCATTTGAATTAGATCATGTTGCATTACACTGACTCCAGTTTACACCTCTTTTGGTCTCCATTTTCTGTAAAGGGCCCTGACATCATTATCAGCCTCAGCGTGCTGTGTAAACAAGGATGGACCCAGCAAACAAACCACAAAGCTTTTGTTCTTCCTGCTGTTGTTTTACATAGAGTCCACACACTTAGCAGCCACTTTGGTTTGCAGTTAATTATTGCCAGTAGGAGATGATGTGATAGGTTAATTTTTCTTATTTCTGAGTAACCAGAGGCAAAAGATCGCACTAATTAAAAATGTGAAGTCTGTAAGAGTCCCTTTGTTTTCGCCCGTCACAGAGGAGCTAATGGTTCAGGTCCCAGTCGACCAGTCTGTCAACATGTTTCAATAAAAGTTGATGGATAGCTAGATCACAGGTCTGCGAACAAGTGGTCTCTTTTTGGGGTTGGATTAGATTTTTTTGGAACCATTTCTAACTCTGCATTCTTTACATTTTGTAACCTGTGCTATTTTCTACCCACGAGAATGACAAAATCTTGTCTGTAACTTTTTTTTTAATGCAGATCCAGTTGCAGATTTAACAATTAGACAGATTCCGTCTTATTATTTTATTTAGTGGAAAACAATACATATATCATCCAACAGAATATACAAACAAAACATCTCGGCTCACAGATCAAACAGCTATAAAGTGAAGACACAGTACAGTATATAAACCCTCTCATAAGAATACTTGAAATTTCCAATCGAATATCGGACATAAAAGACATCCATGTTTTATTAAGCACATCATCTTTCGAGTGCAGGATACATGTCAAGTAATCCAAATAATTATATTCAAGTGTGACCTTTTGCTGCTTGGTTTTAGTTGAAATCACTTTCTTGCAGTTCATAGACTTAACCATTAAACGTATTCATAATAAAATCATTTGATGTACCATGTAGCATGTCTTTTGGATCATTTTTTAGATCAGTGGTGAAGACTTTATTAATTTCTTGCCCTATAACGTCCCCAAATTTCTGTATCTTCCAGCAAGACCACAAGATTTCTTATTATTAGGATAATTAATTAAGTGTATTGTACCACCTTGGATAAACGTGCTATCGCTTTGTGTTTCGTCAAGCAATATTTTTCATATGCATCTTGCATAAAATATAATGCTCTGAACTTATATGATATAGCAACAAGTCGCTGAGGTTTTCGTTTTTTCCGTCCTTTTTTATTTTTTATTCTTCCCGGGGTCCATGTGCAAAAAAAAAAGGCAGGTCACTAATGTACGGAAGCGTATTGCATTCACTTGACAAATTAAAAAAAAAAAAAAGTGTTTTATTGAGTAATTTTTTCAGTTTTTCCGAGTAATTTTTTTATTTTTCTGTTTTTTGGTGTAATTTTTTCTGTTTTTCGTGGTATTTTTTTGTTTGTTTTTCGGGGTCATTTTTTCTGTTTTCTCAGAGCAATAGAACAACAGATGCTTTCATTCCTTTCTTGAGAGCTCGATATAATGGAAGCAAACATGACCCGCTTGTTTAGTTTAATCCAGTTTTACTTTGTTTTGGGTTTGAGACACTGGGAGATACTCTTGTCTTTAAGTCATATAGATGGTGTTATCATTAGTGTGTCGACTTTACGCAGGCACCTTACTCAAGAAAGGAATGAAAGCGTCTGTTGTTCTATTGCTCTCTTAACTCAGAAAAAAATACTCAGAAAAACAGAAAAAATTACCCCGAAAAACAAAAAAAAAATACCACGAAAAAGGAAACAAAATTACCACGAGAAACAGAAAAAATTATCACGAAAAACAAAAAAAAACAAACATGAAAAACAGAAACAAAATTACCATGAAAAACAGAAAAAAATTACACCGTAAAACAGAAAAATAAAGAAATTACTCTGAAAAACAGAAAAAAATACTCAATTAAACTGTTTTTTTTTAATTTGTCAAGTGAATGCAATACGCTTCCGTACTAATGTACACACAATATTAAACAAACAGATAGATAGATAGATAGATAGATAGATAGATAGATAGACATACATACAAACATACAAGAGAAATACACAGGAATGAAATAAAAATATCAAAATTGCAGGTGTAAAAATAGAGGATCAATTATGTTATGACCAGCAGTGCAAAGTAATGGTTTTAAATGACATCACTGACCTGCTGCTATGGTTACGGTCTTAGTTTCTTTACCTGAGAAAGCAAACAAGAATTTCCGGTCGAACAGACTTCTTTGAAAATCTGGAAATTGCAGTTCATGCACAGTTTATTTTTGACTCAGTTCCACAGTATCGTTCTTATGGTAATATGAGACTTTGGGTCCAACTATTAGAGCGCATGCAGTAACAGTCATATCCTTAAACAGAGGTTGGTGCCATTTACTTGGCCCCTTTCAGCTGAGATATTTTGGCAAGTCACAGTAGGCAGAGCACAGGTTTAAATAGTACACTGAATAATAGCTGAGTTCCGTTTAACTGCTTTGGTGTCAGGGTGCTGGTATCACGCATGCTGGCCCTCTGTCACACTGGGATGCTTGAATAGAATGGAGCCATCATTAATGTTATCAGAAACATCTGTGTTTGTCCTGCTCTGACACGTCAAAATGTCTGCCCACATATTTCTCCAAAAAGCTGTCCAGTATGTTCAGAAGATTTAAAGGAGCTAGCACACTCTAAAATGCAAAATATGAGCTTTATCGCAGTATTAGCAATAAGTAGAACTTCACATCTGTCAACTCCCATATCACAGCTTCCCAACTTTTCCATGTATTTGAAACAGATCTGCTTCGCCCAGTGTAATATTTTCAGATTCTTCCTCACTGTCTGTCAGGGCTGTACCAAATAGTCTGAAACTTCAGACTTTGTAAGGGTGACATTCAAATTCTGAATCAACATTCAAAGCTGTGCAGCCTTTGTTTGCATCCCTATTCACTAAACCTGATGTTTCTGCACAGTTGCAGATTAAGATTGAGCAACACTAATACTATCAGCATTGTACTATCTGTAGTGTTAGACTCCTGACTGCACAGGATTGTTTCCAACTCATGCCATCCAAACATTTCCACATAGTTACCTAGGTTGCAGCCTCCATCATTTGCACAACGAACTTCTGCACCAGACTTTAACGATAACACTTAAATTTGAAATAATGTTCTCATTTATTTTATTGCCTCGTTTATTGTAGCATAAAGTTGCCATATGTCTAAGGGTGTGACTGTTGGCCTCTTTCAGTGGTCTTCTGTGTTTATATCTGTGCACAACAGCCTCTCTAACCTGTGTTATTGCTCTTATCGCTGCATAAATGTTTGTTTTTATTTACTAATATTAACTAAAAATTGGCAGCCAACCATTACTCATGAAATATTTATTAACAAAATGATTCAAGAATTCATCTTAAACATTTTAAATGACATCAAAGCACCAATTAGACATCCATTTAAAGGGGAAATAATGTAAGATAATCCCTGTGAAGGTTTTTAAATTCAATTAAATTACATTTTTTAGCCAGAGTTTGCCTCTTTATTAGGAAATGTGTGCACACAACATACTGATTAAAAATTAAAATTAAATTAAATTGATTCATAACTATTTGTGTAGGTCGAATATTGCAGTAATAATAATGTATGGTTGTCACAAAATCCCACAGCACACCCGGATTGGTATCATGGCACACCGTTTGAGAACCACTGGTATATTTCATTGTTATTTTATGCCCTCATTAGTAGGGATGTCCCGATCCGAAATTCGGATCCGTATCAGCCACCGATATTAGCAAAAAAACGTGCATCGGATCGGACTACATGGAAAAATGCGGATCCAGAACTCCTATCCAGTTTTTCATTGAGTCCGATCCAGGTTTTCCGGCCAGCCCAGCGCTCCGCGATTCAAGCAGTCCATTCCAGTGACCGCTCCAGCACTTACTATCAATCCACCAGGCAAGCATGTAGACACTCAGGAAACAGCAGCACCAGGCTGGCACTGACACTACAAAAACAACTGAAAAGGAAAGGCTGCATTGTTTGTTAAATGTCAACAATGTTTTGTGGTGTTAATCTATTTTTTATTTATTAGGGGGCCAAAGCACAAGTGTGTGGAGTCTTGCTGCTATTTTAATTTCAGTGTTAGACATTTTAAAGATTTCTTGTGTTGATTTATTTTCTATTTATTAAGGGGCCAAAGCAGCCAAAGCAAACTAGCAATATTTTTTATTTAATGTATGTATGTATTTAAAGTTTGTTTATTTAACCCTGTTAATAATAAACACATCAGTTTCTCATACCAACTGTTGTGGACCATTCTAACTAACCCGATTAAGTAGTTGTTCTTGTTAGAGTAATATCGCTTGATCAAACCTTTTCTAACACGACTGACAACAAAATAAGTGAATATGTATAATACGCGCTTGAATCGGATTGGTATCGGTATCAGCCAAAACTCAAGGCTGTAATATAGGTATTGGATTGGAAGTGAAAAAGCTGGATCAGGACATCCCTACTCATTAGATTAGCTTACTCCCTACATGTATTTATGTTAAGAAAACTGATGAGATATATTCATTAAAGAAATTTGATGTAATAAAAACAAGATTAAGTAATTTAATCTGTTGAATCACTTTATTCAAACTGAGAATTTTGTTTAGATTATAATCTTTTTAGGGTCATGATGACGATGTAAAATATGATGACAGATGTTCAAAACTAGTTTTTTTTTTTTTTTTAATAATTCAAGCTTTTATTGTCTTGAAATGCTCGGTATGGCATTTATATAGTGTTTTCCAGGCGTACAAGAATACAAGGCACGTACTTTTTGATAATATGGAGTTGGACTCCAGTACATAAAGAAAAATTAACAAATAAGTCTAGAAAGAAAGAGAAGAACGCTAACTAACAAACAAAAACATGTCACACGTATGTCCCTTAAGCATCACTCTACAGGGTCACATAAACACTCAGCAAGTTCATAATTATGTTGGCTTATCCTCCATTTTGATATGAGTCCATAACCAGTCCCAAGGAGATTCTCCTTTCTCCTGGTCGCCATTTATTCTACTGAGCATGCATTTGTAAGATGCTACTTCCACCATTGCACCATCGTAGGATAACTCCACAGACCCCCATTCGATAGCCTCAATAGAAGCCTCACATGTGAAAAATGAATTTGGGTACAGCCCTGTCTGTCGAGGCTACTTTGCCTCGGCCTGGTTGTTCATTCACAGTGGTGTAATGATGCAACACAACGCAATTATCTGAAGTGTGATTACCAGTGCAGGTTAGGACCACAGTGTAAAAAGTGCTCACACAACGTCAGCAGCCTATCCGTGTGAGTGTGTGTGTATACAGAAGCAGAGACAGAGTGGTGTGAAAAATTATGTGTGTGTGGTCAGCGTGTGAACTTGCAGAGAGTGTGTGTGTGTGTGTGTGTGTGTGTGTGTGTGTAGGAGTGAGAGACAGAGGGTAGCACTTCTTGACGCCGGTCAAATTGGAAAGTTGCAACACAGGAGGCGATTAAAAGAAAAAGTGATTCAGGTTGACCGTTAGCTGCTTTTTAACTCGCGCCTTAACGTGGACGGAGGTCTGGTGTCCTCACGTGAGGTCAGATGGGGCCCTGGAGGACTCGTGAGAAGTGTTGTCACAAGAACAGGTTGCTGTAGTGAGAGATGTGTGTGTTTTACTTTCAGGGCCAGTTTTGATGACGCAGCCCTGCTGTCTCTGTGTTTTGCTTACCTTCCTGTAGCGCTGTTTACATTTTAGTCTTTGTTTACACTTAACATTCTGTTGCCTTCAGCCTGCTGAGACACTTTCCACAGCCGACACTTTTGTCCAGTTATTTGCCTTTTATAGTGTTTTTTTTTAGCGCTCTTGTTGTTTTTGGATGGAGCCTGCGGGGGAAGTTTGTTGTTTGCTCTCCATTTGCTGCTATAGAAAACACTTGGAAAAACTGAAAGTGTTAGAATGAGTCTGACAGCATGTGTTTTGCACTGAAACAACCGTGTAAGAGCGTCACCTTCGAATAGTGTATGAATAGTCTTACATCAGTTTGATAGAGATATTTATTGAATCTGTTTTGTATGGATTAATGCAGCGAACACTTGTTTGTCCAGAAAATAGGCCATTAAAGGCACTACAGGAAAATGGATCTGTTTATATAAAGTAAAAGTCATCATCTGTTGATGGAAAAAACTCAAACACCAACGGTTTCTTTCAGATATTTGTTCGTTTCATCAACCTAGAGATAGTATACCTATCCACTGTTGTCCCACAGTTTGATTTTGTCGTACTGGCTGTGGAAATGTATCCCCAATTCCACAAATGCTCCATTCCTCTCCTCTCCTCCATCATTCAATTATAGAGACAGCAGTAGTGTCAGATGATGCAGGGTGTGTTCGCAGCCTCGACAACAGCCCCATTGACCGAGAGACACGACTGCATCACCGTCACCATCCCCATCCCCATCAGCATCAATCTATCAGCCCATTGTTTGCTGCTTTTTCCACATCATCTGAATTTGGTGTCACTATTGTTGTCTCTGTCCACGCAGGAAGCGGGGCTGACCAACGGCACGCCGGTCGAGACGTCGAGTCCCGCCTCCACGTCCTCGCTCTTCAACAGGCTGCAGCTGGACGACGACCTGGAAGCAGATGTGCGGGACCCCTATGCGGACGCCGCAGAGACCCGTGACCTTTTTGTCACGGTCGACGACCCAAAGAAGCACGTCTCCACCATGGAGACCTACATCACCTACAGAGTCTCCACAAAGGTCGGCTATTGGCTGGTGTCATGGTAACACCGTCTACCTGGTTCTCTTTGGGCATTTGGGGTCGTATTAAACCTCTGTCTAATTGGGTCACAGTGGTTGTTTAGCATGTTTTATGCTTGATGTTGCTCCGAACCATTTTTCTGAGCATACGGTGAAATTATCTGCGCCACCTGAAGTAGGTAATCCATCATAGAGAATACACATTAGATCGGCTCATTGTCTGACTATGGTTTAAGAGGCATCAGTCACTTTGTTGAGGTAAGGATAGTGATGTCAGTTGGGAAGACGGACTCCTTAAATACGTTTTTGGTTGCCAGAGCCACTATAGCACACTACTATATTGAGGCACTACTGCCACACTCTGTAGCACATCCTGGAGCTCAAGAGCTCAAACTGGCTGAAGATACTCCCAACTTTCTTCCTCGTCCTTTCTGTAAAGAGTTGGGTCAAGGGCTTTTGTGGCCTGCCAACTATTCTACCTGCCATTGTCACAACCCTAGAGAGTTTATTCTTGGATGTACAGTTAAGATGTAAGGTTTTATTTTGGGGAGGTCAGTCCCAGAGTCTGTTGGCTATCTGATAAAGATAAGCTTCTGGGGGGCAAAGGGCCAATATTTTGGGCCAGATATCTGAGCTAAGACATCTCAACTAATCTCTGTTAGCCTATCACAGGGGTCAGAAACCCTTATTATCCAAAGGTCTCAAATAATCTGCCTGGAGCTGTAGAACATATTTGAGCATTATGATGCAGTTAACAGTCAGTCAAAATTCGCCCATCAACATTACTAATAGATCTAAATGAGCTACATTGCAGGGTTGGCGGTAGAAGCAAACATGTCCACACACTGTTAAGTTCTCTATAGTCCTCCAAGACTTTTTAATCTGGAATCCATAGCTAGCTTAGTTTAGCTAGGGAGATCCAAGACAAGCCGTCAATATTGAAGTTTGGCAAAATTTATTAGGGATGCACCGAAATGAAAATTTGTGGCCGAAGCCGAATAATATTAAACTCTTGGCCGAATACCGAATATTGTTGTTTAGTTTTTCATTAGTTTTTGCAGATGAACCCCCTCCAGATTAGTGTTGTCACGGTACCAAAATTGGGACCCACTGTACGATACCAATGAAAATATCATGGTTCTGAGTAGTATCACGATACCACAGTGAAAATGAGGCAGATGTGCCTTTTGTCATTTATGAAAAGATAAATCACTTTTCTATAATACATCAATGATATTTCAATGGAATAAATTACTTATTGACTTATTCATACTTCAAAAACAGCATCAATAAGTGATGAACATAGGGGGGATCAAGATAAAATAAATAAATAAAATAAAATAATAAAATAAGAATCAACCAGCCACCCTCTTCCCCTGACAAGTCCCTTCATAAGTAACGAACAGTCCCTAAAGTGCGGTGAGGTTTGTGGGTCGTGAAAGGCTCGTTTCTCCTCTGACACGTCACATACCTGTGTTCGGTACCAGGAAGAGGATATTATTGGAGCCGACTTCTCCGTCGCGGTAAGCCTATGGCCGCCGTATTTAACAGGAATACATTAGACCACTGTCTGTGTCTGTGACCCCCGTTCAACCCACAACCGATGGGATTCGCCTTTCGTTTCTGCTGGTGGTTGAAATCTGTAGGCTGCTTGCACAGCGTGCTGAATGATCTGAATGAACTATTTTTAGTCGCAAATGCGAGTGTGGTGACGGGCGGATCGCCACACTGCCGACATTTTACCCAGCCCGTCACGGCACGCTGTTTGATTGCGTTATCAAAACACACCGCTATTATTCGGCCTTGCTTTTAGCTTATTCCACCGACTACCAAATGTGTGTTTTTTTGCAATATTCGGCCGAATATATTCGGTTACCGAATATTCGGTGCATCCCTGAAATTTATAGGAAAAAGAGATAGGCCATATCACGTACATTTAGTTGACGAAATGTAAAAACGTAATTTTATTCAGTGTGTAGGCTATAGGGCTGGACCTAACGATTATTTTCATTGTCGACTAATCTGTCGATTATTTCTTCAATTAGTCGACTAATCATTTCATCGAAAAAATGTGTTAAAATGTTGAAAAATGTTGGTCTGTCTCTCCCAAACCCCAAAATGATGTCATCTAATGTCTTGTTTCGTACTCACGCCAAAGGGTTTTAGTTTACCGTCATGGGAGAGTGTGTAAAGCTGCCAATATCTGAACGTAAGAAGCTGCAATAAGAGTATTTTGGGGTACTTTTATGGTACTTTTCTATGAAAAATGACTCAAACCGATTAGTCGACTACTAAAATAGTCACCGATTATTTTAATAGTCGATTAGTCATCGATTAGTCGACTAATCGTTGCAGCCCCAATAGACTACACATTTTTACAACTGAGAATGTAAGAGTCACTCAAGGCCTTTGACAAAAAATGAAAATCTTAAAAAATAGTCATTATCAGTTTCTATATTATTACTAATTTCTTTTTTTGCCAAACCCAGCCATTGGAGAGGGGCGAAAGAGCCACAGGTTGCCTACTCCTGGCCTATCATATCTGCATATAAATGGACATTAATTTAAATAAAGCTAATATGAAGCTAACTTGTCATGCTTTAAGACTCTGCTGCCGTTAGAATGTAATTGGTCAATCCCACTTGGGCCACAAATGGAAACCAGAACACTTCTGATACCAAAATTTTATCCCGTCATTTACAGATAAGTTTTTATTTTACATCCAGGCTTTGACTGGCGCTCCTTTTTAATTATGTTATCTTGTTCCGTCTTCTTCTCCTGACTGGAGAATTAGCACCACCTTCTACTTATCTTGATGAATCAACCCTCAGTATTCGCTAAACAGCAATGGATGAAAAAGTGCATAAATTTGCATTTTCTGTTGTTGATTATCTGAAAATTCTGCTAACATTTGTGCTATCAGTTCAAAGCTAATGTGCCACCTGCAGGAATGGAAAGTAAAAGGAAAGGCACCAATTTCAAACTGCGAACCCGCAGATGTTGCCTCCTGCAGGCAAAGAATGCATCCCAGGCTGGTAGAACAGATGCAGCTTCTGTTAGGAAAACACTTCCTCCAGCTCCCCATAAAAGATTTATACTCCAGCGGGGAGATGTATTCAGTAACTTATGTGGATCTTGTGTTCCATCATGACATCTGTCTGCCAGTAAACACAGCAGCAGGCCTCGGAGCCGCCGCGCTGCCTGACTCAACTTAATTTGCTCTGACTTTCAGCAGGGCCTTTCCGTCGTGTAATGAAAGAAACAGATTCAGGGGGAGACGCTGCCAGGAGCCGTCGGGTGGCGTCATGACGACAGTTGCTATGCGCACCATGGTGCCTTGGCTCAGAGGCCGTAGACAAATATCACAGCCCACTATGAGCACAAAGTGTTAATTGAGAGTATGTGGGGGCTGCCATTTAACACTATAGTGTGAAAGAGAGTGTGTGTGCGCAGTGTCAGCTATATTTCAAGGTCAGTAAGCATGTACAGTAATCCTGACGTGTGCAGAGACATGTTCCCCCTCCAGTATAATGTGTGCCTGTGATATGTGTGCTAATGCACTGGCTTTTAGAAGGTGATTTATTGTTTGTGTGTTTTTCCTTCAGACAACACGGGTAGAGTTTGACCTACCAGAGTACTGTGTGCGGCGGCGGTACCAGGACTTTGACTGGCTGAGGATCAAGTTGGAGGACAGCCAGCCAACCCACCTCATCCCTGTAGGTCAAATGAGCCCGGACGCAGCCTTGTGTACCGCTTGTCATCGAGAAACCCTCTATTTACATCCTCTAACTCTGCTTCTCCCATTTCCTCTAATCTCTGCTCATCTGCAGCCGTTGCCAGAGAAGTTCGTGATGAAGGGCGTGGTCGATCGTTTTTCGGAAGAGTTCGTGGAGACGCGGATGAAGGCTCTGGACAAGTTCCTGAAGCGAGTCGCCGACCACCCCGTCCTCTCCTTCAACCCACATCTAAACGCTTTCCTAACTGCCAAGGTGAGAGAACACAAGGGGTGGAAAGTTCACTGTTTGACTTTGTGGGACAGGAAAAAAAAGATTGCTCAACATGATCAACACACAGATGAATTCAGGTCAGTCAGGCAAACCGACAGAGCTTTTTCTGTCACATGCTTGTGTGCAATTCACTGTGTTATATAGCGTGTCGTTACACAAAACGTAATCTCAGCAGCTATCTGTCAGTAAAGTGCAGTACCACAAAACACACAGCTTCTGCTTCCGTGTGTGTGTGTGTGTGTGTGTGTGTATATGTGTGTTCTCCAGATCTGCCATCAGTCACAATTTTTGTCTCTAAGTAGCTGAGACACAAGACAAGACTTTATTGATCCCTGTGGGGAAATGAGGTTGTTGCAGCAGTAAAATAATTGGACTTGGTAAAAGAAAGTGGAGCATAAGCGTAACATCGACAGTGGTGATAAAATAGACAACCAAAGTAGCTGTCGGGTTCTTTTCAACATGCATGTGACAATTTCAGCCCGTTAGGTACGAGAGACGAACAGAATATTAACATTTTTGGATTAGATTGTATTATTTACTTACAAAATATGAATAGAAATCTGGTCATGTCTGTGTTTGAGTATCACAAAGTCCATGTTTTATTCCTGTTTGTCGATTCATGCCTGTGTACTGTGATTCTCAATGTCGGGGCCTGTTGTCACTCTGTCTGCAGGACCTGAACAAGCGTCAGGGTCTGGCCCTGCTGACCAAAGTAGGTGAGTCAGTGAAGCACGTGGCCGGAGGCTACAAGCTGCGGGCGCGGCCGCCGGAGTTCTGCGCCATGGGAGAATACCTGGACACCTTCAGCCAGAAACTGGGAACCATCGACCGCATCGCTCAGAGGATCCTCAAGGAGCAGTCAGGTTAGACCAGTGATAATGAAATGACCGGTGAAGAGCCAGGAAACACAGCGGATGCTTGACAGAGCAGTGAGTGACAACAACCCCACCCACATTTCAGAGTACTGTTTGTGGTGGAAACCCTAGGGTCTAGGTACCATGTCTGAAGGATTACTTTTGGTTCCAAAGGTAGCATACTGAAAGTTTTTGGCGGAAATGGGGCTAAAGGTCCAATACTAAGTCATCTTTTACATGTTATAGAGAACCCAGCAGGCTTGCAGATGGTTATAAACCAATTTATTGATTCATTATAATTTGACAATAAAGAGAGGGCTTTCCGCATAGACTCATACAAAAGTAATCACTTATGATCGACTACAAGTGTGGAGGTATATATATCTGCATAGACCTCTACCTGTATATGCCTTTTGTCTTTGTAAATTGCTGTATTCGGGATGATGGTGGGCACAGTGTGCAGGTGAGGTCGGGACTCTTTAAAGGTAGTGACCAGGTGCGAGGCAGTAAGGGTCAGAAAACCCCCCAAAAAACCCTGCAAACATAGTGCACTAAAATGAAACTGGGGTTGGCTTTCACTTTCACTGGAGTTGTTTACAGACAGTAACCAACATGTCCTGTATAGTATGCCTTTAACAAATGAGAAATTATTCCATTAAAATCATACTTAAAGGGTGTATAAATGAGCAACATAAAGCAATAAGTAACTGGATAAATTGAAATTATATTCAGTGTGAAAAAGAGAAATAAAAAGCTGGGTTCTGAAATGATTTTAACTGCACAGGTGTCTCCCTTTCATCCTCTTCTATTTACTGACTCTGTTATTGACACAGAGCATTATGCTGGTACACATAAGCCCTGGGATGTAACAGGCACTTCCAGTAGCGAGAGAGCAAAAGCCACTTCTTCATAATTTCTTCTTCCAAATATGTATTTGAGGCACCAGGAAGCAACATTTTGAAACAGTTGTGTGTGCTGCTTGCAACATGCCCTCAAATAGTACCCTCTATTTTCTGTTTCTTCTCTTAGTGGACTACTTCCTGCCAGCTTTTTCATATGTGCTACATTGCGGTTGTGGTTAGTTTATGTCATGCAGTGTTCAGTCGTCAGCCGGGTGGCTAACACTAGCTTGTGTGCAGTATTGATTCACTGGCGTTAGTGTTTGGTTGGAGAAAAACCCACAGCCTGTGGCCTTAAGGGTGCACGGTTGATAAGTGCAGGCCTAACTCATGCATGACAAGTGATCCTGTAAATACCTGACATCTGCCGTGTGAAATGCTCCCTGTCACCATCTGTTCGGGCTTTGGATGTGTTGCAGTGTGTGGCCTGAGTCTGCAGCGTAACCAAAGGTCCTTGTTTCCATATTGGAGGAGATAAGATGGAAGCTCAGGGAGCTGTAGATAATAAAGGCCTACGAGCTGACAGAGTGTGTGGAAAAGAAAATGCCTCGCATGCTTGACTCAGCGTTTAGCCATCACCCACCCGTGTGTAATTTACAAATATAGATTTTGCAATTAAACTCGTCGATCTCTCCGTATCGCCTGTGAGGAAAGAAAAAAAAACTTCTGCTTTGATGTTGTTACAGAATATTAGCTGCTCAAACTTAAAATCTAGAAACAGAGAATCCAAGGAGTATGAAAATTCAGCAGACATTCAACTGAAAAAGGAAAAAAGAAAGTGTCTTGTTTGTCTGTTTAATCACCTCTTTGTTTTCCTTTTACCCATCACCAGAGTACCTGACAGAGCTGCGTGAGTACGGCACAGTGTACTCCAGCTGGGTGGGGTCGGAGGATGAGCTGCGGCGCCCCCTGGAGGGCGTGGCTGGCTGTGTGACGACGTGCTGCTCAGCGCTGGATGACCTGAGTGAGAACATGACCCAGGACTTCCTGCCCGTACTCAGAGAGTATGTCCTCTACATAGAGTCCATGAAGGTGAGGGGGACGAGGGACGTCGTACAGGACGTGTTTTGTTTGTTTGCAGGTCCTAAAAAGTCTTAAATTTAATTTTAGAAATCATGGGCCTTAAAGGGATAGTGCACCCAAAAATGAAAATTCAGCCATTAACTACTCACCCTCATGCCGAGGGAGGCTCTGGTGAAGTTTTATAGCTTTTGTTTATGTCAGGGCTTCAGGACACTTGGATCACTACGGACGAGCAGTATGGAGATATTTTGTGATTTCAATTATGTGGCTTTTTGGGCGTTTTAATCTGGGGCGCCGTCAGCCATTAGGTGTGCAGTTGTGCTGCTACCCACTCCCCCCTCGGATCTCCGCAAGTGTTGTGAGGACTCTAAAACTTCACCTAAGCCCCCCTTCATTTTTGGGTGCACTATCCCTTTAATAGTAATTGAATAGTTATAAATTTGAATTTGTGGGCTCTTAATTGCCACAAACATTTAATCTAATTATATTTATCCATCTGTTAATTGTTTGTCAAAATGATTAAAGCTCATCTGCATAAAAGTCCACATTTATAATGTTACAAATCTTTAAACCTACCACTGAACCTGATACTGTCTTTTAACTTTATACTTGCACTTACCTGTTGACAAAATGTAGATTACCTAACTCATTCTGTAGATCCATTGATCCATATTCCCACATAAAATCTTCTTCTGGATATGGCCACATACATAGATCTTACCTTTTCTTCTTACCTAATGCTTTAATTTGACAAGGATATGTATCGTCCAAAAATCAGTCTTATATTCGTTTAAAAATTTATGTTGAAAAGGTCTTAAAAAGCATTAAATTTAAGGGTCTGATACCTTTAGACACCTTGGTTTGTTGTTGGGAGAGAGCTGGCTACAGAATAGCAAGTCAGCCTTGTGGGCCTAGTGGCTGGCTGCAGTACTGCAACAAAAAATCCCCTCGTAGACTTCATCATGAAAAATAAAGAGAAAATTATTATTTGATTTATAGTAATAAAAAAATCAGAGTAAATGCTTAATCAATGCCAAACACAAACACACACACACTGTGTCCCAAGTCCATACCATATACTAATTCTATTCAGGTTGGACTGCATACTAATCATCAAAGAATACTGTTTTCTATAGAAGTTGGGACACTGTCTAGAGTGTAAATAAAACACAATGTGATCATTTTCTGATCCTTTTTTTCTGACATGTATTCAATTGAAAACAATACAAAGACAAGATAACTAATGTTCTACCTCATCAGGTTCCCTTATTTTGGTAAATATATGCTTATTCTAAATTTCATGCCGGAAAAAATGTTTCAAAAGAGTTGGATCAGTGATGGGATGGCAAAGAGTTGCATTTTCAAAACTTCAACAATCAATGTCCTCAGTTCCCAACAATGATTGAGTGTTATTGAAAGAAAAGGTGATGTAACACAGTGGCTGCTTCCCTCTTTTGGAAAGTGTTGCAGCCATCAAAATAAGTGTATATTTACAAAAACTATAAGGTTTATCAGTTTGAACATTAAATATCTTGTCTATATAGGGATTGTTTTTTTTTCAATTATATTACTATACTATAAATATATTTACATTTTACATAGTGTCTTTTTTGGAGACGGGGTTGTACAAAATAAAAAAAACCCCAGCGTACGTCACCATTTTATACTAACAGGAAATGATACATGACACTGGGCGTTAATCAAACTGTCACAGACAAATAAGCATTAAAATGTTTTTCCTTATGATTTAAAACTGTTTTTTTGGTGTTTGTTTCCAAGGGATTTATGAGCTGTTTCACCAACAATTTGTTTCCTTTGTGCATCACATTGCAGGAGAATAGTGGGCATCAACACCACACTCACAAATTGCCCAGATTCATTTTGTACACTCTTATAGTTTGAGTATTCTTCACTCTGCAGTGTGAACTTACTACATACTAAAAATCTGATTAGAGTTAGTGTGCATTGTGGATTTCGGACACAGCTGCAGACTGAGCCACCTCTGACCCTGAATCGAGGAAGTAGCATCTGAAAATCTGCGTGTGTCACGTCCTGCACTCACAGAGCTCCTGAATCAGCATCTCTTCTTTCTGTTTAACTTTGTCTCTCTTTTAGAAACATTTCAGTATCAGTAAACGTCACACAAACTGTGCAAAATAAAACAACTGATGTTTTCTGGTTGATTACAGAATGTTTTGAGGAAGCGAGACCAGAGCCAGGCGGAGTACGAGAGCCGACTAGAAGCAGCCATATTGCGCAAACAGGAGGACAGCAGGACGCCAGTAAGCCTCCTTCTTCCTCTCATCTGAGTCTGAGGCTCCTTTTACACACTGAGGCCTTAAAAGTTGCTGTGTTCACTGTTGCCAGTTCCGGGATTGTCTGTTTTCCTGAAGTTCAGTTTTTCTTTCTGTAATGATTTTAAGAATGATCTTACAGAACAGAGGTTAATCTTTTTCAGAATAAGTGGAAAAATACTGTGAACAATCTCTTAAAATAAACGCCTTCAGTGCTGATAGGAATATCTTTTGTTCATGTGCCATACTAACACCACAAAGAAAGATTCTCAGAATTTTAGAGGGAAAAATAAGTCTTTTCTCGCTCTGTGATATTTCTCTAATAAAGCCCTTCTCTCCAAAACTCCTGCACCGCCCACACCCCCTCTGGCTGTAGCCCTGTAACCTGTAGTCTTGCATTATGTCCCCTGAAGGCCACTGTAGCTGTAGTTTCCTCTCTCTTGCCATAGATGCCGGCAGAGGTGGAGAAATGCCAGGACAAAGTGGAGTGTTTCAATGCCGACCTGAAGGCAGACTGGGAGCGCTGGCAGAGCAACAAGAGACAAGACTTCAAACAGCTTCTCACCGGCATGGCCGACAAAAACATCAACCACTATGAAAAGGTGCGTAGGCTGCTGTAAAGCTCTGTGTCTTGACTTTATGACACTGCAGTAGCGTGGAATTTAGATCTGTGTGAGAAGATTGAGTCGTTTCATTGATCAAAACATTAGCAAGATGACATTTTTCTTAAATTGTCATCACACAACTGAGTTTTCGCATAAGCTGTTTTAAGCATGGCGACTGGGTCACAAACGTTCTCATTTTACAGCTAAACTGTACACTAAAATGTGTTTCTAAAAACATTTGAGGTGAGAAACAGGCAATGCAGTAACAGTATCTTGATTCATATTTCATCAGCGCCGCCCAGTTTGACCGCAGTTTATGAGCAGTGACTGACATGTTTGACAGGTGTGCTAGAGGCTCTAATTGGTTGTTTTCTGTGAGCCGCGGTACATTGTAGTAAATACCATTAGAGGCAATAGGAGGAGGAGGAGGGACATATTTTTTTTCAAAGACTATCTGTCTCATATAATACTTTGTGGATGTAGTGAGCTTTAACTGTGCACAGAAACGTCTCTGTCCAGCTAAACTGATTTTTAAAAGTAGAGTCCCATTCCTCAGACGCTGCCTGGAGCCCTCAACATCTTCCCACACTCACACACTTAGGGTAATGTCATGTCCAGTAAAGACTGTGAAGTCTTTGGCTTCTAGATAAACTCGATGTGTCATATGGTTCAGGGCCAAACTGTTTTATATGCACATATGTCCTTAAGTCAGGCATTGACACAGTGTTTTTGTACCATTCTAGTTAATAACAAGTAGTCTTGTCACGGTACCAAAATTGGGACCCACTGTACGATACCAGTGAAAGTGTCATGGTTCTGAGTAGTATCACGATACCACGGCAAGAATGAGGCAGATGTGCCTTTTGTCATTTAGAAAAAGATAAATCACTTTTCTATAATACATCAATGATATTTCAATGGAATAAATTACTTATTGACTTATTCATACTTCAAAAACAGCATCAATAAGTGATGAACATAGGGGGGATCAAAATAAAATAAATAAATAAAATAAAAATCAACCAGCCACCCTCCTCCCCTGACAAGTAAAGAACAGTCCCTTCATAAGTAAAGAACAGTCCCTTCAGTGCGGTGAGGTTTGTGGACCATTACCTGCCACAAGGAGAGAAATGTGAACGGCTTGTTTCTCCTCTGACACATCACATACCTGTGTGCCGCCACGGCTCGGCTGTCCAGGTACTACTGGGCAGTCATGACACCGACAAAAGAGGAAATTATTGGACCTGAAGCTGGGCTTCTCGGTCGCCGGTAAACCGCATTATCTTGCGGTGGCCATAGTGCTCCGCCGTATTCCTGTTTGTGACCCCCGTTCAACCCACAACCGGCAGGATTCGCCTTTTGTTTCTGCTGCTGGTTGAAATCTGTACTTGCACAGCGTGCCCCTGAATGATTTCTTTTGCTCGCACAAAACTATTTTTAGTTGCAAATGCCAGTAAAATGCTCGCACCGTAGAGCTCTGAGGAAAACAAATCACTGTAGCATATATAAACAAATCTAACCTACAGGTAAAAAGAAATAAATAATAACTTTCACTGCTTAAAGATACTCAATAGCTCAGCTAATACCTGAAATGTCACTGGAAAACAAACCACTGCAGCAGCATATTGAGTGCCAGGTGGCCAGCATGCACCGTTATTGTTCGGCGTGCGCACTCACCCTCTTGCGATTGGACTTTGAACTTATCCCACAGTAGTGGTACTGTGAGGTACCATAGTACTACGGTACTCCAACATGATGGTATCATATGTACCGTGGAGTTTTAGTACTGTGGTCTACCGTTGGTACCAGTATACCGTGCAACACTAATAACAATTCTGTCTTCTCTACTTTATACTCACACTTAACTTGTTGCCGAATGTGTTTCTACATAAAAATCTGCCTCTATACGGGACCAGTAACCTTTATACTCACCTACGGTGCTTGAATGAGAAAAAGATTTGTCCAAAATGTTTAACTTGGGTCAAAATTTATCTCGAAAAGGTCTTATAATCATTATATTTAAGGGTGCTTTCAGACCTAGAGTTGTCTTGCAGACCAGATAAAATGCCTGCAAGAGAAAGCTCTTGATTGGTCAGAATTTCCATGCATCAACCATATTTCAGACAACAGGTCCACAGTGAAGCCATAGTAATACGTCAGTACTGTTGAATAATCTAGTTTGTGTAGCAAGCTGAGCTTTTGGGGCCAGATCCATTAGAGCTGAGCTGAAATAAGCTGTCAGTTGTTGACCTTTATTTATCTGGGTTAGATTCACTGAACATGAGGGCTCTTTAGCAGAAACACCCTGTTACCACTGACAGTCACAGACATTCACATTTAAAGTTGTCCAATACAACAACAAATGAGGTAAATTCATTTCTTAAGGGAGGAGCAAAGGGCGTCTTACTAGTGACCTTGAAGCTGCCAGTGCTTAAATATCTTGTATAATAATAATCGTGTAACACTGCTCTCCTTTTGTCTCTGCTTCTTTCCCTTCCACCTCCTTCTCCCCCTCCGCTGACTGACTTCATCCATCTCCACCCCTCCGCAGTGCCAGGCGGCGTGGGAGTCACTCATAACTCTTCTCCAGGACAAACAGACTGAGGACAAAACGAGTGAGACGAACTGAAACACCTCCTCATGTCTCTGCCCCGTATCTCTCTCCCTCTCAGTGTAACACACTCTCTCATGCCAAGGAAAAGGACCAACCGGGCGGCAGATGTGAACTGCTGGACTTTGCCCCCCCGTTCTCCTGTGAGATGGTTGTACGGAGAGGAGTCGTCTCTCTCGGAGATTTGACCTGTGAAGGAGGTAACAAATGGTACATTCAAGGACAGCTGGGAAAGAGGAGAGACCTACTATGTACAGACATTTTCCTTTTGTTTTGTTTTTTTTGTTCTTTGTTTGTCGTTGTTCCTATTGACTTTTTCTAATCATATTTCAAATTAACAGTTGGTTGCCAATGCTGCTTGTGTTTATTTAACCGCGGTCTCCGAGAGGCGTGTTTTCTGTCCATCCTCTCCGTGTTCGCATTGAGCCAGACGTGAAGGATACCTCCTCAGCATTGCAGGAAAGGGATACGATCAATATAATTTGCGTGAAGTATTCAGAGCATCCCCGACATATTTTTATTTTCTGTCAGGTTGCAAAAGCCTCTGAAAATGTAACACTGAAACAAGACTCGTAAATTGGAATCCAACGTCTTAAAATTAATTTAAAGGACCACACCTGTTATTTTTGCATGTTTATGCTCATAATCTTGCCATTACTGCTAACCATTTTCCAGAAGTTCATACACTTTATAGCGTTCCTATTTTCCCTTCAGCCATTATTATCAATAATATATTAAAATCAGCTTGAAAAAAGCCGTGGCATCAGAGCTTGGCATCAGCACAGCCTTGCATTCAACCAGAAGTTACTCACAGGCAGAGAAAACGCAGGAGGTGTAGCAACAGATGTCAAAACGAGATGTTATTAAAAGCCACCAATTGTTCATCAAAGGGAAACTTTAGGATGTTTTTATGATCCACGTCCTTACAGCTCAATAGACAGCTCAATAGACATGTTGAGTAATGTTGAGCTTCATCAGGGAAGTGATTTTGTTGGAGGTCATTTTGTTTTTTAAGCAGAGATACACAGAAGAGTTGGTCATACGGTTGTGTTTCCAGTGCAGTGTAGCAGCACCACCTGGTGGCTTCAACGTGTGCTACTTCTGCTGGTTCCTCTTGCTATCAAGTTGTTTAAGTTTTTTGTACCATGTCCATTTATACCTGCTGAAGGGATGTCACCTCTATTCTTCAAGCAAAAGCTCTAACTCAGTTTGAGGATGCCAAATGGTGCAAGAGGCAGATTTACCCAGTGAAAAGCACACAGAGGGAATTGAAGGTGTAATTTATTATCTTAAAACGAATGAAAGCAATCAGGTGTAGAGTCAAATGTTATTTTCTTGTAGTAATCCGAAAGAAACAAACACTGCATTGGGAGCATGTGGCATTATTGCACCCTGTTAACAAAATCTGTGTTGCTTTTTAAGAACAGTGGCGCTCACAGGCTAGATATGATCCAAAATATTTCGAAAGGAGTTGAGTTAGGAGCTGTCAGGTACGCATCTGTTCAAGTTGGAGTTCGTGAAGCTCTTACACATATCAGTGCTACGGGCCTACAGAGGAAAACAGAGCACTGAGGCTTCTGGGAAATCTCGGCTGTGTCATGTAATCATCTGAGGAATTGGTTAAACCAGCGCTCAAAGGAGTATTGTGTAGGTCAGAGCTAGAAATTGCAAAAACTCCATTCCGAGTGAGACACCGTGTCTCACTCGGAATGGAGTTTTTGCAATTAAAAACTATAGCTTTTAAATTAAAGCATGTACTGTACATGCTTTAATTTAAAAGCTATGGTTTGTTTTAATGACCCAGTAATGTGGAAATCATTTGCCGTTTACTTCTCTTAACCCCTCTGACTGATCAGTGTGACAATGTGACCTCCTCTGCTCAGCTGTGACTCATGGGAAACATTTGTTCCCCTATTTCAGATGCAGTAGCGCAGCAGCACATACGACCAACAGCAGTTTTGCGTCACACTTGTTTTGGCCTCAACATGTTGCTGATGTGGCGTTGCCTGAAAGGAAGAATCCAGCCTGAGAGATTCTGTTAGACGTCAATGCGTAACCTTATGTTGAACCAGCTTTATTGAGCTATTTCTGACTTTTTGACCACAGAGCAGAGATGCAGCCTGCTGAGTTTGTAACGCTGTGCCGGCTCATTTGAATATCCTTATTTTTATCCAACCTCAGCCGCACTGCTAGCTCATTACACTCAGCATAAAGTAGCAAAAAAACCTACCAGTGATGACTTGGGTCAGTGATATCATCCCAAAATGTTTTTTACAAAGACACTGATTTTATCTCTTGTTCATTCGTGGCGCAGATCCCGCTGTGTTGTAGCCTCGTAAACAGGCCATAACTTTATTTCTTCAACAAATGTAATCATTATTTTTGTTTGATAAAGAGTTTGTTTTGCGTAATTTTATTTATTTCAGAAAGCTGAAATAATTACGTTTCATTTCTACGTTCTGAGAGGCTCTGTGTTTTTATTTCTTTTAAATGCCCTGTAGTCAGATTGTCTTTGAATGGTCTTTGTCCTGTTTTATAGGCTGATGTCACATTACTGAGCCTGCTATCAGTGTAGCCAAATGCGAGTGCGATAAGAGAGCGACGAGATGAAGTAGCTGTGGCTGCTTGCAAACTGGTTTAAGTACTCTTGTCAGTTCTCTTTTTTCCGTCCGTCATATTTCCCCTTTGAGTTTTTAAAGCACGAAGCAGCTACTGTTCTAACGACCAGAAGTCAGCGAGGTGACATGACAGTTTTTATTTGGGCATGTTGAATGCAGCTAGTAAGATGGAGAGAAGCTTTCTGCGTCACTGTGGTCAGTCAGTGTCGAGGCAGCCACATGGGACAGAACTACAGATGCACTGATGCTAAATTATCTGGATCTTAGGGGCTGTGCACTATGATAATATGATACTGTAGGGTTGACTACTGGTGCTTTCACAAAATATCGATACAAGAGATTTTGATTAATAATCAACAGTCTGGTAAGTTCAGAAAATGACATTACTGTAATGCAGCCTTTAAAACTAGGAAAAGACAAACCTTATGATTTTATGATATCCAGAATCTAAGATGATATCTATCCATAGATTATGAATATATCGTCCAGCCATATTGTATCTATTTCGAAATATTAGAATTCACTATGAAGAACCAGGGGTGTTTAGAAATTAAAACAAAGCTCCTGTATCATCTGTTGCTCACACACAACCTGTAAAGGACCTCCATTTTTATCCCCAAATACTGCTTTAAATTAGCAGTTCCACTGTAATTTTAAGTTTTTTCTTATTTTCTGAGTTCTATCATTTTTATGTTAATTGCCATAACCTACATGAACATGCAGCAACATTAAAGAAATTTTAGAAATGGTTTATCTGGACCTCACAGATTGAGTCAATGTTGTTCATTTAGCAACAGCAGGAATTCAGGAAAGGTAATGCACTTTCTGTTTTTTGCAAGTACATTCCTTAATTTTTTTTTTGTGGGGTTAAAAAAAAAATACGCCTGTAGAGTCTTTGACCAGTAGCTGCACTATGGAGCAGTGTTTTTGTGTTGTGCTGAAACACACTAGGCTTGAGAGGTATAATGGTACTACGGTATATCATTTAGAAATCCTGGCGGTATGATTTTCAATACGGTTCAAAATACAGACACTCTTTGTACTCGTACGAAAATGCTTTTTTGAGGATTGATTGTATGTAGTGCACATAATGCGCCACCAGAGATCAGTCTCTGCTCGTGGAACAGGCCGCCGAGCTAACAGACATAACGACTAGGGATAATGTTACAGGAGTGTGAATGGTTGGCTAGCAGCAACAGAGAGAGGATGCAAAAAAGCTTGCATATTTTTTACATTTAGCCTGATAAATTCAGGGACTATTTCCAAATTTACCGAGCCGATTCTGAATTTACCGATCCAAACTTATCAATCCGAGTTTACCATCCTCAAAAAATGCTTTTTTTTTTTTTTTTTTTTTTTTAGGATCAATTGTACGTAGTACACAAAATGTCCCTCTAGAGGTCAGTCTCTACTGGTACAACAGACAGCTGAACTGACAAACATGGTGACTAGGGATAATGTAACAGGACTGTAAAAAGTTGTCAAGCAACATCAGAGACATCGTACAAAAGCCTGCATATTTTTACATCTAACTTGGTAAATTAGGGTTATATTTCCAATTTTTCCTGATTTACCGATCCGGATTTACCGTCCACACAAAAGCTTGCATGTAGTACACATCATGCACCACCAGAGGTCAGTCTCTACTGGTGGAACAGATAGCTGAGCTGACAGACATAGCATCTAGGGATTACATTACAGGGCTGTAAACAGTAATTCAGGGTTACTATTATTTTGACCAAACCAGTGCTGGTGATTGCTAGAGAAGTGGGCTAGATAACTAGACGACTAAGAAGACTAATGACGTTTTAACATAATATATATTTGTTTGTGTTGAGTATGAATGAAGTGTTTTCTGTTAAGTTAAAAAGGCAGTTAAGGTAGTTCTAGTCCAGTGAATGAGAGAAACTTAAATTCATAAGGTGTACGGTTGTATTTCTCGGTTTAAGTGGGAAAAGCTAAGAGAGCGTGGGGGACGTAGCAAACTTGCTGGTCGGGGGTGGAGGTGCACATAGAGAGCGCTGCACACAAATGTTGTCATATAATGTAAACTCTGGTTGAATTTTAAGAGGGTATGAAAATATGGATACCGTCCAAGCCTAAAAGTCATGTTTGGTACAAGCAAACTCCAATAGGCACTTTTTTAATCAGATTTTTTTTTTAAATCAGACTGTAAGGTTTTACATTTCAAAATCTGTTTACATATTGGCACTGTGGAAGTGGCATCTATCTTTATTTCCACCGTTTTTCCAACAGTAGCTACTGTTCACTGTACTCTAAATAAATTTAATATATTTACTTGATAAAGAGTTACTGAATAGGAGATGTAGCAGACATGCTCTGATAGGCCATGAAAACCAACTCTTTCCTTTTAGTTCTGTTTTATTTACTGGATCAGATCGGCGTGTTTGTTTCCTGCTGAGCGCTGTGAATCCCAGTGATTTTTTTTTTAGAGGCATCAGTGCATCTGTAGACTTTTCTGGTGTAGATGAAGTAACTCATTGAAGTAACCTGACTTGAGCATGAACAGGTTTTGGGATCATTCAGACTTGATTTGAAATGTCTCTTTGCTTTAATGACAATATACTGTATATCCAACATACCCCGATGTGCAGCTGAATTATAAGGTACAGCTGAGTCTATTTTTGTATAGAAGAAACAGGTGATTATTGTTGGGTTTCAAATGAGTATGTGGAGATTACATATTAGAAGGGGTTCTTGATTTGTACATCTTGCATAACCAAAAACATGACAGTTTAACTTCTTATTTTTGGTGCTCATTGGAACCCCAGCACTATCTCTCTGATGAATTAACTTCTTACTCATAGCCATTGTAAAACCTGCATCTTATACTGTGTGCCTGCTGATTTATGTTTGCACTATATATGTAGCTCAGACCCCTGGCAGATACGTCTGCTGAAAACAAATCAAACAAAGAATTAATTAGCTTTCTTTCAGTTGCCAAAAATGACAATTAATAGGCCATGGTTCTCTAATGTAAAGGAAGGCATCGTCTGCAAAGCTGATTCAGGTTAAATCCCCAAACAGGGATGATGATGGCTGTCCCTGTACAAGCCTGTAAAGAAGGGAGAAGAAGGGGAGACAGTTTTTGTTTTTCTTTAATGTACAAATCAAATGTTTCTAAGCCAAATGTCCCCATCTTTTCCTCCCGTCTTCGATTCACACACGAAGAGAAAAATCTGATTCGCAGTGCAGGATTAACCAGATCAGTCAAACCTGCACAAAAGGTTAAAAGTCAGACGACTTACGAATGTGTGAATCCAGCTTCTGTCTATTTTTGCTCCTTCCCAGTGTGTACTGTTTACGTTCAGTCCTCATTGTAAATTTGGATGTGAATAACATCTTGTTGTAATTATAGATAAGCTTGTATATTGATGTCGTTTTGATGCAATTTATCTTTACCTCAAATGATTTTTTTGGATATATTGGACCAATAATAAAAAGAAAGAATGCCTTTGATACTTGTGTGCTCAGGGCTGATTTCTTTTTCTTCACCAGTTTTCACTAGTAGAAATGAAGTGCACAAAAACCAAGTCGTCGTTCGATAAAAAAGATACATAGTAATTAGGGCTGGGTTAAAATAATCAATTCATCCGATTCAAATACATCGTTATTTGAATGACTGGATATCGATTCATAAAATCTGAGATCAGTCTTTTAGTATACGCTTTTTCCCATGGACGTGTGAAGCTTTAACTGGTAGTTAATGGGCTGTGGTGCCAAGTTATTAACGACCGTAGTATTGAAAAGCTCCGACGTTATTGGCTCTGTATCTTAAAACTTTCCGGTGGTAATGTGACTCTGCTCAGCAGCAGAGGGAGGAGCAGAGAGGACAGGAGCCCTGATACTGACTAATGTCTGTGTTCTTTATTCTTTCTAAACTGACTCAGTATTGTGATGTCAGCAGTATGATTTATTGTATTGACATTTTAGATTTTTTTTAAAGTGAGATATTACGTTTATATTGTGACTTTGCTGTTTAATATTACTGTTGCTGCTCTAGAAACATTTAGTTACAGAATATTTAGTTTTATTCCTGTTGTGAATTTATGTTTTGTAAAAAAAAAAAAAAAAAAAAAAATTCCTTGTAAAATTTACAGTATGAGTTCTCTGTGAATTACTTTCGCATACCAGCAAAAATTGGTATTGTAACTGAAAAATTTCCAGTTGAATCAATATCGGATCGAATCTAATGAAACTGGGACCTTGTGAATCGAAATTGAATCGTGTCAGGAAATCAGTGCCGACACCCAGCCCTAATGGTAATAATAATGATCTTACAAATACCTATCAAAGACATGAACTGGTTTGGATATGAGTCTTGAAAGCATTACCAAATAATTCAAAAGATACATTTTGTATGTTTAAAATGTTTTTATTGGCAGAATTAAAGTGAATTTCACAATACTGCATTCAGTTAGTCTCGTATAAACAAAACTAAACAAAAAAAACCCCCAAAACATACCTCAGGAATGTTTAGTTAAAAAATACATATATATAAAAACTAGACTTTTACAAAACTTGCAGCTTTATGATTCATCACTGCAAATATTTTACATTTTGTCCTAACCCTTGCACCAACAAAAACTATACCTTAGGGTGGAATAACTACTGACAGTCATTGACAGCAACTCTTCTGTGTGTGTGCTCTTTAAAAAATTAGTAATTAAAAGTGCAATTATAAAGAAATGCATCACAAAAATAATGCTTAATAGTACAAGGCTGTTTTTTCTTCCCTTCATATCAGCTATAAGTACCTTAAAGTCACTTGCACTTGCAGCCCTATTGTCTGAAATGCATAATTACTGTATTTATAAAAACGCATCTCACTGCAGTTACTCAAAAACATTTTTAATTTTTTTTTTTTTTTTTGTGCAAAGGCAATGTTGTGGTCAGTGAAACGAAATCAAACCATATATACAGTACCTTTCAAATCAGTAAATGCTGTTTAAAGTGCTTTTTAACCAAATTCAGAATTAACTGACATAATTGTTATAAGCAACAAAGACAAGTGAACAGAAAACATGATTAAATGCACAAGTGTTTAAATATGTATGGATAAAAAAAGACTGAAATAAAAGAAATTCAAAATATTAAAAAATACCCCACTAATGTCATATAAAAGGTCATTTTTAAACTAGTCTCTGTCAGCCTTTCCTGGCCTGCAGGATTACAAGTCAGCATATAACTCTTTTTGCACTCTAAAAAAATATTAAGTGCATCTATTTTCATATTAATCTATTTATATACACATATTGCTATTTTGGAGGACAACAGTTGGTATATGACAATGTTAAATTACTCCATATTTGTGTCTTTGGTGTTCGGCTGAATGTTTAGTCATTCATTATGGTTATTAGGTCTGTAAACCAGCCAGTGAATCAATCTACAGTTCAGGAACAGAGTCTGTGGAGGACTGAGAAGTAATAAAGCCAAAGTCAGTTTATAATTCCGATACAAAATGTGAACATTGTAAAATCCTCATTTACATCCGGACAGGAAACTTGTTCAAATGTGCGAGTCAGTCATTTTTAGTTCATTCTCCTCCTTTAAAAGATGCTTACAGGGGGACTTTTCATGTCTGACACATTAGTCACACATCTACACTATGTTGAAATCACATTGGGTTGTTCTTGAGTTTAACTTCAACAAATTCCACTGGCCGATGAGTTCTGTTGGTTGATGATTGCCTGTATCTGTGTCAAAAGTTGTTTTCATTATGTACATTTTTTTGCCAATTGTGTTTTTATTTAATTCTATCTGTGCATATACACGTCTGCGTAAGCCTTAAACCTGCCATCTGTTCCTCCTGTTACAGCCACAGCCTGTAGGAACTCCTCTCCTGCAGTGTCTGTAGTTATAACAATACAGGAAGTGAGATTAAAGGCACCGTTCTCCTTTTGCCCGTTTCAAGTCTCAGTTCCCCTCTGCCTCGTACAAATGCTGACACACTGCTGACGGTCAGTTTGGTGCCATCAGTCTCCCTGAATCCTCACATACTGTCGCCACCGAAGTGATCTGCAGCCGATGATACTGGAGGAAGGAGAGAGGAAATATTCTTGAGAAGATGAAATGTATTTGTACTACTATGTGTTTACTTTGTAAATGGTCTGAAATGTTGATATTCACTCTGATTCTGCTTTTTTAAACCTAATTTTCATACATTTTTAAGAAATGTTCAGACAAAAACAACATATACACTTCTGTTTTTTTAATTGTAACAGCCACTGAAGACTTTATATTTAAACATTTTTTGTTTTACTTTAAAACTATGTTTCTGAATCTCTTTGTTCTGAATTCGCCTTTTTTCAAAATAGAAATATTAAATTAAAAAATTAGAATTGAAAAAATGGAGACAAAATTTGAAATTTGCAGTTTCAAAAGCTGATTTTTTTTTCTTTTTTTTTTTTTTACATGTTTGTATATTTAGATCCAAAAATTTAAGTTTCAGAATTTCAACAAATTGATTCAGGTTGCTCAATTTCAATTCCGGTCAATTTCGGATAAAAAAAATTCAAGTTGAAAATTTTCATTTGTAATTTGAAATTTATTCGAAATGTTTCGATTTGAATTTTTGGATGTGATTCAAAATTGAGCCACCTTTTTTTTTTTTTTAATACTGAAACTTGAATTTTGGGATCTGAACTTGTGAACATTAAAAAAAATAAAAATAAAATTCAGTCTATGAAAGTGCAAACCACAAAATTTCATATATTAATTTCCAAGAGGTGAATTTAGATATATAAAATTAAATTATACATAAATTTAAATTCAGTGGTGTTTAAATTTCAATATTAAGTCTTCAGTGGCTGGTAGATTTTGAATACTTATGTCTCTTACTGCTCCCATAAACTAGCCCTAAACAACTACTGAGCCATAAGAATAGATGTTAATACTCCCAACAACATCCTACCTGACAGGTATCATCGCCAGTACAGTTATGATGCTGGCGAGCATGAAGACAAAGCCAGGGAACCAGTTCAGGGTTGCCTGATAAATCTTAGTAAAGGCAGGAATGTAGGCCAGACCGGCAAACTTCAGCGCCAACTGCAGGGAGGTGAGAGTGGTGCCTGATGGGAAGGAGGTCAAATAGGTTAAGGTGTAAAGGAGTATTTCTGCATTTTTGGGAAATAAACTTAGATACTAATACACCAAGAGTAACATAAGAAATTGATGCTGCTCTTGTATCTGTGCTGTAAATATAAAGCTTGCTGAGCTTAGCATAGAGACTAAAAAAAGGGGAAACAAGTGGTCTGGCTCTTATATATTTTTTGATTTCCTTGTATGTGTGCAGACAGAAATAGGGTTGAGGTTGCGATTATGTGTGTGTTTGCACTGCACTGACTTCTCAAACAGACGCCATGTCAAAGCAAACACAGGAGGGGAAACCCTGACAATGAATAACCCTGCTTCTCCAACCATCAATAAACACAGTCTGTGTGTGTGTGTGTGTGTGTGTGTGTGTGTGTGTGTGTGTGTGTGTGTGTGTGTGTGTGTGTGTGTGTGAGAGAGTGAGAGTGTGTGTGTTTCGACTGCAATATGATGTCACCCTATGACAGATTTCTTTATATGGTCATCTGCTCCAGGCATGCTACTGCAACATTTACATTATGTAGCCTACACTGCTACATGTAGCTACATGCTAACGCTAGGGAAACAAGTAAACTTGGTGGCTGATGTTAATTTTAATGAGATTCAGGTTAGTGTTCGGTTTAGGGAATGCATTATGTCAATGAGTGTCTTCACAAGTATAGCAAGACAATACGTTGTGTGTGTGTTTCAAAAAAAGGAAGCATGACAGCGGCAGAACAGGCTCTTTATGATGCGTCATCTTTTTGACATAAAGCAGCCTGACTGCAGGTTTCCGGTATGCACCACTCCTCCATGTATGCAAACCTGTCGAAAGGTTGCCAAACTCCGCACACACACAGACACACACTAAAGAGTGTATCTTGTTCACAATAAAAGACTGCTTCACAGGTGCCTCGTTTATTCCCTTGGAGATTCAAGAATGAAGCTTGAATGGGGGCCTCAAGTCAGAGAGGATCAATGGGATTTTTTTTCCTGACCTCTCACTGAACTTTAAACTGCTAACTCAACTTTCAAGAAATGCCATGTTGTCATCCTTCTTTCAGCACTTCCTCCTGTTCTCATTGTGACACACTGATCCTGTACTTCTCCATGATGTTTATATATGCTGAAACCATCACTAGCATGTGTTTGCATAATACTGCTGTGTATTTAATTGTGTTGACTGTACAATTATCCCTACTGTCATTGTAACTCATCTGTGGTGCTTTTACAAACCTACTCGCACGCACACACACACACACACACACACACACACACACAGAGGTTGTATACTCACCACATAAGGATGCTGGAACCTGCTGTGACAACAGAGATCTGATGGTGGGCATCGGGATGAGAGCAAATAGGTTGAGTGAGCGAGCTGCGGAGAAATGAACACTGATTAAAAATGTACTTCTCTCTCCACAAGGTTCTTCTGCACATCCCTTCATCCGAAACTGTCAGCTGCTATTTTCTCTCACCCACATCATGTAAAAATATTTTACAATTACTTTTGACTTTTTATGGCATAGTATGTTATGGCATATTTTAGGACATACTATACCATGACTTTTTTAATGATGATGTTAAGGCATACTATATTTTGACATTTTTTATGACATTTTTGTGAAACACTATACTAATAAAAAAAAATTTCATGGTTTTGGGACAGCATACTACACTATGACTTTTTTTCATGGTTTTGGACGACATACTATACTATGACTTTTTTTCATGGTTTTGGACGACATACTATACTATGACTGTTTTTCATGGTTTGGGACGACATACTATACTATGACTTTTTTTCATGGTTTTGGACGACATACTATACGATGACTTTTTTCATGATTTTGGACAACATACTATTCTATGACTTTTTTTCATGATTTGGGATGACATACTACACTGGGACTTTTTTTCATGGTGTTGGACGACATACTATACTATGACTTTTTCACGTTTTGGGATGACATACTACGCTATGACTTTTTCACGGTTTGGGACGACATACTATACTGTGACTTTTTTCATGATTTTGGACGACATACTATTCTATGACTTTTTTTATGATTTGGGACGACATACTATACTATCACTTTTTTTCATGATTTGGGACGACATACTATACTATGACTGTTTTTCATGGTTTTGGACGACATACTATACTACGACTTTTTTTTCATGGTTTGGGACGACATACTATACTATGACTTTTTTTCATGATTTTGGATGACATACTATACTACGACTTTTTTTTCATGGTTTGGGACGACATACTATACTGTGACTTTTTTTTCATGGTTTGGGATGACATACTATACTATGACTTTTTTTCATGATTTGGGACGACATACTATACTGTGACTTTTTTTCATGGTTTGGGACGACACTATACTATGACTTTTTTTCATGGTTTTGGACGACATACTATACTGTGACTTTTTTCATGATTTTGGACGACATACTATTCTATGACTTTTTTTATGATTTGGGACGACATACTATACTATCACTTTTTTCATGATTTGGGACGACATACTATACTATGACTGTTTTTCATGGTTTTGGACGACATACTATTCTATGACTTTTTTTATGATTTGGGACGACATACTATATTATGACTGTTTTTCATGGTTTTGGACGACATACTATTCTATGACTTTTTTTATGATTTGGGACGACATACTATACTATGACTGTTTTTCATGGTTTTGGACGACATACTATTCTATGACTTTTTTTATGATTTGGGACGACATACTATACTGTGACTTTTTTCATGATTTTGGACGACATACTATTCTATGACTTTTTTCATGATTTGGGACGACATACTATACTATGACTGTTTTTCATGGTTTTGGACGACATACTATTCTATGACTTTTTTTATGATTTGGGACGACATACTATACTATGACTTTTTTTATGATTTGGGACGACATACTATACTGTGACTTTTTTCATGATTTTGGACGACATACTATTCTATGACTTTTTTCATGATTTGGGACGACATACTATACTATGACTGTTTTTCATGGTTTTGGACGACATACTATTCTATGACTTTTTTTATGATTTGGGACGACATACTATACTATGACTGTTTTTCATGGTTTTGGACGACATACTATACTCTAACTTTTTTTCATGGTTTTGGACGACATACTATACTATGACTTTTTTCATGGTTTTGGACGACATACTATACTATGACTTTTTTCATGATTTTGGACGACATACTATTCTATGACTTTTTTTATGATTTGGGACGACATACTATACTATCACTTTTTTCATGATTTGGGACGACATACTATACTATGACTGTTTTTCATGGTTTTGGACGACATACTATACTATGACTTTTTTTCATGGTTTTGGACGACATACTATTCTATGACTTTTTTTATGATTTGGGACGACATACTATACTATCACTTTTTTTCATGATTTGGGACGACATACTATACTATGACTGTTTTTCATGGTTTTGGACGACATACTATACTATGACTTTTTTTCATGGTTTTGGACGACATACTATTCTATGACTTTTTTTATGATTTGGGACGACATACTATACTATGACTGTTTTTCATGGTTTTGGACGACATACTATACTATCACTTTTTTTCATGATTTGGGACGACATACTATACTATGACTGTTTTTCATGGTTTTGGACGACATACTATACTATGACTTTTTTTCATGATTTTGGACGACATACTTTTCTATGACTTTTTTTATGATTTGGGATGACATACTATACTATCACTTTTTTTCATGATTTGGGACGACATACTATACTATGACTGTTTTTCATGGTTTTGGACGACATACTATACTATGACTTTTTTCATGGTTTTGGACGACATACTATACTATGACTTTTTTTAATGGTTTTGGACGACATACTATACTATGACTTTTTTTCATGGTTTTGGACGACATACTATACTATGACTTTTTTTTCATGGTTTTGGACGACATGCTATACGATGACTTTTTTTCATGGTTTGGGACGACATACTATACTATGACTTTTTTCATGGTTTGGGATGACATACTATACTATGACTTTTTTTTAATGGTTTTGGACGACATACTATACTATGACTTTTTTTTCATGGTTTGGGACGACATACTATACTATGACTTTTTTTCATGATTTTGGACGACATACTATACTATGACTTTTTTTCATGATTTGGGATGACATACTACACTGAGACTTTTTTTCATGGTGTTGGACAACATACTATACTATGACTTTTTCACGGTTTGGGACGAAATACTATTCTATGACTTTTTTTTCATGGTTTTGGACGACATACTGTACTACGACTTTTTTTTCATGGTTTGGGACGACATACTATACTGTGACTTTTTTATGACTTGGGACGACATACTATACTATCACTTTTTTTCATGATTTGGGACGACATACTGCACTATGACTTTTTTTCGTGATTTAGGACGACATACTATACTATGACTTTTTTAATGCTTTTTGACAACATGCTATACGATGACTTTTTTCATGGTTTGGGACGAGATACTATACTTTTTCATGATTTGGAACGTAATGCTATACCATGACTTTTTTTCATGATTTGGGATGTATCGTAGGGTATAGTATGTCGTCCCAAATCATGAAAAAAAGTCATAGTTTAGTATGCCGTCAAAAAGCATTAAAAAAACGCTGTATGTTGTCCGAAAACATGAAAAAAAAGTCATGGTATGGCATGTCGTCCAACACCATGAAAAAAAGTCATCGTATAGCATGTTGTCAAAAAGCATTAAAAAAGTCATAGTATAGTATGTCGTCCAAAACCATGAAAAAAGTCATAGTACAGTATGTCATCCCAAATCACGAAAAAAAAGTCACAGTATAGTATGTCGTCCCAAATCATGGAAAAAAGTCATAGTGCAGTATGTCGTCCCAAATCATGAAAAAAGACATAGTATAGTATGTCGTCCAAAACCATGAAAAAAGTCATAGTATAGTATGTCGTCCCAAATCACGAAAAAAAGTCATAGTACAGTATGTCGTCCCAAATCATGAAAAAAGACATAGTATAGTATGTCGTCCAAAACCATGAAAAATGTCATAGTATAGTATGTCGTCCCAAACCATGAAAAAAGACATAGTATAGTATGTCGTCCAAAATCATGAAAAAGTCATAGTATAGTATAGTATGTCGTCCAAAACCATGAAAAAAAGTCATAGTATAGTACGTCGTCCCAAATCACAAAAAAAAGTCATAGTATAGTATGTCGTCCCAAACCATGAAAAACAGTCATAGTATAGTATGTCGTCCCAAATCACGAAAAAAAGTCATAGTATAGTATGTCGTCCCAAACCATGAAAAACAGTCATAGTATAGTATGTCGTCCCAAATCACGAAAAAAAGTCATAGTATAGTATGTCGTCCCAAACCATGAAAAACAGTCATAGTATAGTATGTCGTCCCAAATCACGAAAAAAAGTCATAGTATAGTATGTCGTCCAAAACCATGAAAAAAAGTCATAGTATAGTATGTCGTCCAAAACCATGAAAAAAAGTCATAGTATAGTATGTCGTCCAAAACCATGGGAAAAAAGTCATAGTATAGTATGTCGTCCCAAATCAAGAAAAAAAGTCATAGTATAGTATGTCGTCCCAAATCATGAAAAAAGACATAGTGTAGTATGTCGTCCAAAACCATGAAAAAAGACATAGTATAGTATGTAGTATATCAGTTCCTGATTCTTACATTTGCTAGAAAACCAACAAAACCAGCTTTTAGCCATTTGAGTAGAAAATGAAAATGAAAATGAAAGAACTGGCTCAGCTGACCTGCCTGCTCTTGTGGCAACTAAACCTGTTCCTTTGTTTGTAGTATAATGTGTGTTCGGTTCACTGGCTCACGTGGAAGACAGTGAAAGATGTTTTCCATTCCGTGGGACGGTACTGTCGGCATGTCAAGCCACCAAGAACAAAATTACTGAGTTTCTGCTGCCAACAGAAAACTCCATATTAGATTAAAAAAATGGCTCCATGGAAAGTATTTTGATACCTCTAAGCTTCTCCCTAAAATATGTTAAATAAAACTTCACTGAAATGATTAGTAGACATATCAACACATTACCAACAATAGAGGTTATTAAGTGATTGTTTAAGTAATTATCAAGTGACACTAGTTCCAGCTTCTCAAATTTGGAAGTGTTTGTTCCTTTTTTCTGTTTCATATCATAATGTAAACTGATCTTTGGGTTTTGAACTGTTCATCAGACATGGTTAAGACGAGATGATAGAGTATGTTCCTGCTGTATTTTGTTATTGAAAGTGGAACAAAGTGGTGAGTGTACAGGAAAGTTGTGGCTTTGGTCAGGTTAGTCATAAAACTGCAGGAAGAAAACATGGCCTGCAACGGCAGGATTTTCTGTTGGGAGGGGTTCAAATGTTCATCGTCCTCAGTCTGAGATACTCACCAAGGTAGAACGTCAAAGTTGTTGTGACGAAGGACATGAAGTAAATCCCCGTGGCAAATGACAGCATGCCGATCAGGATGAGCGCCACGTCGCTGGCACAGCGGCGGAACACCGTAACACCAAGGAAACTGGTGATGAAAATTAAACAGCCTGCTGCGTTCCCATAACCCACCTGGAGCAAGAGAGAGAGAGAGAGAGTGAGCAAAAGATAATTTCAGCTGATGCTAGTCTGTGTTAGTATCTGATCATTTTATTGGATCAATTTTAAATCAACAAAACCCTGTTATTTTATCTTTGAAGCACCAAAATCATAAATTCAAGACTGAATACAACAAGAGCAAAATGTCACCTGAGCAGCATTCCAGCTGAGTGGCTCTTTGAGCACAAAGATGCCCAGTATTTCTACGGCTCCACCCACTGCAGAGGTGTACAGCATGGCAGCTGCAAACAAGAGAGCCACGTTCAGCATGCTTCTCCCAGCAGGAGCTTCCACGGGAACTTCGCTGGAGTCATGAGAGAGGAGGTGGCAGTTGTCCTCTGGCTCGTTGTTGGATACTGGTTTGACCTTCATTTAAGATGGACACATGGTAACACATATTTAACATCTGCATGAGCTCTAAACTGATCAGCTGTTGCAGTAAAGGCTAAATTTGGGGATTAAAGGCTGAAAATGTGGCTCTGGTTGCTTTGCTTTTGCTCTAAAATACATAGAGTTGACAGGAGTGAGTTTATTCCAGTGTATGGATCCAAGTGTTTGAAATTAGAGGTAGAGTGTAGCTTGAGCAATGCAGGTGAACTGCACTTGCATCATTCACTCCAGTAACATACAGTAGGACATAGTTCCTTGCATGGCATAGGAGGAAACTGGTCAGGTGACTTATCATCAGCTCAAAAATACTTTTAAAGGTGGGGCAAGGTTGAGTGACAACAGGGACGCATTGTTCAGACTCTGGCTTTTGGAACTGTAGCGTAAAGCAAACAAAAAATAAAATATTTTTTTTATAGGGAACAGAAGCCAAAATATAATGGCAGCTGGGTTTTTGTTTCAACTTTCACTCTTATTAAACCGTCACTATGACTAAAATGAGTGGTTAATTATTTCTTATTGGTAAATTAGTCATTAAGTCAACAGAGAGTTAGTATCTTTATTTCTATTTCAAACAGGAAACAAAAGTTTATCTCAATAATAATTAGACTAGATTATAAAACCTAAATATAGTATTTTTATTACAGGTCCGTAGCTAGATCCCAGTGCACCGGTGCAGCCTTAGCTTACATAGACACAAATATTTAAACACACACACACTGACCTGCAGCAGGACTATGGAGTGTATGAGGCAGAGCAGGTGCAGCAGTGTGCTCACAGTGAGCAGGATGGTCCCATTTCCCAGACTGGAGCTGTACAGCAGGAACAGATGACCCGACATGAGGCTGCCCACCAGACCTGCTATCCCATACAGCAGCTCCACCTTCATCATCACCTGCATGGGACACGGACACACGTTATGTTGTTTAAATGTTGACCTCATGTCCTGACTAAATACAACGTTCACTGTCATTCTATGACATTTTTTTTGCAAACTATACTATGAGATTTTTTACAATATTTTTTTGACATACTATACTATGACATTTTTATAATATTTTTATGGCAATCTATTCTACGAAAAATTTGTATGATTATTTTTATAGCATAGTATACCATGACATTTTTTATGGCACACTATATTATTACTTTTCATGATATTTTTATAGCATACTTTACTATGACACATTTTTAAATGATATTTCTATGACATTTTTTAAGGCATATTGTGTGATGACATGTTTATTATAATTCTAAGACATACTATTATATGATATTTTTATTATATTTTTTAGCATACAATACTATGACACTTTAAATGATATTTTCATGGCATACTATACGGTGACATTTTAGGGCATACTTTACTACTGCTACTACAACATCATTTTTTTAATGATATTTTTAAAGCAAATTATACTATGACATTGTTTAAGGCATACTATACTAGGGACATTTTATATATTTTTTCATCATACTATACCATGACATGTTTTTATAATATCTTTATGACATACTATACTGTGGCATTTTTAAGGCAGGAACAGATGAGGCTGCCCACCAGACCTGCTATCCTGCTATTATAATGGCTAATATTATCGTTTTTGTTTTTGTCTTTCTATTTGCATATGCTTTTGTGTTTTAAATCAACATTTATGTGCATTTATAAAGGAATGACATGCAAGTTGGCTTATTAGGTCTGACTGTTATGAAAATACTTTATAACAAATGACAAACTGCCAAACATGGGCTAATATCATTAAAGTTGCCCTATGATGTAAAATGCTTTCTTAGAATGATCAAAGTTGGCTATAATTTTGTTGACTAATGATACTGAAAAATAATCTTAATACAATACAATCCTAAGTGGTCTTCATATTGTATTATAATTGAAAAGCTGGGAGCCCTATCTGAGAGCACTGACCTTGGAGCGGTCAGCAGCGGTGGAGGAGAGCGACACCAGCGTCATCACGCCGGGCCAGAAGGCGCAGAATCCCCCGGACAGCCCGAAGACAACCCCCGCGCCGTACATCACCTCCAGAGGGAAGCGGAATATCACCACCAGGAGCAGGGCGAGCCTGGACAGCAGGTACCCGCTGAGGGGCACTATGATGGGGACTTTCCTCCAGCCGCGGTCACCTAACCTGGCCAGCAGCATCGAGGGTATGATCGGAACCAGCCTGATGATGAGGTTGTAGATCATAAAGAAGTCCGTCATGAACTTCTGCTGGCTGTCCCCCGTGGAGAGGTGCGCATCGGGGTAGGTGGCGTTGGCAGACCGGTCCTTGGCCACCATCTGCAGGGCGGTGTCGAAGAAAGTGCTGCCCAGCTGCTCCAGCACTAACACCGGCCATATCTGCCGGAGAGCCGTGAAGGCGGCTTGACACAGAGTCGGCATGACCATGATCAGACTTTAACTCACTGCCTCCACTAAGACTTCCTTAGTAAAGTCCAAATCACACTGAATGCGAACTAATACAGAAGTAAATAAAGTTACTCTGATGCAGTGAAGGACGCGCTGGTTCTTCCCACCAAGAGTCAGTGTATGTGCAGTGGAGCCAGAGAGGGTGAAAATGAACACACTGTCTCACGCCCACTTCCTCAAACGCGCTCACACACCACGCCTGATGACACTGAACAGTGTGTGAGAGACACGGGAAACCACCCCGCCAAACTCTGCCATACAGTTTAGAGTTAACAATCTTGTTCATGACTGTAGGTATCAACGTTTAAAAGTCTTAAAGGGATAGTTCACCCCAAAATCACAAATACATATTTTTCCTGTCACTTGTAATGCTTCTTATCAGTTTAGATTGTTTTGATGTGAGATGCAGGGTGTTGGAGATATCGGCTGTAGAGATGTCTGCCTTCTCTCCAATATAGTGGAACCAGATGGCACTCAGCTCGTGATGCTCAAAGCGGCAAAAAACTACATTTGAAAAACTCAGCAGCAATGTCTCTTTCCAGAACTTATGACCTGGTTACTCGAAATAATCCACAGACCTTACTGTGAGCAGTTTCATTTAGGAACTATTTTCTTTCTTCAGAACTACTCCCGCCAACAATATCACTGTGCAGAAGGAAGCGTGCATCTACTCATGGATGTGAGGCTGATGCTTGTGACATGGTGAGATGTAAGCATTAATGGCATCCTCCTCTCGGCTGAGCTGTTATGTTAGCTAGCTCAGTGGTGGCACGGTTCCTTCGGTGTGGTGATATGGTTGGCGGGTTTATTTCAGTAGAACGAAAATAGTTCTGACATGAAACTGCTCACAGTGAGCCTAAGTGCTATATCTTACAGTATGACACACAAGATTACCATGACCTGGATGACTGAGAATCTCCACCAACATGCTCACAAAGAGGTAAAGAAAAATATGTATTTTTGATTTTGGGTTGAACGGACCCTTTAAAAGAAAAACACTTGACTGAACAGAGCACAAACGAGAAAGTAAAACAAACAAAAGAGCTGGTATTACTCTGGGTCTCTGTGGTATGGTATCTAGAAAGAAATGTCAGACCACAATGATCATCATGCGACAGCCAGAAAATCCATCTCAGAGCAGTTTTGTGCAGGAACTATTTTCTTTCTACAGAACTACTCCCGCCGACCATATCACTGCGCAGAAGGGAGTGTGCATCTGCTCGTGTTTGTTGCAGTATGAGATGTAAACATTAATGACGTCCTCCTCGGCTGAGCTGTTATGTTAGCTAGCTCAGTGGTGCTAGGTGAGCTAGCAGTAGATGCACACTTCCTTCTGTGTGGTGATATGGTCGGGGGGTGTATTTTGGTAGGAAAAAAAAGTTTAGACAAGAAACTGCGCACAAAGAGGCAGAGTAAGAAGAAAAATATGTGTTTTTGATTTTAGGTTGAACTGCCCCTCTAAAAGAAAAACACTTGACTGAACAGAGCACAAAAGAGAAAGTAAAATGAAGAGAACAAGCAGTATTACTCTGGGTCTCTGTGGTATGGTAGCTAGAAAAACATGTCAGACCACAATGATCATCATGCGACAGACAGAGAGAATCTCAATCTGAAACTAATTTCATTTTTGTTTGCTTTTCTATTACAGTTTTTCTCGATTGTTTACACACATTTTCTGAAAGCATGCCTCATACTCTCAGAGCTCTACACACAAATCAAAAAACACACACACAATGGGCAAAACCCCTCAATTCTCCTGCAAAATGAAACTTTACATTCAAAACAATGTTATTTCTTCTCAAAATGGTATTTTGTTTTCAAATGACACACACAAACCATCATATGAATAGACATTTATAAGAACCAGTTGAACACTGATGTGCTCAATGACTTCGGCCTTTTTTTTGTTCAGTGTTACACTTACTACAGACAGTACATACATAAGTGTGATGTAAAACATTTTAGAATATTGTTTTTATACTCAGAACACACAAATACACGGTAACAAATATATTTTATTTTTCCCACAAAAACAATGTACACAGTGTACATCCCAACCAACACAAAGTTGCACATACAGTGGTCTACATACAAAACAACAGATGAATTTACTGTATACAGTTACAGTAAAAAAACAAAAAACAAAACTATGCTGCCACATGGTCAACCAAAGTGGCTCGGATCTCATCAGAGATTATGGTCCTTGGCCTTCCTCGTCCTCGTCCTCCCCGTCCTCCTCCTCTTACTCTTAGTCCTCTGGCTCTGGCTCTGTTTCCAATGTTGGCATCCATTGCTCCAAAACAGAAAAGCTCACCTGTTGCCCCTTTATGCTAAAGCTCTGATTGCTAATTGTAAAACTGTGTGACAGGCGTTTGCCCATGTGATGAGTCAGTGTGCATAGTAGGGCAATTAACTTTAGAATTTTGAATGACAGTGTGTTCCTTGTGAAAACAAGAGATTTTCTTCATGAAAATTGTGCCAAATGCAGAGAATTGTGTGTAGTGTTTTGAAAAAAAGTGTGTTTTAGAACTGCAATTTGAGTGTAAAGGAGGAATTGTGCTTGTAGTTTAGCAGAATTGGTTCAGGGGGTTGGTGCATGAGTTACAAGTTGTGGTCATTGTGTCTCAAGTACCAGTATTTGTGTGTAAACAATTGAGAAAAACTGTAATCAACATGTTTAGAGTGCAAAATGTGAGAACACAGTATAAAAAAAAAAAAAAAAAAAGTCCATTACATATTCCCTGAGTCTTCCAGTTGCTTGATTTTTCCAACCATCAATCAAAAAAGCCAAAGAGATTCTCTTTAAATGATATAAAATAAGAAACAAACAGCAAATCCTCACAATGGAGGAGGTAGAACCAGTTTAGGTTTTGGACCATAAATGAGAGCGACAGTGTACACTTGTTTTTTGTTTTCAGTGTGCTTGTGATGGTTGAAAACTGATGTAAACTGTATATACATGAAACTAAAGAAGAGCCCTTCTGTTTTTAAACACAAAAAACCATATTATTCTCTCTTACTCAATTTATTTTTCAATCAACACTTGAATTTGTGCATTTTCATTAAAAAAAAATGAGAAAAATGCATTTTTGTCAAAGATAGTCATTTTTAAGTATAAAATAAACTTCACATTTACATTTTTTTTTCTAATTTCCTTACATCAGTTTGAATTGTATAAATGAAAAAAATAATATTAATAATACTGAAAATAATACTCTGTTTGGGGGCGGCACGGTGGTGTGGTGGTTAGCACTCTCGCCTCACAGCAAGAGGGTTGCCGGTTCAGTCCCAGGCATGGGAGCCCTTCTCTGCGGAGTTTGCATGTTCTCCCCGTGTTGGTAACTCTAAATTGTCCATAGGTGTGAATGTGAGCGTGAATGGTTGTTTGTCTCTATGTGTGTCAGCCCTGCAATAGTCTGGCGACCTGTCCAGGGTGTACCCCGCCTCTCGCCCGATGTCAGCTGGGATAGGCTCCAGCCCCCTAACGACCCCCAACAGGATAAGCAGTTACAGAAAAAGGATGAATAAAGAGTACTCCCACTAATATTCCATTAGCATTTGCCTCTCATGACATAGATGGCACAAAAAAGTGTCCATGAACGTAGAAGGTCAAGGAAACCCGTAACGTGATGTCCTCATATGAGGACACAGGGTCTCAGGAGGATAGAGGCTTGACATTTTTACAATTTGAGAATGTAAGAATTTCTTTAGGCCTACAACACTAATATATATGTGGCTCTAGAGCTGCAGCCCCTGAGTTAACTGGTAATCATAAGCTCATTAACATGAAGAACCACTCAGAAATCCCACATGTACAGGTTTTGTTTTTAATGAGAAAATATTCATAATATGTATAGTAGGTGTATAACTGTGAGCCTTACATGTGCTATAAAATAACAAAGCAGAGTATGAGCATACAAGTGGTTAACATAGGAAAAGAGGTTATACTGTATACTGTATAATAAGATTGCTTCAACACACACACACAGACAGTCCCACACTGAAGCTCGGGCGCTCCTGCAGGTGAAAACAAGCTCCCAGTATTTTAAAATGATAAATAAATCATCTCTGCACCATGAATTCAAACAACAAAAGCATAATAATAATAATAATAATAATAATTATAATAAATCACACAATTAGAACTCCTCTGAGTGTGCATGATGTCTGTTACCATTTCAAAAGCTTTGTATCCAATGAGAACTCAAATTTCAATTGTGTCCTAAAAGATGACATGAGGACAGCGTGTGTGTGTGTTTGTGTACAATAAAACAGTTTTACAACGTGCTGCAGCAGCTACAGTAAACTAGGGAGGAAGCCATTTGCTTTTGTTGCTTAAAACTCAAATCGTGCTGTGAATAAAGCTCAGATACAGTAGATGCTCAGCTGGCATCCAGAACAGGCCACTGTAAAACTATCATCCGTCACAAAGGATCTGTATCACCATGCCATTCATCCTGAATAAAAAATGTCTGTTCACTCTCCTCTGCAATCGAATATCTCTCACATGGTAAAGCAAAAAATACCATTTTGTTCATCCTTTAAGTCATGTCGCAAAATGACTCTCACATCAGCGTCAGCGGCACTGTACCTCAACACAATGTTCTGCTGCACCACCATCAAATCTCAGTCTCAAAAAATATTTTTCATCACATGTCCGAAAACAAGACAGAGGAGGATTCTGTGGAACCAATGTTGGTTTTGTTTCGGGGGAAATGGGCACATCGCATAGGCACGAGTCCTCGGTTCTTACTTCCTCTTGGTGGCTGCTGGCACTACGTTTCCCTCAGAGAGCAAATAGATAATTAAATAGAGTCAGATAAGTTGCACTCAGGCTGGGACTGTCCCAATAAATATAATAGAGAGTCATTATTGTCAAGGGTTAGTATGTGTCCCACAATTCTTTATCTTCTGTGCAAGTTTACCTCAGTTTTAATGATATAGAATTTATTCAGTGTGTTTGTGAGCAAACACAAAGGTCAGTGCCTGGCCGAAGGACACTTACAGGACAAGACACGCTAGCAGATGCTGTGATCGACCTAGGGTTTACAGGATAATCTTTCTCACCATCTTCCTGACATCCTTATGCCGAAAGAAAATCTCAAAGGCTTCAATAAACAAGCTAAAAAGACTGACAAACAAAATCACTTTGCTACTTTTCAGTTAAAGTGGTTCAAAAATACTGTTTGTACAGCCACGCTGACACATTTCTACTTTCAATTCTCATTTAAAGGAACAGTTCACCCCTTATCGAGAATACATATTTTTTCCTCTTACTTGTAGCGCTACTGATCAGTCTAGATCATTCTCGCTTAAGCTGCTGGGTGTTGGAGATATCCACCGTAAAGATGTCTGCCCTCTCTAGAATATAATGGAACTAGATGGCATTCGGCTTGTGGTGCTGGAAATGCCAAAAACATTTGAAAAACTCAACAGCGATGCCTCTATCCAGAAATCATGACCCTGTTGTGAGCAGTTTCATATAAGAACTATTTTTTTTTGCTACTGAACTACACCCACCAACTATATCACCACGCAGAAGGAAGCGTGCATCTACTGCTAGCTGCCATATCTTCACTTAGCTAGCTAACGTTACAGCTTAGCGATGAAGAATGCCATTAATATTTACATCTCGTGCTGTCATAAGCATGAGCCTCTTGTCCATGAGTAGATGCACACTTCCTTCTGCTTCCTACCCATAATCAAAAATACATATTTTTCTTATTGCCTTACCTCTTTGTGAGCAGTTTCATGTCAGAACTATTTTCTTTCTATGGAAATATATCCGCCAACCATATCACCACACAGAAGGAAGCGTGCATCTACTGCTAGCTCACCTATCAATACTAGCTAGCTAGCTAACGTTACGGCTTACCCAATAAAAACACCATTAATTACACTCATGAACAAGAGTCTCGTGCTGTCACAAGCACGAGACTCTTGTTTGTGAGTAGATGCACACTTCCTTCTGCTTCTGATTTAAAATCAGAAATATATATTTTTCTTCTTACCTTACCTCTTTGTGAGCAGTTTCATGTTGGAACTATTTTCTTTCTATGGAAATATACCCGCCAACCATATCACCACATAGAAGGAAGTGTGCATTTACTGCTAGCTCACCTATGACCACTAGCTAGCTAGCTAACGTCACAGCTCAGCTGAGGAGAGCACCCTTAATTTTTACATCTTATGCTGTCAAAAACAAAGCCTCCTGTCCGTGAGTAGATGCACTCTTCCTCCTGTGGGGTGATATGGTTGGCAGTTGTTTGGTACAAAGAAAATAGTTCCATGAAACCACCCACAACAAGGTCTGTGGATTATCTTGAATAAACAGGTCATGATTTCTGGAAAGAGACACTGATGTTGAGTTTATAAAATTCATTTTTTTTGCAGCACCACAAGCCTAGTTCCATCTAGTTCTGTTATATCGGAAATAAGGCAGACATCTCTACTGCCAATATCTCCAACACTCGGCAACTCACATCAAAACAATCTAGACTGATAAACAGCACTACAGGTAAGGGGCAAAATATGTATTTTTGATTTGGGGGTGAACTGTCCCCTTAAAGACAATCCTCTAGGCTACAGGGATTACTCCTGTTTCAATGTGTTTAGTTTTGAAGCTGAACTTTGCTTTCCACACCTGGACAATCCACAGTATCGCAGTAAATCATTCATCGTTCATTTAAAACAGGAAGTCACATCCTGTAAAATCAAAGCTCACAATATATTTAGTAAAAAAACTGACAACCCCAACACATGAACCTCCCCTGTTACGTTATTATCATACAAAATGAGCAGAAGTTGAGCCTGTAGTTAGGGCCTGTTAATGAGCCTTTGCAATGTCGGTTACCTTCTGCTTGTTGTGTGCTTGTGTCAGGTTAGGAAAGGAGTGTCATTCCATGCACACAATCAGAAACTTCTTAAATAGATTTTTTAAAAGCGTAGGCGGACTGTTCTCTAAATAACAACATTCTGTTTTTGGTAAAACAACTTTTTTTTTTTTATAAAACGCTTTTTCAATATTTTTCATCAAACTTTATCCTCAGCTAGCAAGGTATAGTAGATACACGGCAGTCGCCCTCACTGGAATCTTAACATACATGTTCATATATCAAATACACAATCCTACCTCAGTATAATACATGAAACAACTGCTTACATCAGAAAGCACAGGTCAACAAAGCGACGTAGCCAGCGAAGGTAAAATAAGTGATTTACTTTAGGATATAAAAGCCCTCGACCCAGCCCTTTATTTCATACACACTCTGACTGAAGTGACGCAAACATGACCCGCAGTTAGCTTCCCTCTTTCCCATGTGTCCGTCACTTAATAGACATGAAGTCACTGAAGAATAGTGTTTTATAGACAGACTTTCTATCTAATGTGGTATTTTCTCTAAGGTCTACTGAAACTGCAGAATAAGAGAAGATAAAATACATCATACATATCGTGCATCCAACAATCACTGACGATCTAAGGCAAAGTTGAACCTTGATGCTAGTTTTTCAAATTTCCTCGCTAGCATTCAACAGTTCAAGGACCCTCAAGTCGGCACTTAAGATTTATTGCAGATGCTTAAAAGGATTGCAAAAGCTCCCACCGACATGCCGTACATGTGTTATATCTGTGGTGTGTTGTGGCACTACAGGATGCAGAAGGTTAAACTTTACGGGCTCTGAAGGTGATGCTCCCATTTGTTTAAGTGCCTGGAAAACATTGCAGCATCATCAAAATCTGACAGATATCAGGCCTCGCTTTGTCTCCTCTCTTTAACTCCTTTCAGTTAAAAGTTTCTTCCTAGTCACTCTGCATATGCCTGTTGTCGTTTGCAACCCTCTCCACACATTTTGAATTGAACATTGGGGTTATTATCAAGCACCCACTGCCAAAACCATCATCAGCAAGTCTCAGGCAACCAGTCAAAATAAAATCTTTAGATTGATTCTTTAGATCTCAGCCCATATTTCAATAAAAAAAAAACAGGTAAATGAAAAATCCTATGAATATTTACGTCATTCAGCGTCTACCAACTATTAAAAACCTTCAATTCCCAATGCACTTCTGAGCAGCGCTCTTAAACCACCATCAAACCCTTTCAAAGTGTCTCTTGCATCATCTCAACACTTCAAATGTCTCTCACGTACTCAGTCTCTTCACATACTGTCGGCCTTCAATCCTCTAAAATCCACAACTCGATGCATCTCTTCGATGAGCCCCATTGGTCAAGCCAGTGGGTCATGTGATCAGAATACTATGAATGAAATAAATACTGTTTCCTTTCCACATCGTCGCTGCGTTTTTCCTTCAGTCTCTTCCTCCTCCTTCCCTCTCGGTCCCTTAACTGTCTCTGGAAGGAGCAGTCTACTCCTCCTCCTCCTCTTCCTCCTCCTCTTCTTCTTCTTCCTCTCCTTCCTCGTTGGCATAGATACCGGCTTCCCACTTCCGCGCCATGTCGCTTTTCCTCCTGGTGACGCGAGTGGCCTCCAGAACCTGTCAATCGCAAGACAATCAATTAGATCTGAGCACAGTCTGAGTTAATGGTTAGCATAAAGTGTTCACTGAAAAAAACCCATGCTTTTCCACGGCTCAAGGGATATAACAGAATCACAAAAACAAGACACACCACAGTGGCTTTAAAAAGGCATGCAGTGTATATCAAAAACTGAGGGAGCGCTTGGTTAAACCATCCAGCAGTAATGGAGTCCTTAAGACGTATCTATCACAATAAACCACCAAATGAAGCGCACCTGCAGTATTTGACGGTAAAAAACAAAAGTCACTTTACTCCATGTCAGAGAGAGTTTCATGCTTTATCACTAGATTTGCTCCATTAATATATGTTCCCCAATTACCGTTCCCCCAAGGCCCACACATTCACACACACATAAGCTCATCTACACACACAGGAAAGACGTCTTTGTGAGCAGGGATCCAAGGTGAAGGGAAGACTGTGGGTAGAAAATGATGGACGCTAAATGATTGCCAAACACTGAGCCCTACTTAAGCTTCTACTTGAGTAGTAAGTAGAAGTGTTGATGCTTGCTAATATGTCTACGACCTCCAGCTGATGGTGATCACAACACAGACATACACCACATATAACTAACTAACTTAGAAAAGCTTATCTTTTTAAAAACATATTATTTAACAGTTGTATACTGTTTGAATAAAACATGCTGTGTATTCAGAAGGAAAAAGATGATATATTTGAAACCATATATACATTAATTTGACAGAAAAGAATCATTATCTGAGGTTTATTATCCAAGAACTGGACATTTATTCAGTTTTGTCATCCAAAATAATGAAATAATAATAAAGCTATACAATGCAGGACCGTCTGTAAACATGCTCGCTGGTGAAAGTAGAAAATGCCAACCATGGGTTCACTCTGGATTGGCATTTCGCCTCACTATATTTGTGTTTTTTTAAATGCCTGCTGCTTACAGTCTGACAGCTTGTTGGTACCTTTTTGTAAAGCCTCAACTTCATCTGAGCGCTGTGGGGGTACACGCCCATAAATGATCCGAACACAGAAAATATAAAGAAAATAAGAAACTACAGGCAGAGGGCAGAGTGAAGACAGATAAAGGGATTACTTCTTTTTAGGAAGATCCTGCATAGTATTTCTTTAAGTAGCGCACATCTCCTATTTTATTTTATTACTGGTGCTGTATATGTGTTGTATACAAGGGGAGGCAAATGCATAACACTGTGCATTGGTGGAGGGGAGGTCAAAGGTCACACCAAATCCATGGACAAGCACATGCAGCACCAACACCACAGAGCAGAACAGTAATGCAGTGAGACCAGAAGCAGACCTGGGATCAGATAAGTGACGGTCAAAGGTTTCGAACTAAAACAATGCATTCCCATCTATATGGGTCGGACCACTTTCATATACGGGGGGCTGAGAGAAGTGACATAGTTTGTGTTCCTTCCTGTTGACTCATCTACAATGTTGTGACCATTTCTTGGGGAAGAAGAAAGTGTTTGCTCATGGAAAACTCCGCTCTTGCAGCTCTTCTGTATTTGGTAACTTTCTCCTCTTTGTCAGCTGAACTTAGGTCACCCTCTGAAACAAATAGCTTTAATATCCTCTCCTAGTCACTGTGTATAATAATTTCAAGGCAGCAGTAGCTCAGTCCAAAGGAACTTGGCTTGGGACCCAGAGGGTCACCGGTTCAAGTCCCTGTATGGATCAAGTATGGAGCATGGACTGGTATATGATATAGAGTGTGCTGTCTTGGTCTATTAACCCATAATGATCTTCAGCAGTTACAGAAACAGGCCAAATATACACGGGAATGCATCACTTTTTCTGAGACTTTACATTTTAGTCTGACCCAGATCTGTCAGTGAAGGCCGCTCATGGAGTGAACAGGTTTGAGGTGAGACAGGTACCTCATTGGTTACCTCGTTGGCCAGCAACAAACGGGCATACTGACCGACCAGCAGGAGGGAAGCAACAGTACAAAGAGTCAACACATGTGATGGATAAACAATAACAACATCAGCGGGTGACAACAACCCTTGCAGTATATGATCTGTTGGTGCCATGTCATTCATTAATCTATTCTCCTCTGTGAATATTAAATCAAGTGTATGGTGCTTATGAACAGGTGGAGAAGTGAAACGTCTGTGACATTTCCTGGTGATGTAACTTTTTCCCACCATGTGAGCCAATCATTCTTCACACAGTTATTATGACAGTTTAGTCCGCCACAATACAATACTTCTCAGCAGAGACCTAATTCTGAATAATGACACACTGCCAGACGTATTCAGATACAAAAAAAATGGGAAAGATGGAGTCAGGACAGAAATCCCCCAGCGTCTGTGACTTACTTTCAGTTTCACTTCCTGCTTCAGGCTGGGAAATTCCCTTTGGTGTTATACAGTATTAGCTAATGCCAGCAGGCTAAGGATGGAAGCATTCAGCCATGTTGACATTACCAATTCCCACTGAGCCACAAGAGCCAAACAAGCACGTAATGTGGGATGAGCTGGGGTCACTCACTACACTTTGGCAGCTTTGTTGCATGTGTCTTATGTCCAGACGTTCAACAAGAACTTCGACAGGCTTATTTAGTTACATTTCATTTACTGACAGTAAGAGTTGTCCTTCCTCTGCTAATCTAGTTTATCAAGGTTCAAACACTCACACTGTTGTCCTCTAGCTTCTCCCTCCTCTTGACTTTGTGTGTTTCATAGTCTTCCATTAGCGTCTGCATGAAGTTTTTGGGCCGTCCTCCAGAGTCCTCGCTGCCGGCGTCAGACAAGGCTCCGTCTGAAGGCGAGGGTGAGACAGGTGGTGCAGGTCGAACCTTCTCGATTTTTCCTGCACATCACGGAAAAAAGTTAGATATGTCTGTTGGAGCATGGGTGGCAAGTTCTACTGCAACAACAACACCTTAGTGCTCACTAACCTGGTGCTGTCTTTGCTGTCAGTGTGAGTCTTGCTGGCAGGCTGTTGCTCTTCATCTTATCTGCTGGGGAAATCTTAGTCTGCTGCATCCCCGACCTCACAGAACCGAGACTGTTGTATGAAGGGTTGCTGGGGCGGACGATAACAACAGGTTGCTCCTTCCTCTGTTTCTTCAGCTCCTCCTCCCTCTGCTGAGCCGCTCGGATCTCCTCTTCAATCATGGACAAAGTTCGCTGCTTCTTGGAGCGCAGGCGGAACGGGCCGCTCGCTGCCTCTGCCTCAGGGCCTCGTGTGGCTGCCGCCGTGCTGCGCAGTTCGGCTGCTTCGGAGTATTTGCTGAAGTAGCTGAATTCTGGTTTTTCTGGGCTCGGAGGAGAAGGGGGACGGTAGACTGGGGTCGGCCTGGAAACTGGAGCTGCACAGACAGGTGCAGGAGCTGGAGCCGGGGCTGAGGAGGCGAGAGCTCTGGCATAAGAGGACTGGATTTTGATTCTGGGGCCTCCGTCTCTGGGTCTCTGGGGTGGAGAGACAGGCTGAGAAGGAGGTGGAGAAGGCGTCTGGAGCTGTGTTTGCTGTGCTGGACTGGAGGGCTGCTGCTGCTGCTGCTGCTGCTGCACAGCATGTTCGGACTCTGAAGGCTTCTCTTGGGCAATGACTCTTACTTCTGGTCGTCTGTCTGGCTGAGGCGACACGTCGAATGGAGCAGGACTGGAGGACACTGGTGACTGGAGGCTGGGAGCTCCACCAGAAGACACAGGAGAGGAAGAAACTGGCACTGGGCTACTCGTAGAAACTGAGGATGGAGACACAGGGGCGCTAGGTTGGGAGGAATTCAAGTCAGATGCCTGCCACTCCCCTCCATCCCGAGCTGCCAGGGCATTTTGGATGGCATTTTGGACAAGTACCCCTGCGTGGTACTCCAGGTCGACTTCCGTTGGACTGCTGCTGGTCTGCCCATTGACTGGCGTGGTGGGCTGGGGGGTGGGCGGTGACACCGGGGTAAGCGGCAGCGGGGTAGGCGGTAGCGAAGCCCCGCTGTCAGAAACGTTATCCAAGCTAAACACAGTGGTGTCCTGAGAACGGACAGATAACTCGTCTAACCCTGAGTCAGACTCCTCTGGGTGGAAACCTGGATTGAAATGGCTCTTCCCTTCCTCCTCATCAGGCAGGATTGTCATTACAGCTCGTGCACAAGTGAATTCTGTCGCAATTCCTTCATCAGACCAGGTCACGTGACCCTCCCCGGTTTCTTCGACAATGTCACTGCTCCCCTGGCTGCCCCTGGATTTTGAAAAAGGTTTGGCGGAGTATATTTGAGGAGCTACGTCCCTCTTGGTTTGTCCCCCTTGGAGAAACTGCTTCCTGGCAGAAGAGAAGTCGATCTGCTCCTCCACAATGTCGTCTTTCCTGTTTAGCTCAGGATCGAAGGTTACCATGGTGGGAGGACCTGACACCTGGGGCTGCAAATAGAGATGGGAGGACAGAATACAAAGGAGAGTTAGAAGGTTAGAAGGAAATGTACAACAACAAGGATCACCCTCGCACGAAATATAAAAAGCTCAACAAATCTAACACTGATGATCAAACATCATCTTCATATCCTGCGTCACTGGTCCTATGTGTGTGTGAGTTACCTGTGTGTATGTATAAGTTTGACCCTGTTTCTGCTGTTTCCTCTCCTGGTATTTCTTGAGAGACTCAAGCTGCTCTGCATCCAGCTGTTCTTCCAAAGGAACCTAAAATTAATAATAATAATAATTAAAAAAATCAACCAAAAGACCAATGAGTCAGTTTGTCAGGAGGTCGATGGAGTCAAAATTGAAAACAAAGATGAAATGGAGGCTACCTCCTGGGGAGGGTTCCACCAACGCTGGGCGATGCCAGGGTTTTTCTTCACTGCCTGGTCTTTGATCAGCTCCTGACGCTCACGCTCCAGCTCCTGAACCTGGGAAAGGAGGAAAGAGGGCGATGAATATTCAGGCAGCATGGTGGTGCATGGTGTCCCAGTGGATGAGTGGGTGCTCTCCAGGTACTCCCGCTTCCTCCCACAGTCCAAAGACATGCAGGTTAATTGGTGACTCTAAATTGTCCGTAGGTGTGAATGTGAGTGTGAATGGTTGTCTGTCTCTATGTGTCAGCCCTGTGATAGTCTGGCGACCTGTCCAGGGTGTACCCCGCCTCTCGCCTAATGTCAGCTGGGATAGGCTCCAGCCCCCTAACGACCCCCAACAGGATAAGCAGTTACGGAAAAAGGATGAATAAAGAGTACTCCCACTAATATTCCATTAGCATTTGCCTCTCATGACATATTAGCAAACAAAAACAGGAGAAAGATTAGAAGTCACTTTGCCCCTGCTCCCATCCAATGGACTGTGTTCAGGGTCTGCTGACAGGTGTTACAGGAAATACCTGCTTTCCATCGCCTCACCAACCAGCTGTTTGCTAGAGATCAAGAGATAGGCTCACAAACACTGCAACTCGACTGATAATGATCTTGTTTTCCATGTTTTGTTTTATATTTGTTTCCACTGGTCATCACTGTTCCCTTATCTGTGATGACAATATGAACCACAACTAACCTTGTGGGCGGTCGCATCATGTGCTCGTGTTACACAGGATTAATACACTTTCAATTTGAAAACTGCTTTCCCTTAAACTCTAATTTCTCGATTTTATGAGTTGATTTTTTATGATTTGAACTGTATTGTGATGAGTACAGTATAAGCTGTATGTAAAGATGTAGATGAATCAAGTACAAACATATAACCTAATACCGTACCTGAGAAATAATACATTTTGTACATTTTTAACTCAACACTTTGGGACTATTTCCACACATATTCATATTTTTTAGGCCTGTGTTTTAATGCTGAAGCTGGTTTCTTAAACCTTAGAGAAAAGGCCTGACTTGTCAACTTTGAGTGAAAGCCATGAATATATACTGTACTTCTCTTGAGCAGGGTTGATTAGTTCATGGGCCACATACAGCACACCGACTTCCCATTAACCTCTGTGAAGAAATAGGATCTGGATCATTTGGACAAATAGACAAATAGAAACAGCAGTACGACTTCTGTGCAAGTTTTACACCTAGCAAAGTCATCGAGTGGGCCAGATTGGACCCTTTCTGGCCCACGGGCCATATGTTTGACACCCCTGCTCTTGAGAATCTTATTTTACCTACGAAGAAAAGCTCAGCCATCATGTTTTTTCTTCAAGATAAAAACCTGGTTTTGACATTTTTACAATAAAAAAGGAAGACTAATTTTAGGATTGATATGTATTAATACCATCAGTCATTAATTTGAAGCTTAAATTTTCATTTTTAAGCTCACCCTGTCACAATGTAGCCGCCATTTTATTGTGTCTCATGCAACAAAGCATGCAGTTTACATTAATGCTTGTTTACTTTATGTTCATTTGGTAGAACATTTACCAGCCTTCCTCTGCTCTCTTATTACAAGCACATGTCAATACAGACACAGAGTCTAGACTCTCAATAACATTACTGCTGTGTTGTTTGTGTTACTGCATGTTTCTTCTGTTACTGAGCTGTTACATAAAGCTGATGCATTATATAACAGCCATTTACCTCCTCCGAGGGTCGCCTCCTTGTCACCCTGACCTGCTGCTCCTCTCCAGGGGTGAAGAGTTTCGCCGGCCGCTTCTCCTCGTGAAACGATCTCAGCTCAAACCTCGCCCTGCTGCTCGCCGACTCCTCTGCCTGCACGTGACCGTTGGTCCTCACAGCAGAGTCGTCCTGATGGAGGAATGTGGTCTGTCTCTGACCCTCCACGACGACCGACTGGTGGCTGATGGGAGAGGAGGCGGACACGCAGACGGAAGGAGAGTTTCCGTCAATGCTGATTGTTTTGATGTGTTCTGGGGGAGAAGAGTTTCCGTTGGTGGGGGTTTCTGAGGCGGCGTCTAAAACCTGGTCCAAGTAGCGGATCTCCTGTGGACGCAGCAGATAAAAACATTGCCATCATGTACTACTATTGTATTATAATGACGGTTATATAAGAAAGTTATCATTTTTCATATTTCAACATAATTAAACAGTCTTAAAATGATTTATGACAAAGTTCTGAACAATTTTAGGGATCACATCAATTTTGAAATCATCCTAAAAGAATTAAAAAAATAACAAGAATTTGGTCTTTCTCAGAGAAGCTGCATACCTGCATCACCTCGCTGTCAGGAGTCTCCACTTTCACACCAACTGCATTGTGGGCTCGGTTACTGGGGCTGCTGAGGCAGCCATGTTGGATCTGCTGGCTCTCCACTTCCATGGTTGCAGGCCTGTCAGAGATAACGCTGACCGATTCCTGGAAACTGACGCTCTTCAGGGCTCGCTCTCGTGGCGTTGTGTCACTGACATCCTCGGCTGCCCGCCACGATTTCTGTGTCAACAAGCAAACAAAAGACAAGGTTCAGGGATACGGTATGGAGAGGCTGTACAACACAATGTTTGCTCAAAGTAAATGAGAACTTGCTTTACTGATCCTCAGAGACCAGACTCTTCCTAATCTCTAAATAAACACACACACATAACACATACAGACACACATCACACATATAAATCTGTCTGCATTGCAGCAGACATGTAAGTTAAACCTCTGCAGCAGCAGCAGCAGCAGCAGCAGCAGCAGCAGGGCTGTGTGCTGACTGCTTCCCACCACTTGGGGGCACCAACTCCCACTCTACTGCCTTACAACAGACCAGAAACATGACAACCTTCTGTAGTATTGTAACTACTCTATTTTTGTTCAAAGACCTTCATGGTTCTGTAAATGAATCAGTGTGCTGAATACCTGGCATTTAATTAAAATACAGCAAGTCTTCCTGCCTTAGATTTTATGTAATACTCTATTAATCAGCCAGATTGGCAGGTGGGATGGCAGGTTATCAATGCAATAGGTTTTTAAGAAATGAATATTCAAGAAGAGAAAGCATCAGGGAGGTATCTTTAGCTTTTACAACTGCGGGTGAAGAGTACCAAAACTGTATGTTCCTGCTCACAGTATGTATCGATCAAACAGCTTTTATCTTTTTTATCTAAGGATCTGAGTTCGACGTCATCACTTGACAGTGTCACATAACGATGGTTCGGCATAATGTTCGTCTGACGTGTATCACGAGCAAGAGAGTTGTCAGATAGTCCAGGTTCTGCAGTTTTGATATCTTCATATTTGCTGTTATACACACTTCCACTCTCTGTACCTTCCTGACCTCAGCTGTTCACAGAGCGGCGTCAGTGGTGCGTTTTTGGATGAAGTGCCTGGCTCAAGGCCACATCATCAGGAGTTGTTGTGATAGGACGGAATGTATCTTCCGAAACCTAAATTTCCCTGCCAAGGCAGACACACAGCCTGTAGAAACTGAAGGTATAACTGCTGGATGATGAAATAGGTATGTAATCAAATGATCCTCGAAATGAATTTAAACATACCGTAATGCACTGCATGCATTATGATGTAATCATATTGAGGGATATGAGTTAATACAGCTACTCAATATAATTCTTATATCATCGCTGGAGCAATAACCACAAATTAACGCAATACTGTGATGTTACATGAATCATCAGGGGTTCTTTGGGGGGTACTTTGACTACCTTTTTTTCCTACATTTTGAGAACTAAATTCTGATTTTAAAAAGTTACATTTATCATTTTCTAAAATATACAAATTTAAACCCATATTTTACTGCCTCATTAACTTGTGGAAGGAATCTGGGGGCATTTGGCATGTCAAATAATCAGAAGGTCCATAGTTCAAGCCCTACAGTCTATGTGTCGAAGTGTCCTTGGGCAACCCCAAATTCCAAATCCATGTGTGCGTGTGAATGGTTATCGTTCCTGACCTACATGGTAGTCTCCGCCACCTGGGTGTGAATGTGTGTGTGTGACCTGTGTAGAGGACACATTGGTAGACACATTGGCATTCAGGGATCAAACCTTTTGACCTTCTGCTTTTGTGAATCATCCACCCGACACATTCCAGATCCACTGTTAGCAAGAAGCTACACTTACAGACTCCTGTCTCTTTCTACACAGGCCGCTAACAAATACTCTATTGGCTTTCTGTTTTACTGCCTTGTACCAAGCACACCTCTATTCCCAGGATGTGTTTACTTCCGCGAGGGGCTGTTGACCCCCCCGTCTTTGTAACATACGAGTGTGTGTGGGGGGGGATTTAATGAGGACCACTTCAGTGAATTGGTTGAGTGTTCAGTTAAAACACACACAGCCGTAAAGAGGAAGTCTTTGCTTTGTACCCTCTCTTAGACACTCTACCAAACCGCCATTTAATGATATTCATGGAAATTTCTACTAATTTCAACTCTCAGCGTGAGGTATATCTGCTGAATTCAGTGGCAGATTTCAGCCAGACTTTGTACCAACACAAAAAGGGTGGCCTAGCCTTCATCTGGATCATTTTGTTCCATTAACTACTCCTCTTCTCTTCTCCCCCTCATCCCCTGTTTCCCTCTTTACTGCTCTTTTCGCACCATTTTCTTCCTCTCTCTTCTCTGTGAGTGTTTGAGAAACAGTGGTCACTGAAGTCACATGGTGATAATAACACCCTGCCTCTCCTCAAAAAGCCTTCTCCTGTCTTGACTGAAGCAACACTCTCCTCCTCCCTGCTATTCTCATGTCTCCTGTTTCTACTGAGAGAAAAAAAACATTCTCTGAGGGTATTTTGTTGACCCATCTGGCTCAGTCACATGCTCATACTGTCTCATACTGTCTGTGGCATATATAAATCAGAACGAAGACGTTCTCTTAAAGGAATACCTCACAGATTTTCAATTCAGGTCTGCAGATGTCAGAGTGTAGGACATTTTGGTGTAATATAACATCCATTTTGCTACTTGGTGTCTGAAGTTTGGGTCGGTTCAATTAAACTCAAGTTCGTTTGCCCCCTACGTGCAGCTCGTTTGGGCAGGTGTGAACACATCAATCACACCAAAACAACCAGGCCGAGACCTTCTTGAAGAGGTGGTCTCAGTCTGGTTACAAACGAAATCTGTTGTGGTTCGTTTGTGGTGAGAACGTGTTCCAACCTCGATCTGAACCAACTGCAGTCACATGACACATTGTTTGGGTTAAACATGAGCATGTTACAGTCCTGGAGGATTATTAATGTGCACCTCCTCCTGTACTGCCTTAATATGCACATTCAGCACATCCAATGCATCAAAACATTGTTTTCTAGTTGGAGCCGCGCCTCGTTTTCAAACTATGGTTTGACTAAAATGAACAATGACAGCAATATAGTCCACGATGAGCAGCGCTAAAATCAACCTGCGTAGTTGTCCCTCCATTGTGACATTAGAAAGTGTCACATTTATCTTGCAAGTGTACTCTTCCTCAGAGTTTTGTTTACTTCCTGGATTTTTCCCCACATGGTCATTCTGACCAATCAAGAGCAGCTTTCTCACACAAGGCATTTGATCTGGTCCACTTGTAAATGCTGCCGTGAGAACACGATCTAACTCTAGGCAATTATGCAACTTTGTAACAAAATTAGTCCCTGATTTGGACCAAAGCAAGACAACTTTAGGTCTGAAAGCATCCGTGAACAAACAGTAGCTCTGTGAGGCTGTACTTTGGGACAGTAGAGGTTTGAGCTAAATGCTTACATCAGCATGTCAACCGGCTCACCATGACAATGATATTGACGATGCCAAGCAGACTTACTATGACTATCATTTTAGATCTGTGTGTTAGCATGCTCATATTTGCTAGTTTGCACTAAACACTAAGTACAGCTGATAGGAATGTCATTAGTTTTGCAGGTATTTTGTCATGAACCAAAGCATTAGACAAGTTGAATTTTTGATTTGATGGAGGCACCAGATCAAAAGTTAAGACATCCCCAAAGCGATTACAATTTATGCTGAGGAGGATATGACTGTGTGTCACAGATTCTACAGCAACCCATGCAAGATTTAAAGGAAATTCATGGCAAACTTGGGATGGTGCTAAAGCAAAACTCAGGGGACAAAATTAATGGTGTGGTCCATTTGCACTGGAGGGTTGGAATTTCCAAGTTCCCAGTCAGATATATCAACTAGAACACCCCCTGAAGTCGGATTTCCAATTCTGAAAGTTGCAGCAACCTCACCAACCCTTCAACAGCAGTTAAAGCTGTAAAAATATATATGTTTATTAGCACTTCTGTCTTATTTTTGTCTCATTAAAACAGTCGTAAATACAGTCCTGTCCAACGTCCATCTGTAGACATGTGGCTCGAGTATTTGGATGTGCAAAATACATGCAAAATAAATGTACTGGCTAACAATGGCTAACCTTGCTAGAACTGGTATTGCTAAAGACATCTTGGTTTTGAAACTAATTAAACTGGGATGTGGTCAACTAGGCTGTCATGTCATTCCCACCGCTGACCTCTGAGGTAATTGGAATGCGGCATAAGTACATATGCCACTGTAAATATGTCACAAGATAAGGAACTGACCAAGGACCTTTCATCTTCTGGCCACCATCAATGTCCTTACAAAATACAATGTCAATTCACCCAGTACTTGTTGGGATATTTCAGTCTGGACCAAAGTGGTGGACCTATAAACTGAACACTAAGAAGACCCAGAAAAGAAGAAAGAATACATGATTGCCTGCTGTTTGACAGACAGGTAATCTCTGGGTGTGAAGTGGAAAAGTGCCCAGAAACAGCATCTCAGAAATGACAGACCCACACATCAATAGAATTATTTTGGGACAAATAATCATACTGTTAGTTAGCCACAAGCTACTTTATCAACTTTTACCTTCAGCAAAGGGAATTCTTTCTTTAAACCACATTAGATTAACATTGAACATTACTTTCATCTCAAGTTTCTTGTCAACTTCCTTTGTTTTCCTCACACTCTCCCACACTCAACAAGTCAAATGATTTTTCACTGACTTAATGACATTAGCAACCATGTGAGAACCAGATGTCACTTCTATGGTAACACTCACACAGACAAGGTCTTCTGTCTGGCTACATTTGACCCATTGTACTGCATGTGTATGTGAGTGCATGTGCAGGAATGTGTGTGTGTGTGTGTGTGTGTGTGGGAGTGTGTGTCCAGCAGGCAGGACAGTACAGAGGGGGAGGATATCCTGTTACTGCCTCAGGAAAACAGTGCTATAGTACAGGAATGTCTCATATGCAATGTTATTCTGCCACACACACAATAAAGGGAGTGTGTGTGTGTGTGACTGTAGTTGTGCAGCAGGACATGACACTGTGAGTGTGGTCTTTCAAGTGTGTGTATTTGTATCAGAGGTGTGTATTCACGTATGTGTGTTTCCCATTGAGGTGAGCTGACATTCCAGGCATAACTCGCTGTCCTCAAGGCTCGGACTCTAATACTTGTGATGAGGGACACTGTACACCCTGCCTGGCCAGCCAAGGCAGCAAAGAGTGTGTGTGTGAGTGTGTGTAAGTGCAGAGAGAAATGATGTAGCTGTAATGAAAAGCTTAAGTTCTTTGGGGTTTATTTGAATGTCTGAGACACCTGAATGTTTTATTTCTCTTGGAACAGCAAGTAAGTTTCCCTTAGCATGTAAACATACGTAAATGTCAATGCAACAGTTACATGAATGAAAAATAGTGTTAATAGTCATAACAGTCCCACACCCTCACCACCATGATGTGTCAGCTGTGTTTGCCCTTCGGCTTTTGCCAAAAAAGTCTTAGAAAGTTAAGGAAAATCCGACAAAGCAAAGACATTTTACCAGACTTACCTAATTCATGGATCTATTTAGGGGAGACATAGATCACATCGTTCCTTTCTACACAACCAATTGGCTAATCTCAATCAGGGCGCCCTATTTAAACTGCTCTAGCCTGTCTACTGTTGTTTTCCTTGCCTTAGGCTTTCCATGTAGGCACATGGAAGGGCAGGGAGGGCTGCTCTCTCTGCCACAGGCTTTCTTCATCTGCACGTGGAAGGGCAGAGAGTTGTGCTCTCTCCACCTTATGCTTTCCACATAGATACGTGGAAGAGGCTTTCTGCATAGGCCCAAGGAAAGGCAGAGAGGCCCTAGTACAGAGCCATACTGCCAAATATAATACTGCAAATGGAAGGAACGTTTTCTTTAACTAAAGTGTTCCAGACTGAACTGCTTTATTTGGTGTTTTTACCAAACACAAGGTTCGTTTGTTTTGGGGAGGAAAGGACCTCTACAGATAATTTGGCTCCTGGTAAAAACTTCCTGAATAATGAACACTAAGGGAATCCTAACCTGGAGCTCAAGCTTAGCACATGAGAGACATCTCAGCTGGTTGCAATCTGCCATCTAGGTGCCACTAAATCCTACTCTCTACTCCTGTTAAGCTTATTATAAATAGGAATTACTGAATTCAGTGGAAAGTCATGACTAGTATAGTAATACACTCATGAGTCTATCTGAGTCAGCCAACTGTAACTGTCTTATGCTCTGCCTAAATGCTGTCTCATTCTCCGCCTGTCACCATTCCTATCACATCTGGAAATGCTTTTGCTCTGACTGTAATGCACAAAAATCACACACACACATAAACACACACACACTAAAAAAAATACACACTGAGCTGGATGCCTGGGACACTGGGGGGTTTACCAGAATATGAATACACCCCCATACTCCCCCGGCGGGAAGTAAACACACCATCTTGACATCTCTCCCAGACCCATTTTCTGTGCCATTAATATCACGTCACAGGCTTCCACCGTAGCCATGGCAAACGTCAAAATGAAAGCCTGGCGATGTACGTCCTCGGACACACATGCACATACACTAAGCTCCTGTGTAACCCAGTGCAGTCAGCGTTCCAGGCTCTGTTTCCTGGCTAAACATGATCCCGTGTAGTAACTGGAGCCTGCTGCTGCTTTAGCATGGTGTTCGCATATCCAAACAGCCAACCCAGGCCAAACAGTGCTATCTGGCACTTATTCATGACTTCTCCACTTAAGGCAGTTTGGAGGTGCGGATTAAGGGTGGTGGTACGTCACTGACAAACGGAGGGTGGCGAAATTGACACACAGTGAGTAACTGGCGAGCGTTATCAAGACAGGTGGGCTGGGTGAAAGTTGGCATAAACATGTGGCCAGAAGAAAGGAGTCAATGGTGCCAAAGTGTGCAGATCCGTTCTCGCATTATTGTGCTGTAATATCTGGATAACCTTTGCCGCAACAACAGTCTCAACTTTGACATCAATACTTAATCTAACACTGACACTTCATCCTCTTTTACCTTTACAGTATTCCAGTTCCAGTTTGTCCTCTGTACTTAATATTTCAGATATTTTTTCTCATCAAACTAAATAAAAACCAGAAGTCCCATAAAAATACCTTAAATAGCAAAACAAAATTGCCATACAACCCAGAACAGACACCAGAACAGGGCTGGTACTCACCTGCTGCTCTTACAAGTAGTCTATGTCAGTGATATCTGTCACTCCATGGTGTCATTTTTAAAAGCAAGCTCCCTTTAGTTTTGTAATATTTCAGCAATTTCTACCATCCATATATGTGACTCCTTTAAAATAATCCGTTTTCCCTTTTAGCTCTGTTCAGTTCAGTCCAGCCTCGGTCCGTCCTGTTCCAGATAGTGGGAGTGCCGGACTTTTCCCTGGCCAAGCCTTTTCCTCCTCTTCTTCTCCTCCTTTTCCTCCCCTCCCGTCTCTTTCCTCTCCTCCACAAAGCCTCTCCTTTCTCAGTAACATTCCTGCCGGCTGCTCGGTAAGCTGTGATGTCATGGGCTGACTGTGTGTGTATGTGTGTGTTTCTCCAGATGCCCTCACCCACAAAGACCCCTTCTGTGCCGGCCCTCGTACAAACACACACACATACAGACCAAAAACATCCACCCTGTGGCTCCCCGCTCCTCCCTTCCTGTGTAAGACCAAGCCCTCTCTTTCCCTATGTCTCTTGGCCACTTTAACCTACAGCTCCAGTCAAAGTCTGAAGGGACTTAGAGAAGGAGGCAGGCGGAGAGGCGATGATGAAGAGATGATGACTGAAGAAAGGCAGAGGAGGTGATAAGGGGAGTAATGGGATTTTCTTCTGTCATCGTCAGAATGGGAGTGTTGACTCAGTCCCATATGAGAATTAGAGTGATGTACTGGTCACCTTTTAATAAAAGTTAAATTAAATAAAAGCTGCTGCCTCATCCTGCATACAAAGCATTTAATTATTAGTGGAGTAATTATTCTAGTGAAGCTTTACATGCAGCAGGCTAGTCTTCAGAGGCTTGTCCACCATGACAAAATAAAACTTGATTTAAGACATTATTTATTCATCATTACTTAGCTTAAAACAGTCAGTTCTTGGCGACTTCAATCCCAAAAATAAAATCTTTAGCTCTCAGGGTCACTCTTATTCTACTCATCCGTACTGGCGTCCTGTGGGCGTGTACCTGTTGGGTCATAGGATCAGGCCTGTGGAAACCAGAGCTGACATGAGTCACGGTTCACTTTCCCTGCCCACAAGCGCCACATCAAGATGCACTTGAAACACTTTCCTCGAATTTACAAGAGCAATTAGCAATATTGTGTTAGCAGCTGCTAAATGATGGAGGACGGTGCTACGAGAGAGGTACTGATGTCAGAATGCAAGTCAGCAATTAGGGTGATAAAAGTTCATTTTTAAAAAGCCAAATGAGCAAAGACTAAGCGGTTTTACTGAATTATTTGACAGAATGATATACTGCCTCTTTCCTGGGCATTATGTTTGCTCTAATTAGCTAGCTGTCTCTTCACTACAGTGAATAGTTGACCTTGTAGCGATGAGAAACTGAGCCAGGTGTTGTACGTATGGAGGGATTTTGATCTTCTTTGAATACCAGAGCTGAAATATCACCTTTTAAACCTTTTCTCTCTCATAATTGCACAACAAAATATGAGTTAGATCAAGCACAACTTCTCTTTGACCTTTTAACTTTATCTTTAATGACCCTGACATTATTTATCTAATTGAAAACAGATTCAAAATCAGGTGATAGTGCTGAGAACAGCAGGGTGGTCTAGAGGTCAGAGAGGTCATCCTGCTTTGTAGCTGCAAAGGAAGGCAAAAGCAAAAGCCAGCGTGTGCCCATTAACAGCTGAGCATCCTGTCAGTGTGATAACTCTCCCTGCTAACCAACTGTGAACTTATCGAATTAACATTATTGATAAAAAACAGAAATTAAATGCACACTGTGCCACTCAAGCAAATTCCTACCACTGTCCCTTTTAGGTGCCCCTATTTAAAATGACAAATCACAACATCCTGGTGAGTTCCCAGGCTAAGAATAACTCTGAGCCATATGATGAAGAGAAATCGGTCACAGAAAATTGGGACAGTAACCCAATTATTGCGTATGCGCTGGGGAGTTCAATCCCTGCTGGGGTTGTAACACACAAAGAGACTTGTGATGGTCATTCTGCCAGTGCTGGTGATTTATAGAAGAAAAAAAGCTGTCGGTTAGCTAACAGACAGGCTGTGAATGATGAAAAGAGAGGAGATAAAAGACAAAGGAAAAAGATACAGCAGGAGTGTGTGTCGGTTTATGCATGTGCATAAGTCTACATGCGTTAGCATGTATCTGGGTCAACACTATCCAATCGATAAAGAGTAGTGCCCACAGCAGTCTTATATCATGAAAGTTAATTGATCAGAAACTCAACGGATGACACACTTAACCATCGCAGCATGTCAGAAAGACACAAATGTCCATGGATGCCCGCTCAGTGAACAGTACAAGCAAACACAGGAAATTTAAGAAACCAAATTGTCTGCATCACGTACCACAGAAATCACATTTATTATTTTAGTAATTAGTGCATGTCCTACATGGCTACAGGGTGTGTGTTAATTAAAATCATCGATTTTGCACTTACTTTGCATTACAAGTCAAACAGAGGCATGTTTAAAGACACAGAGGCAGTATTTCATTGGTCTCTTGTGTCATTATTTGACACATTCTGGACTGAAACACCACATTCAGTTGTTCAGATCACACAGAAAGCATTTTAGCAGCTGGAGGCAGCTTTTTGTAATTGTTTTTAATGAGAATGAAGCTTTTTGCTCACTGTTTTTGCTTTGCAACTCGCCTCTCATTTTTGCCGGATCGCTTTGAACTCCTCGAGCTGAAAAAACTTCAACTCAGAGCGGAAAAATGCTCTACGTTATCTCTTTTTTCGTTATCTTTTTTCCCATTGTCCAATCGGATAATTTGAGAGGTGGGCCCTCTGTGGTGGTCTCAAAACCAAGTTTACACTTGGCAAACAATGGAGGAGAAAATGGTGGATACCCAGAGCTATACGGCCCGTCGATAGACAGCAGGTTGTCAAACTGCCCCAGAATCATCCTAAAATACGCCTGAAAACGTCCATCAGTGTTGCGAAGCTCCTGGACCAACTGGTGGTACTCCCCATGACCCACCCTCGTTATTAGGGTCTCATGTACCCACACTGATCTCTGTTTCCCTGTGCCCAACAAACTATTAACTGACAGCCTCTCACCCTCAACCAGAGCTACAGCAAGAACCCTCTGCCTGAACATTTTAGGAACTAGCTACTAATTACTGTCAAGTAACTAAAATAAGCTAAAAATAAAATAAATAAACAATAGCAACGAATAGCAGCAATGGCAACAATAAAAAGGTGCAGCAAGCCAATTTTTTTCACTAGTGGCATTTCACAAAAATAAATAAATTAAAAAAACAAGGCATTTTTGCAACCTGCAAAACGCTTTCTGTCTGACCGGGGCCTTACCTTCAGTAATTCAAAACAGGTTTTGCATGTAACCTTGAGCTTCAAAAATTCCATATTTTGAGAGCAGAAAATATCATATTATGCCTTCCTTCAGAAAGGAGAAAGCCTGGAATTTTGTCAGAGTCCCCTTTAAAGCCTAAAGGCGAATGTTTGATGTTGAAAATATAGGTTTTCAAAGCATTCCTTTAAGTCTGCGAACAACCACTTTACAACCACACATAGCCCAGCCAAATATTCACAATGCCAACATCAACATGGGATGAGACATCCTTAGCCTTGTTAAAACTAAGTGTTGAATGATTAATAAAGAGAAAGGTGGTTTGAGCAGTTTGAGGAAATTAAAAGAAATTATGTGGCACTGGGGTTTTGAAATGCTTCATTTCTCTTCATGTACTAAAATGGGTTTAAATGGAGCATTACGAGCCTCAAAATGAAGCACAATTCTGTGACTGCACTGTCCTAAAAACTGATTTTTGTAAATATTTTGGAGGCATCTGACATTCCAGAACAGGAGGGAAGGGTTTATAATAATGTCTGAGTTGAGGAGTAAAGTGTCAGTTTGTACAGTCTAACTGATACAATGTCTGAATCAAATTCAACAATGGACACTGTACAAGGGCTTTTCCACACTGTAAAATCCAATCAGAAAAGCAACCCCTTTCACAAAAATGCTGCCACTTGCTGAGTCCAGCAATGCCTGCAGTTGAAGGGCAACGCCCTCTTGGATCCCTCGGTCTCATACAGTTATTTTTAAAAACACTCAATTCTTGCTGGAGGCGACAGTGACAGTGTATTCAAAGATGGGTGGCGACCACTTTAAGACAAATGATGCCGCAAAGTAAAGGAAGCAACTGATTGGATAAAAGCCTATCGAAGCTCGCAGGTTATCTAAACAGGAAACCAGGAAGCTGCGCTAACTCCATGGAAATGGCACTCAACACAGGAAATAAACCAAAAACTAGAGGCCACCTGCACAAGAAAACACACACAATATCAGATGACAAGGAACATGCTGTGAAGGTCTTTGTAGGCATTTGGCAAAATAAGTCTGAAATGCAAAAACAGCCAAGTCAATACAAAATAATAATCGCTATCGAAAACCAAATATTTGCCTTGCTGACTGCTATCGGCCTATGGGAAAATGGACAATGTTTTTCTGTCGTGCCACATCAGCTTTCCGCAGGTTAAAAAGCAGGGCTCGAGACTAACAGCGTCCCATCGTCCCAGGGAAAATTGAAAACGTGTCTGGGATGAACAGAGATCTTTCCTGGGACGCCTTCAGGAAGGAAGGATGCTGTAAACTCACAATAATACATCAGAGGATGCACCCTAGTTTTTTTCCTGACGATGCTATATTGTGAAAAACAAATCTTTGTTGACATCAGCAGGAGGAGAGCTAATTAACGTTAGCTTTCAGCAGCTGGTGTACGCAACTAACTGAATGTGAGTGTGAATGGTTGTCTGTCTCTATGTGTCAGCCCTGCGATAGTCTGCGACCTGTACAGGGTGTACCCTGCATCTCGCCCAGTGTCAGCTGGGATAGGCTCCAGCCCCCCCGCGACCCTGACAGGATAAGTAGTTATGGAAAAATTAAAGAATGATGAAGCTCTAAGGTCACTTTGATGTTCTCATGATGTCTTTTGTGAAATGTAATCTTGTAAAATTTTGTTTTGGGTAAGAAACTTGAATAACTGTTTGAGGGAGAAATTTGGTGATGTTTTCACAGCAATATAAAATAGATATTAGAAAGAGAATTATGATATATTATATATGGTAAATAGGCTTTTGAAGCAATTGTTATTTTTTATAATGAAGATTTTCTTGTTTTCATGGTATAAAAGGGGGAATACATAGCAACAAAAACAACATAAACAACAACAACAACAAAAAACATCCATATCAGCTATCAGCAAGAATTGTTATTTGAAGCATTTATATTGGTACTGGCTCAGAATTTCACAGTTGGCGCATTCCTCCTTCATTGTGTTTGGAAACTGGCTAATTTGCCCTTTATTTTATATTTTCAAAGTGAAATATTTATGAGCCAGCTTAATCTAATGGGTGGTTAGCTGTTAGCAGCATTAAAACAAAATCCACAAACCCACAAGAGGGCTTCTGAGGAGTAAATAGTTTGCAGCCGAGCAGTACAAAATCAATAAAGCAATGTCCATCCCTGTTTAAGAAGCACTAGTGCAATAAGGCCTGTGACTCCACTGTGCATCTCCACTCAGCTTCATCCACAGACACACAGCCACAGTGACAGCATATTGAAGCACTGCAAAAGAATTACATTGAATGCGATTCTCACCTACCCATCGCCAGAGAGCTTGAAACAACAACCAGACTGGGATCATGTTAAAGAGCCTTTTGAGTTTTGAGTGTTACAGAGGAATGCGCTGCATGTCTGGACTCATGGCAGCTATTTGTGTCCCTTTCCAAGCCTCTCATGACACCACTCACCCACAGCCCCAGACCCCCCTAAGACCCCTCCATGAAACAACAACAAAGGGCCCGACAGGCGCTTCAGTGAGACTCTCGAGGCTGAATACTAATGCTACACTCCACACACACACTTACACGCTCGCAGATGGAGGACTCTTCTTAACCAGAAAGGTCTGTAGTCAAAGAGTGTGACCACTCTCTGAGCACAGGACAGAGAGCCAGATTAACACTCGGAGCACAAGTGCAGCACTAACAAAGCACAGTCTAGCAGTAACACTGAACAGCCATCCATTATTAGTTATGTCTTGGACCGAGTACAGGCACTGACTGTATTGCTTTTTATAACTGGAGCCTAGGTCTGTGATAATATTTCATACTGTGACAGTAAAACAAACTGTACTTTGCTGGGCGCGTTGCCTGGTGAAATGGTGCACTGTGAGTGTATTATGTGACAGTTAATGTACAGTGAGTCAGTCATTGCTGCAGAATATGCTCTGTTCAAGACCCCTGTGCATAGTAGAGGTCAACCTGATCACCTTAAACACTCATTTGGCAACAATCACAGTTCGCTGTATTACACGGCTTATACACAGTAATGTAGCTAAGACATTAATTACATGAAACAAACGACTGCATAAAAATAATTTTATCACGAGTAATTTACTGAGTTTGCCAGCAGGAACCAAGAAACAGCTATAAAGCCATGACGTGTAATAAGTTAATTTGATTACCATCTAATCAACGAAATGGACCAGACCTCTTACAGTAAATGAGGAGGAATGTGGTTTGGTATTACAGAGGCCTGCAGAGCTGTGACTATAGATTATGTGCAATATTGCACAGGGTATACCATCAAATAACCTTGTCACATATTGTCTCATCTCACCAGCCTACAGTTCATCTGTAGATAAATCAGCATTGTTCTTTTCTCGTCATCTTTTTTTCCCATTGTCCAATCGGATGACTTGAGAGGCGGGCCTTCTGTGGTGGCCATGACAACAAGTTTACAGTTGGTAAACAATGGAGGAGAAACTGGTGGTAGCGGCTGCTGGATACCCAGAGCTATACGGCCTGACGATAGACAGCAGGTTGTCAAACTGCCCCTGAGTCATCCTAAAATATGCCTGGAAACGTCCATCATCGAGGGGAAGCTCCTGGACCAACTGGTGCTACTCCCCATGATCCATCCACTTTTTAAGGGTCTCATGTACCCACACTGATCTCTGTTTCCTTGTGCCCAACAAACTATTTACTGACAGCCTCTCACCCTCAACCAGAGCTACAGCAAGTACCCTCTGCCTGAACATTTTAGGAACTAGACACTAATTACTGGGGAAAAAATGGCACATTGATTACACAGGAAGGCTAGTATAAGGACGTGATGGGGTGGTTGCCTAGCAACAATAAGAACTGGTAGTGGCATTCAATTAAAAAAAAAAACAAAAAAAACAAGGTGCTTTCTGTGTGATCGGGGCTTTACTTTTTAAACATTCAATGAATGGCATTGGTGCAGCCCTAAACCCACGCACCAGTTTTGGTGTGGACTACCCACGATTTCGGGTTCATAGTTTGTAGCCTGAGTAGTATTGATCAATCATGTTTTGTTGGTAGGTAAATAGTCTGTATGGAGAGCAAATGAGGCAGAACATGTTGGGGAATGCACTCTCATTCACACATCTTCCCCATGGCAACTGTCTGATGATGATTTAGCTTTTTAAAAAGGTATCTGCATTTATTTGCACATATCTGTTCATAGAGATTTGCCTTATGACTGGCACAAAGAAGGGAAAGTATTGGCCTGGAGATCCGCTGGCTATACCAGTATACCAGAACCCCCGAAATGTTAGCTTTTGCTCCCAGAGGCTTGTCGTCGTCAGGCCGACAGCCGATAAGTTACAAGATATTGTTTTATAAAAATATGTATGTTTTTATCTGGTTATTCTGAGGGTCAAAATATATATAAAAAAAAACAAAAAAAAACACTCACATTAAAACCTGGCCTTAGTAATGCAATTGTTTAGATAAACTTAGTATTAAATTCTATTGAATCTATGCTGAAAACATCTCTTTCTGTAATACTAGGTATGATTGTACACTTACAGTAGGAACAAGAAAATGTCACAGGCAAAAACCAAACTTCCTGGGAATTTCCTGAAAGACAAATTGCCAATAACTTTTTTTTTTTTTTTTTTAGCAAGCCTTGGTTATGTAACAGTCCAGCTCTCTCCTGCTGTCTGTTCAGCCTGACACAGAGCTTGCTGTCAACTAGCATTTACTTTGTTCCATATCACATGACGCACACATTGAACATGACAATTCAATGACCGCAACCATTTCAATACACCACCCTGCAGTGACAGTGATGTTTCCAGTCTCACAGGCAACAAAAACAGCACTTCTCCAGTTCATCTATTCTGGACTTCCCAAACAGACCTTTCAGGTCATCTCAAAAGTGAAACTAAAAGGACAAAAGATAAGCCTTGAATTAATCGAATTCAACAGGATGGTCGTGCAGGAAATAACCTGTGGACGGACACAAGGGAACAAATCTTCACCAGAGGAGGAGGGGGGACACATGGACGGCTGAGTTTGAGGTTTTCGAGGATGTGCCTGTTTCTCTGTGTGTGTGTGTGTGTGAGTGAAGAAAAAGCCACCGAGCATATAATTGTAATCCTTTCCCAGCATGAAGCAGCCCATTTTAGTATTTTGTCCCACAGGACTCTCAGTGCAGAGACCACACAGTGAGGCTAACGGGCCAAAGGGTTTAACGTTCTGAATAAAATTAAGATCTGTGGTCAAGGATGCAAACATGTAGGCTTTTTTGTGGATTTTATGTGAGTGAAAAGAAGCCATTAGTGTATAATAAATGCAAAGTGGCTTTATCGTTTTTCAGTTTCACACAAAAATTTCTGGACTGGTTGCTGGATTTCATTTCAGTTTCCAAGAAATGATTGAACACGCGTGCTACTTCTGCCTTTCGCCTGTTTTCTATGCAACAGTGTGGTCAACCTGCATCATCAGCCAATCACACGTGCCCTGACAGGAACCACCCAGAAGTGCTGATTTTATGGTGCCAACAATTAGCTCAAATCAGCAGCTCAAAGTTAGCATGTCCTTAAATGCACTGGTTGAGTGGAGAGAGATTAGATTAGTGACTTGCATTACAACACTCAGTCACACTCATCACGTCTAGCTATGTTTAGAAAGCTTGATGGATCTATGTCCTAAAAACAAACCCAGGCATGCTAGCTAATTAGCTGACTTGTTATCACCACATGTCGCTGACTGGATAACATAATTTGTCAAAGGCAACACACTTCGATTGCACGCAAACACTTGCATGCTTTGTAATAACAGGTCTAAATTGAATAGTTGAAATTAAGCAGTTCTGATGAAAAGGTTGTGTTCAAGTGTCAACTGTCATGTAAAACAAAAAGAAAGCTAGTCCCCAACAATACAACATTGCTAATATGGTGACTAGAAACCATTTCGGACCCCATTATCCATCACCAGTGCACTCATCTTTGAACCCTCTCAAGAAATAACATCCCATCCATATGTTTTGATGCTGCTTGGCTATAGCTGAGCCTGCCTGAGCAGCACATAAAAGATTCATTAAAGACCTCTAACACGAGCTTATTCCCAACCATCACACCCAGCATATTAACACTGTTATCCTAAGAGACTGGATCTCTTCCCACTGTTAGCTTATAGCATTAACTAGCTCTGCTCTGCCTCATACTGAGAGGAGCAGTGTGTTAATCACCTGTCTATTTCCGGAAACTGGCTCATTAGCCTGCAGTATTTAGACAGCAGGAGGAAGGAGGCTACACACAGGAAGGTGGTGACAGCAAACATGTCCGAGCCTGATAATTTTATTTAGAGAACGCCCCCCCCCCCCCATCAGTGATTATTTTCTGTGGTTCTCAAAGGAATACCACGGATTCAGAGGAACTCTGAAATACGGCAGCAACCATTTTGTGGTCACCACCATTCTGAGTAAAAATAAAGATATTTATATGTATTCATAGAGAGCGAACACACAAGAGAGGGTTAGGACGACATGACCTGAAATAAGACCTGCAGATCATCTACAGATTGTATTTATTCCTGCCTCTGCTTGTCTACATGTTACCACTGCATAAACAAAATGATTCCCTCCCAATAAATTCCTCCCTGCATATCAGCCAAATGAGTTAACAAACATGAAGTTTGTTGAGCAAAACTTAAGAAAGTTGCCCACTGACTTGGTTCAACTAAACACTTAAAGGACAGTTCACCCCCACATCAAAAACCCATATGTTTCCTCTTACCTGTAGAGCTATATCAATTTAGATTAGACTGTTTAGATTTAGATTGATTATCTTTTTAACTATGATTGCTCTAAATTGTCTAGATTAGTCTACAAATCTATTTAAACTTGAAGTAGTGTATCGGCATGAACTGATTACTAATCAGTCCAATCAATCCAAGGTTAGGTATTGTTTGCTCATACTAGCAAGGCTAGGGCTGAATATATGATGTACAGTACAGTATTACTGTATTTATATATAACCCCTGTCTCTTTGCTGCCAAGACTCCTACAACACAAAATACATTCAAATATAAAATTGGAGAAAGTAGGGCTGCTCGATTAATTGAAATTTAATCTAGATTATGATTTGGGCTTTCAACGATTATGAAAACAAATTAATCGACATAAAACGATTATGTGCTTCTTGTCAGTTGTCTTGTGTTGCAAATCAAACGCACCCCCTCCTCTCCTCTCCTCTCCTCTCCTCTATTCACTCCACGGGCCAGTCAAATAGGTGAAATTGAATAATTTGAGGGGCAGGTGATCGCCAAAGATTTCAAAAACAGTGTGCGGAAAATGGCAGAGCGAGAGCGAGGTTGTCTGTGTGGTTGGTCTGTGTGTGTGTGTGTGTGTGTGTGTGTGTGTGTGCGCACAACAGGGCCAAACTCTGCCGTGCACAATACAGAGAGCAGAGGAGAATTGTAAACGCGCGACCATGTGGAGACAGAAATGACAAGTCATCACATGTGCCGCATGATTGTTTGCATAATCGTGATTTCAATTTTGACCAAAATAATCGTGATTATGATTTTTTCCATAATCGAGCAGCTCTAGGAGAAAGTACTTAAAACTTACTCAAGAACAAGTAAAAGTTTTCAAAGTAACAATGTAAGTATCAAGGTTGTTATAAGCTACTTTAATCTACTTTCTGCCTCCTTCAATATACTATAATTAAAATCAATTATTGAAAGGACAGATGACCGCAAAATCAAAAAATACTTATTTTTCCTCTTAGCTATAGTGCTGTTTATCAGTCTAGATTGTTTTGGTGTGAGTTGGAGACTGTTGGAGACAGCCATAAAGATGTCTGCTTTTTCTGATTATAATGGAACTAGATGGTACTGTGGTGCTAAAGGTGCCAAAAAAATACATTCAAAAACACTCAACAGCGATGTCTCTTTCCAGAAATCCTGACCCAGTTACTCAAGATAATCCACAGACCTTGTTGTGAGCAGTTCATGTAGGAACTATTTTCTTTCTACTGCATTACACCTGCCAACTGTATCATTGTGCAGAAGGAAGTGTGCATCAACTGCTAGCTCACGTAGCCCCCCTGAGCAAACTAACATTACAGCTCATTACAGGAGGACACAATTAATGTTTATATCTCATGATGTCACAAGCCTTTTGTCCATGAGTAGATGCACGCTTCCTGCTGCGTGGTGATACAGCTGGCGGGTGTAGCTCAATACAAATAAAATAGTTCCTGCCAACTGTATCACCACACAGAAGGAAGCGTGCATCTACTGCTAGCTCACCTAGCACCTAGCTAGCTAACATTCCAGCTCAACTGAGGAGAACGCTGTTTATGTTTACATCTGAGCTGTCACAAGCAAGAGCCTCTTGTCCATGAGTAGATGCACGCTTCCTTCCACATGGGTGGGTGTAGCTCAGTACAAAGAAAATAGTTCCTACATGAAACTGCTCACAACAAAGTACGTGGATTATCTTGAGTAACCAGGTCATGATTTCTGGAAAGAGACGTTGCTGTTGAGTTTTTCAAATATAGTTTTTTGGCGCTTTGAGCATCACAAGCCAAGTGCTATCTAGTTCCATTACACTAAAGAAAAGGCAGACATCTCCACGGCAGATATCTCCAACACCTGGCAACTCACACCAAAACAATCTAGAATGATAAATGGGTAAACTTAAATAAAACAAAATGTATGGTCTTTAAGAAAAGAATAGACATCAAGCTGATAGTAGATCACATTGAAATAGAAAGAGTATATGAAACCAAATTCTTAGGTGTGATTTTAGACCATAAGCTCTGCTGGAAACCCCATATAGAGTATGTCAGGGCTAAGATGGCAAAGGACATTTCAGTAATAAATAAGGTAAAACATATTCTCAATCCCCAATCACTGCGCACACTGTACTGTGCAATGATCCTCCCATACCTGCACTACTGTTCAGAGGTTTGGGGCAATACATATAAGACAACAACAAACTCAATCATTACACTCCAAAAAAGAGCCCTAAGGGTGATACACAACACAGGGTATCGGGACCATACACACAGATTGTTTCTGGAATCACATATTTTGAAGTTCACTGATTTGGTTATGTTTAAAGTTTTGCAAGTTATGTGCAAAGCAAGATACAATCAACTACCTGGTACTGTACAAAATAAATTTATGGAGGGGGTACAACCTCAGGGGACCATTGAACTTTAAAAAAACCTGTAACGTATACAACCCTTAAAATAATGAGTATCTCCTCCTATGGTGTAACCTTATAGAATGGGCTAGAGGAAGCAGTGAAACAGAGCAAAAACATCATTCAATTCAAAAACAGACTTAAACAATCAGTTCTCAACAGGTACAGAGATGAAGCAGAAGGGGAAATGATCTAATTAATTACTTTACCATATCATGTTACACTGCATACACCAAAGAGTAGAATTTGATATTGTTATGTATCATATTAAAGCATCTATATAGATGCATTACCAATGTTCTTTGCCATCTAAGCTCAAATCTAAAGTTAGTATGCTGCTTATATAACTTTAAATATTAACTGGTCAGGGGTATAAACTAGGGGTAGGGCACAACAAGCTTAGTGCTTCTCCCTATCCCCTTTTTTCGGACATATGGACTCAAAAATTATATACAAAAAAAAAAAAAAAAAAAGTAGAGTTTTCTAAAAGGGGCGTCATGATAGGATTTGTATTTCCTTTTGCATTTTCTTTTCTTTTTTTCCTTCTCTCTTCATTTATATTTTCAAATGAATGTATTCTATTTGAATGTATTCTATTTTCCTTGTCCAACATCCAAAGAAATAAACTAAACTAAACTAAACTAAACTAAACTAAAAGGGAAAAATATATATTTTTGATACTGGGTCAAACTGTCCATTTAACCCTTATCACTTCACCTTTATAAGCCTTAAATGGCCTAGCTATGATCTTAACCCAAAATCCAAGCACTAACCTTTTGTTAACCTTTAAGGAAAACTCCCCAGATTCTGGTACACAGCTTTTGACGTTCGACACATTCCAGGAGTTATTTCATGATGAAGTGTTGTAATGTACTGTTTGGTGTTCCCTCTCTTACACCAGTCACCTTATCTTCTTCTGATTCACTGGCTGATTTGTTGTATTATATTCTCCTAAAACAAACAACCCGCAGGAACATCCTTGGCTTTATTTTATCTGGCTGTGACAGCAGTTGTGATCATGACAGCAGCAGTAACTGAAGAGAGTTTTTACAGTTGGAAAAAGTGAAAGATGCACCCCGGAGGTCTCCTCAGGACTATCTTTTCAATCCTGCTCTACTGCCTGAAAATATGTCTGCCTCATCCCAAAGGAAGATTTTTCCCGAAGCTAGAGAAACTAAAAGTGGATAAAAATGCTACGGATCATGTCCTCCATTCTTTGATAGTTGTGAGTCACTTCCCATGGACAAGATACTAAGCAGATGGTTGAACCTCAACCATGAATCAACATTCTTGAACCCCTTTGAAGAACAGTTGTCCAGAGTGACCTCATTTCCTAAAAATCCCCCAGCTTTGAGGGTCCACGGCTCGGCTGGCCTCTCACAAGGATAAGAAATGACAGTACCCACACCGACAACAGCACTCCGAGCACCCCTCACACAGTGCAACATGTAAAGCCCAAACGGCATTCTTACATTCCAGTCTAACGCTGGAATTTGATAAAGAGACATCTGCAGCTTCTCACCACGAAAACACAGCACCATGTTATGAGATGAAGGCCTGACATTAATGGTCAACCTCCCTCCTGATTTCCCGGAACAACAGATAAATACTCAGCCTTTTATTTCATCAAACTCTTGGGAGAAAAAATGAAATCCATTCAGCTCTCTCTGCATCTGTGAGGAAAATATACGCCAATTAATGTAGTTTTAAAAGTTAGGAATGTTCTGTTCAAAGGCAGGCTTTCTTAATTCTGTCCTGCTCCCTGTGTTTCTGTTGCCTTTTCATTGTCTGTGTCTTTGTTGTAAACACAGTATTCGTGCTAGCAGGTGGTTTGTGCTTCGCTTTGTGTTAAATGAATGACTTCTGTTGCACAGCACAACAATAGCCGGTGGATGTTGCAGACAATAGTGGGTGGCCGGGGGTTGTGTAATGGTGGCCATCACATGGCTGGGTTGTATTGTTGCGTTTCCTACATCCCTTCAGTTCTCTTCCTCTCTGGAACACAAATACCAAAACACGGGACAAAATACTTTGATAGAAGATGGAATGTGACAAAAAAAACAACTCTTTGACCTTGCTAGGTGCTTGATTCAGACATTTTTCTTTCATTGTTATTTTCAAAGTGGCTGCACAGAGTCGCAGAATAAGATGGCGGCAAAAACCCTTGTTCCTCTATGGTGGATACACTAAACAAAATAGTTTAGCTGAGCCAATCAGAGCTTTTAAAGCAGGATTAAGAATGAAGATCTTCTTGTGCCAGCGCCAGAATGACTTCCAAACAAAAACTGAGAAATTAATGCAGCTCTACAGTGTGTTGGCATATATCTTTGCCTACCATGAATAGCAATGAGTTAACTGCTCAACTACTGCTTCTGTGTCAAGTGAAAATAATTTAAAGGAGTCAAGATGGATGTCAGTCATTCTGAGTGATCAGACATTATAAACATGAAATTAGAATGAATAATGAAGTAAAACAAGGTGGGCTGCTAGAGCTTTGATTAATGCAACACCGTGTTTGTTTGCGAGAGACCGTGTTTTTCGGGGAGACGGCAGGAGAAAACTAAAACTGCACCAGTGTGGCAACATTTTGGATTTGAAGCCAACGAAAGTGGTGTCTTAACTGGCCGCAAGCGACGCAGTACGCAATTTAGAGCTGAACTTTTGTCAGATGCCCTGTTTCTATTCATAGGCTACCTGTTGCTCACTTTGAAAGCGCCACAATGTACTAGGAACGTCTGATTCATGAAGTTAAATTAAGGAATTGTCTACATGATACCTCCTTTTTAATGTTTTCTCATAATGGGTTTGTATGATATCAAAGAAAATGCACACGCAGTGTGTAACAGTGTGCATGATATCCTATGAATCAGCACCCAACGAACAATGTTACATCCTTAGACATACAGTTATGTAATTACTTAAATTACATAGGTTAGGTTTAGGTAAGTAAAGTTGCTGTGGTTAGGGTTTGGAAAAGAAACATGGTTGGGTGTGTTGAGGTTTAGGCATGTGAATTTACTGTGGTTAGGGTTAGGAAAGGAAACATGGTGGAAACATGCCTCTCCCTGTCTTTATGGATGATTTTGTCATATGGATTGAGGTTTCTACCATTTTTTTTTCCTGTTAAAGGGGTTTTGGGGGGAGTTCTTCCTTATCCGCTGTGAGGGTCCAAGGACAGAGGGTGTGTTGTATGCTGTAAAGCCCTCTGAGGCAAATTGTGACTTGTGAAATTGGGCATTATAAATAAAATTTAATTGCATTGAGGACATACCTTAAAATGACTAAAAGTCGTCATGGTTCTGAACACGTTTCCAGCAGAAAGTCCCGGGGAAAATTCAAGGTTTTGGTGACACTATCCACCGCCCCAACATGCCTAGTTACAATACCAATCAGGACTGCTTCCTTGTTTACTCCCATCAGCGCATTGTTCAGGTGATTGCTGCCTTTCAAAATCTGTCAAATACGTATAAATTTGGGTGCACCACTTTGCGTAGGAAAACGTGTGTACACTTTAGGACAACAGCCTGCCTTATTTTACTACAAAAAACCAACACAGGTGTCAGCGTGCTTGAGGGAGTTCGCCAATGACCTGAAAGTTTCTGCTAAGGTAAATGACCATCGCTAATAACACGCTAGGCTACTTGCTGTTGGCTACATTTTATGTCATTTTCCAGTACATATCACAAGACAAAATGGGTTTTATGTTTTAAAAGTGATGTTACAAACACAGTAAGATAGCAAAGAGGCTCCTCACCCATCTTGTAAGTGGTTACATATCCAGTCCGATCTTGAGCGCACAGCTGATAAGCTTAGCCTACGTGGTTGGTTTGCATGACATCACAGAAGCGCATATTTAATGTGGACAAAAAGCTCCGATGTTAGGCGATGCAATGTGGTAATAGAGGGACGCTTGTTTGCTGTTAGGACACGTGTCATTATGTTCTACTTGGGAGCAACTGCTGAGTCAAGTCCTGTCTAGCTCTTAATATTAAAGCAGTTTGAAAAGTTCTACACCAGCCCAATTCTAATGGGGACTCATTTTGATTTTCAGGCAATACCAAACCTACCATATAGCAACCTTTTAGTCTTAGTTACAGCACTTGTACCAATCAATTAGGAGGAAACCATTATTGTACATTACCTTTTCCTCTGACATGATGATTGGCTTCCTTTTAAAGAACCCATATTTTTAGCTGTTTGAGATTATGACAAAGATACTCTTGAAAAGTGCCTTCGTCTCTTCAATTCGGCTCTTCTTTTACTGTGTCAATGCAACTTCTTTCTGCTGTATTATGAAAGAAGATATGAGTACTAAACCACAACAGAAACGACTGAGTCCCTTCATCACTTTCAGCTGTCATCCATTCCCACGGGACAATCCAAAATAGCCACAACGTGTTATTCACAGCCAAAAGAACCACTTAAAATTCCTGCTACTTCAGACATGCACAAACATGAGGAGGCTTTGTTTAAAACCATTTTCAAGGCTCATTTTAACAGCTGGCCTCAGGGGCACTCACATGATTTCCAATCACAAACACCAACACCACCAACAGCTTTTTTTTTTCTTCCTCTATCCGTTTTTTCTACTCATTGTCAGCTGATAACACACACATGACATCTGTAAACTGAGACGTGACAGCATACCACACACCCACAGTGTCAAAACATACCACAATTGTCTATCAATGATATTAGCGTCCATCTGACCAGCGCTGATTTGACTGTAATGTTTGGGACTTCATCCAATAACACAAGGCTGAGTATCACTCTCTTCCTGGAAGACGGCCAACGGGGGCCCATCAACAGATCGGCCATTGAAAGGCCATCGGCCAGTTAATGTCAACAACACTTCGAGCTGTGTGAGGCTGAACAGACTTCCTACTAGCACCCTCCTCCACCTCCGTCCGTCACGCTCCCCTCACTCGGCTTACATTCACAGCTCCACCTGCCCCTGACACACACACACACACACACACACACACACACACACACACACCCTTTATCTCCCCTTGTACTCATTGTTTCTTGTCATCATGCCGGCCTCTCTCATCCCATCTCCCCTTCATACCCATTTCCACCTCCTGTGTGCTCTTGGCTCACCAAGCTTCAGCATCATCTACCACACAGCTGTTATATAACCTGTGATTATGTGTGTGTTTGTGTGTGTGTGTGTGTGTGTGTGTGTGTGTGTGTGTGCTTTCTGGGAAGAGGGAGAGGTTCGGAGGAAGAAGACATCATTGATAACTTTGTTGTTCCTGTCAGTGTTCTCACAGTCCACGGTGCTGAGCGGGGCAGGGACGGAAAATGTACTTCCACCAGACACACACACTGCACAAACACACAGAAACCTTGAGCTAACAGGCACTGACTGTCTCAGTGGGACATTCAGCGTGTGGCAGGTACCTCCTGTCATTGACTATATAATCAAACGGAGAGCTGGCTGTGATTTTTCTCTCCCCTGGCCGAGCAGAGGTATTGGCAAACGCTGTGTCTGAATTGGCAGTTTGCTGCTTGGCTTTTTCCAGAATCAGCTGGTAATTTCAAATGGTGACCAAACAAAAAGTGAACGCGGATGATGAGCTGCTCTAAATAGAGTGTAGACAATAAAAACTCCACCACAACTTTGTTTACCCCTCAGTTTTGAATGTCATGGACCTAATTTTGTAGATGCTCCGACAAACTGACCTTTAATGAGACATAATCAACAAAAAGATGAGATGAAACTGATCTGGCGCGACAATTCTGATGCTGCCTTTGCTTCCTCGCTTCTTCTCGCCAGGTGGATGTGTTTGCCCGTCTTAAAGGCACTGCTGTGCAAACTGTGCAAAATAAATAAAATCTGTCAAGTCTGAGACAAACTAGAAACGAGCACATCTCTTTTCAAAGCAATTGCGAGAACGCTCAAGGAAACAGACTTGATTTTCTAGACCCTGCATCGCCCCTTCGGTATTGACGTGGTCAGCTGCATTTAATCAAAATGTCAGTAACTCTACAGTGAAGTAAAATCAATCAGCAGGATCGGAAGTGATGGAAAACAGGTCAAGGGAAGTTGTTTTTCCCAACAGCTTCTTCATCTTAGGTAAGAAAGCATTTTTCAGAAAGGTTGTCACTCACACTCGATTTCATCACGTGACCCAACATGGGTTATTACCAACAAATAACTTTAACACTGAGCTCCACAGAAAAGGAATCCAAGGACCCATCAGCTGATTACACCCAGCAGGGCAATGTCCATCCCCTCGTCGAACATTGTCAAAGTCTGCAATCAAAGAATCGCAAGTTGCTTGGCAACAGCTACAGGCAAAGAAAAGAGACTGAAAACTCACCACAAGCAAATCTGGAGCAAACAAATGAAGTCTGGCTCCGGGTGGTTTGCTCTGAACACGTGCCAGCTCTGTCTTTGGTTTGACCGGCTACTCCTACTGCGTGACACACCAGCACATTCAAGTCCGCCTCTACTTTTTTTTTACCACATTTTTAAAATGTTAACACTATTCAAAATGAGTGGTTTTGCAGTAGGGGTGGGGCTAGAATGGTGTGCACTGCCATTTGGCCATGTGTTGGGGTTTTTATCAAGGGTTTTTACAGGAGCAGGAGCATATTAACAGCTTACAAGTGATGCCAAATGAACTCTACATGATGAGGGATGGGTAACTTAACCAGAAGATATTCAGCAGAAATCCAGCTAGTGAGGGACATAACACCACAAGATCTTCTCTCTGCCTGTCAAGTCATTCAGTATGAGAGTGATGAAAACCAGGTTAAGGTCATTTCTTGTCTATATGTAGGTTAAAGTGATGCAGAGGAGGAGGAGGAGGAGCACAAAGGGAGAAACAGAGACTACTGCAGCAAGCAGTCTGGTCCACTAACCTCCTTTGGATGTCTCTGTCTCCCTCCTCTCAGGAGAGGAGAGTGCAGTATCCTGTGTCCTCGCCACTTTAAAGCCAATCAGTGTAATTACAGGCTGTGTCTCTGTTCACCAGCACACACACACACACACACACACACACACACACACACTTGCAAAGAAACATGCAAAAAATAGCCCAAACTGGCACACACACACCTGCCACCTTAGCTACCATGACACTTTCACTTACTACCCTTAAATAAGAGTTTCTTTCACATGTAAACTTGAGCATTATTTTGTTTTAATTCAGTCTACCTGTGTGGAGGAAGATGTGTATCAAAGCGCTGATCCCCCGGAGCTCCTTACCGGACCGACTAACGGTTAATAACCGGGATTAGGTTTTAACGGCGACCTGCTGACCGCGACTTCTTCCTCTTTTTTTGTTCCTTAGTCTTTTATCTTCAACATTTACCGAGGTGACGTGAACGCAGCTGCTGCAGCACCGGCCGGCGGGACGTTAGAGAAACAAACGGACAGAAGAAGAAGTGGAGGACCGGATGCGCGCGAGCTCAGCACTGTAATAACGGTAACGGCAGGCTCTGACTGGGATGACATTGAGCTCCTTTTTACGCGCCAGCTTTTCCAACCGGCGCTTTCCTCCTCCTCCCCCTCCTCTTCCTCTCTCTCCCCTCTCTCTCTCTCTCTGTCTCTCCTCTTTTTTTTTTTTTTTTGTAGGCACGCGCGCTGAATAATGCAGGGCTCGCGAGGTCCCGGGAGTGTTTTCTGTCCCGTTCCAGAGACAATCAGAGAGCGAGCCGCCAGCGCGAGCTCCAGCCAAGCACAATGAGGCCGACCCGGACGGATCAGGTTACCGGCCGTACTGCCTTTCATTCATTTATTCAGCTGCAAAACAATCTGACCGCAGCCCCAGCCAGCCAGCAGCAGCCCCCCCCTCCATGCTCCTGTACCCCACCTCTCTGTCTCCCCACCTCCTGCTCTACCTCCCCTCACTCAAATGTGCTCAGGTGGCATTTTCAGAGGGACAAACACATACTCAGAACACTCCAGAACAGGCGGTGGTGGTAACTAAGTCAACTGGCCCACATTTACTCAAGTACAGCACACAATTTGCATGTTGGCCACTTCATGCTTCTTCACTACAATTAAAGGGCCACCTTACCAATTCTGCATAAAGTCCGATTTGCTAGCAACTTGCATCATGGGAAGTGTAGGATCCAGTGTTTTGGGTGTACGTGCTCATACTTTTGCTAAAAGTCACAATATCTTTGACTCTGCTGCACATATTTTGACCAGGGGCGTAACTATAGACAGTGCAGGTGTAGCCGAACTCAGTTAGGCCTCGCTGTAACTGCTGGTAAGCAACCCTTGGAATCTGCGTTGTGTGGACAACAATGAGGAGGTTCGTCATGCTTTTTACACCGCCATTTGTTCTCTGAACATGAACAGAATGTGTACTGGTCAGTCATACAGTTGGCTCATTACAGGTAGCTCACACACAGCACGCATCAAAGTCATATCTTACAGACAGAAAAAAATGTTTTCCAATGGATCAAATTACCTCAAAAGTGACTGAAAATCATGTTGGTGTACCTCAAGGTTCCACTTTGGGTCCTCTGTTATTTAGTTTGTTTATTAATGACCTACCTGAAGCTTGTTGAAACTATTGCTCAGCAAAGATAGGACATACAATGAAAATGTTTTATTTAAACCAGCATGAATTAGCCTGGAAATCCAGACTCAAATCTAGAAAATTTTGAGTCTGGCCCTCACTGATACACCCTTCCTACCCAAGGGGCAGCACTAACCGAGGCATATTAAATGCCACCGCACGCAATTGGATAGCACGATAGCCAATCAGAGCAAAAAACAAGGTGATGTATTCATTGCACTAAGCCCTATTTGTTTGCCGACCAGTAGGGCTAACTGATATGTTATGCTTTTGCCATATCCCCTCGGCAAAGCGGCAAAAACGTCCTTCCTGGATAGTCTCGCCACCAGACAATCAGAGATCTCTGCCTTCTGATAGTCTGGGGACACTCCTTTCTAAAGTGTGTTTAACACATCGGCGAAAACAGGCGGCAACAAAGCAACGCCTCTTGCATTTTTGAAAAGGACATGCCTTCTCGGAAATGTGCGCTCCTCCTTTTCTCGTCCGCAAGGAGACAAACACACAGAGAGCTTGAAAATGGATGCTGAGAGATTTAACTCCGTTTTATCAAATGTGTGCTCATCCGTGAAGAAAATATTTTTTCCAGCAGATGTCTTAGTTACAACATTATTGAGCTAACTGGAGTAGTTTCATGTCGTATCCGACAACGGGAGGCTTTTAACAGATGACGTCCTGTTACTTTTGCTGCTGCTGTTAGCTGTCCCTGTCAGCTGCAGCCACTGATGCTTTCTAGACATCGTGATTTCCTAAAACTGAATAAATACCACACATAGCAACACAAAACTGCTTTGCTAGCTCAATCATGTTGTAACTAAGATATCTGCTGGAAAAGATATTTTTTCACGGACCGTTTAATGAGTTATTACCTATTACAGACGCCGCTAACGGCTAACAGGGCTAACAGCGGTTAGCCCAGCTAAACGTGCACACAGAAATAGTAATGTTTGTTCAATCATTGTGTTTATAGACTTTACAAACATCGGATTAGTCCAAACGGTGATACAGTGATGTGAAAAATGTGATATATAGGCTATATATTTAGCTAAAAGCTCTGCTGGTTTTCTACCCGGAAGTATTTGTAAACAACAAGGCGATTCCTTCTATAGTCCGGCCGGACAGATGAGTCATGGCCTTGTAAAAGATTATGTTTGTGTCTTTTAATTGGCGAGAATGTGTCGCCGCAAACGTGAAAAACATCCACTGAACTTTGACAGCACTTTCTGCGAGCACGGCTGAGCCATTTTGTACCGCTACACGTGTTTCTAGTGGGACCATGTTTACAAGCACAAGAGTTCAGCGAGCCACCGAAGGACCGCCCTGCAGATTTACTATTGGTTCTGCAGCGTAGGGAGTTTTTTTAAACTCTGAAATTGTATCCGCCCATCTAAACACAAAATGAGGGAGAAAGTCATCAGTCTTTAGTTAAGCAAAGCGTCTAAAGACTGACTTATGAGTCTATTCCTGGAAGCAAAGGCTTCTAGGGCAGTCTTCTGTTCCTCTCTTAAGGAAAAAGATAAAGTGTAGTTGGCTTAGCGTTTCTTCCAAAGCTAAATTGAATGGATGCGGTCCTTCGGCAGCTGCCATCTTGGCTGTTTACTTTCCAACTCCTACGGTGCAGTGCTGTTGTCATCATGTTACACCCGTCTAGAGCCCGCCTCTGTCAGATAGACTAATCTGATTGGTCCGATAGGTGATTCAGTGGGCTCTGCTTATTGGGGCCAGATCCCTGTGCAGTGCAAAGTCGAATTTGCTTGGGGCCAGACATCTGGATTTCCAGGTTAAATATGAGTATTGCTTGTATAAAATTAGGCTTTTGATAACATATCAATTACGAATCATTCATTTGATCTAGCTCCAAGTGACATACAACACTTGTTTGACGGCAACTGAAGATTACAGCACTTGGCAAACCGACACAACGCTACTCTATCCTGTTAAAAGAATATTCTGACTTAATGACTGCTTCAGAGGCAGAAAGTCACCACTTTCTTTTCCTCATCTCTTTTGTTTATCACGCTGGTTAAATCTCAATGAATTACTGTCCTCTTTAGTGCTCATTCTGTAGTTTCAATAAAATGGACTGAATGATTGAATTGTGGAGAATCGAACTGAGCTAACAATATGTAGCGCTGATTGTATGTGCGACTGACGCACCTAACTAACTGTAGTGACTAATATCACTGAAAAAAGCCGCTAAGAGGCTGAGTAGGCTCGTAACTAGTTACAACTGCGATAACTAAAGCAAAATAAGACGAAACAAAATATTACGTGGCTTGATTACGTGATTGCGGTAACAGTCAACAGAAAATATCGCAGCCACAACTCACTCCCTTTGTCTGAAAGCCGCCACACCAGTGAATGAATGGGTAAAATAATGTGAAACCACACCCACACTTGTGCCAATTACTACAGGAAGTGAAAGTGACCAATAGAAAGTGTGCAGTCTAGACAAAGAATTAACAACAAGGGTTAAATACACACCCTGGCTCCTAGGGAGCCAACAACCTGTTTTTATACATTCAAAGAACTTCTATAAAAATGAATTCCTTGGCAACCAGACCAGGCTTCTAACTGAGACAGGAGCTAATTCATCATAATGTGTAGCCACACCGGGCTAGTAAAAGGGACTGGGCGTTTAATTGGGACTCGGCTTTTAATTGAAGTTTTACAGTATGTGGGAATAATATGGTTGCTATACCCTTGAAACTCACTACACCGTATGATCGGATATAACTCCCTGTAGGAATATTACTATATCATATTAAATGAATACAATAGTAGAGTAAAAAGAGCCCGTAAGTACAGTAAGGTCACTTTAAGCACTTATTCATTACCACAGGCTCATTACAAGTCCCCTTTACAGCAGATAAATATGCCACAAAGTACAGTAAGATCGTGTTACACTTACTAAGTGTTATAAATATACAATGTGTACATATAAAGATATTGTAGAGACAGTGTGGCGAGATATCTCAGCACACTGCAGAACAGATATGCACCTGTAGAGAGGAAACAATGTGGCTGAGAGGCATCCCAAACATGCACCCCCAGCAGATGTCTAGTTCAGCACAAACAGCACGCACAGTACACTGTATCATTTTCAACTTCTACTTGTGTTACATGCATTTTGTTGCACTTGAGTTTTAATTTTTGGTGATGCTGTCTTACACTTGGAGCATGATGCTCTTGACGTCTGATGTCTTTTGTTGTATTTGTCCGACAGTCGTCACAGAGAAAGTTCATTTCTAAAAAGCTGACGAACAAAACTGACTATGGTAAAGGTCATGTGTGATTTTGGGATTCAGTTACTTGACATGCCAGCTTTCCATCAATCTGCCTTGCCTACTGCATAGTCTTAAATTAGCAGCCTTAAATTTCTCTCAATGTACCGTAACAAGAACCTGCATGGTACAGATGTTTCCAGTTGAGCAGAACACACAGTCCTAACTTGTCCGCATTCTCTCAGCTCTGTGGTTGTCTTGTTCTTCACATCTTGTTTTTTCCCCTTTTGAGGTATAAGAAAATTGAACTCATACACACACACACACACACACACACACACACACACATAACACACACACCATTTCAGTGAATGGCAGTCCAAGGCTGGATGATGGAAATTGTCGCTCGGAGGCCTGTAATTCTCTGTAAAGGGTGAACAAATAGTCCCCTCTCTGTAACTGCACCATGAAAGGTTTCTGCGACCTCGCTTCATGTCAAGTTCTCTGACAAAAGTGTTGGTACATTATGTGTAGAATATCTGTAGATACTCATCCTGCACCTCGCTCTAACTTTACGTAATCGCACCTTTAGATATACATAAAAACACACACATGCATACAGAGTACTTACCATGGCAGTGTGAGGTTGTCTGATCGGAATGGGAGCTTGATACCCATTTTCTGTTGTCACGGTAACCTCTGATGGTGTGCCATAGCCTGTGATGAAACAAAAATTGAGTTATTGTTACCACTTACATCATCATCTTTCATTTTATTTGCACCCGTGTGTGACCTTTTGTGTCATGCAACATGCATCTGATCTCGAAATGTAATAATAATAGTGATTTGTTTTTGTGGTGGATTATAAATCAGTGAACTGCTGACATCTGGTCAGTTATCATGACTGTGAGAATTATTTTTAATGCAACCACAGCGACTGCATGACAGGGATGATAAATCCAAGGCATTTCCTGCACTCTTTGGCTGAAATATTATCTTGATTCAGGTCTTTGCTGCCTCGGTGACCCAGTTCCACCCCGAGGAGTCAAGTTCATCCGATTTCATCTTATCATCCTCAACGTCCTGACACCCAAACTCACTGCAGCTGAAGTAACACTGCTGTCAGAGCAGGAAATATCAACATGGATCTGTCGAAAGCAGGCTCACACTACTACTAGTCCTACCACTACTGCTATTGCCACTACTACTACTACTGCTACTGCTACCACTATAGCTGACAGCCAGCTGATTAGATCATTGTTTCTTATTTTCTTATCAGTCACACATCAATCACAGCCCATTCCCACACATTTAAACATGGCTTCCCACTCACTGAGCCCTGCTACACCAATGCTGCCACAGACCACTGCCACTGCTGGAAGTGCATTTAATGAAAATAATACTGTACTTAAATTACTGTATTTTAAGGTATGTGCAAATTGAATCGGTATTATCATTTTATGCTACTTAATACTGCAACTCTACTTCATTTCAGAGGCAAATACTGTAATTTTTCCTCCATTTAGTTGATAAAATGTAGATGAAACTACCCAACTTTAACACTGAATAATAATAATCCAGTAATTATACTGCAGTATTCATAAAATAAAACTCTGAAACGGGACATTCTGCATAATGATACTCCTTCTTTATAATGTCATTGAAGATTCTCAGTCATCCAGGTCATGGTAATCTTAAGTGCTATGTTGTAGGCCAATAGACTTGCTTGAGTTTCTTGAAGACATTTCACGTCTCATCCAAGAGGCTTCGTCAGTTCTAACCGGATCCCTCCCCAGACGACTTAACACCTGCATTCTTAACTGGACCCATCTTACCCTAACAACACAAGATGGCCGGGTGGGTCAACAACTCACATGACCTCAACGACTCTGTCAGGGTTCACACCCACACAGTTTAAAAGTCTGAGGAACTGAAGAAGCCTCTTGGATGAGAGGCGAAACGTCTTTAAGAAACTCAAGCAAGTCCAGTTGCGTACGGTATAGCACTTATGATCCTTCTTATAGTACCCATTTTTAGGTAGTATATTTACGTGCTATTGCTTCTTCTAAAGGATCCGAATAGTTCTTCCACCATTGGTAGTTGGAATAGTAGCGACAATGGTATGGGCAATGGTGTTAGTAATAGCAGTAGTGAGTGTATTAGTAGTATCAGCAGTGGTTGTAGTACATTACACTTACTCCCATGCAGCAGGGAAATGAGACACAGTATATGTTGTAATTCAAGACCACTGTACGTATAATGATACGGCTGAGTTGCATCTTTATTTGCTACCCCAAAAAAACATCTATATTTTTTGCATTGAATTTGATGTCCTATCGTATGTTTGTAAAGTCATGTGGAACCACAAATCCTGTGCAATGTCACACATCACAGTTCATTCAGTGCTGGTGAGATACAGCATGTGGCCTCGAGCAAATCACAATGCTGCGATGCATGCTTACAGTAATACATATTTCCACCTGCAGCTGACACGTCTCTTATCATCCCGTAATAATTTTCTGCTCTCATCGTTACTGTTAAAGCCACCGGCCTGTCATTGTCTTAAGATAAATCAGTTAGCGCTCATTATCACGGAAAACACACCCGTGCTGTGTGCAGGAAGAGAGTGTGTGTGTATGTATGTGTCAGCCCTGTGTCCAGATGCTGGTTGTCATGACATCTGTAATGTATAATCATTTATCACCTTGTGTTATGTCCTCCGGGGAAGAGTGTGAGTCATGTTTGTGTTGCTGCTCTCTCAAGATCATGTGTGTTTTAGATGAAAATAACAACACCCTGTCCGTCATCTGAGATAGACGCACTTTATCAGAGGGCAGTGACACTGTATGAATCTCTGTCTACTTATCCATGGTTTCAGAAGATGTTTATGTTCATGGCGTGTTGTATGTACTCTACTTGTCACATGTGAATGTGTTCCTGAAATGTCCTTGAGCAGGACTGTGAACGCCTCCGTGTTCATGCAGTGTGCCTCTGAATGAATCTTTGTGTGGTGTGTTTTTCTTGACTTCACTCGTCTTAATTGCCCTCTCGGCTCATTGCTGTACAGTTATCAGTGTGGTATCAGTAAAGTTAGCATGCAGTGTGGTCATTTCTTGCAGTACCTACTATTGATACCAGGGGGGCGCCTCAGGGCTCCTGCAGAACTGGGGCATGGGGGTATCTAGATTGATCCAGTTATCTATAATCCCAACTATTTACTCACCCATCTTCCTACTTTCTCTCCTTCAGCACCAGCTAGCTCCCTATTCCTCTCCAATCTATCATCTAAAATATTTACAGTCCTTATGCTCCTTCCTACTCCATATTTTCTGCAGTGTGTAAACTCATAAGATGCCACAGACACAGTATGAGTCCCTACAGGAATGTTGCAGTAATATAAGAGCGATTTCTCATAAGCAGTTGCTAGTCATACTGAAAGGGAGAGATTATATTAAAACTTTGAACTGCGTTTGCTTGTACACCCATCCCTTTTTCTGTTTTTAATATTCATAGTAAGAACAGACATGTTGCAGTTTAGCTGCTTTTAGAGTACATTTTCAGGCTTTAATCTAATTTCCAGAGCAGTAAGTGTTTGGCACAGAGCCTGGCACAAAAACACCTCAGTGCTGTTTCCCATTAGGCCACATTATCACATTAAAGCTACTTTTATGAAAACGACTTCTTGTCATTTAAATGAAACTGTCACTACATTCACACTGTAGTGCGTGAGACAGATAGTCTGTGAAATAAATAATGTTCCTCCTCCTCTTAGTGCTTCGAATGGCATTTGCTAGATCTGCCACAGCCAATCAGAGACGAGGAGCCTCTAGCTTTCATAAAAAAATAACTTTTGTCATATTTGCTGTCACTATATTCACACAGCACTAAATGAGCACTAATAACCTGTGAAAAAAATCATATTCCTCTGCCTATTCTATTTACTTGTAGTGCTTCTAACGGCCTTGCTGCGTGTGTATGAAAACAACCAATCAGAGCCGAGGAGTCTCTAATGCAGCTGTCAATCAATGCTTGTGAACTGCAGTCAACCAGTCAAACTAGGCAGCACTGAACAAATATGAATCAAGATTCTGTTTCTGCATTGCCTATATCTAGCCTCAGATGTTTTCAGAAACATATTTTAGTGTACTGTTTAGCTGTAAAATGAGAAAGTTGCTCAAGCTGGGAGGGTGGTGCTTGGTATTTTGCTCCTCAACTCCTCCGCTGTGATTGGCTGTTTTCTCTTTTCTTGTAAATGCCATTAGAAGCACTAAGAGTTTCTGTTAAACTTATCAACTACATCTTTAATCTAAATTCATGACTTAAAATTTAAACCCAGTCTCACTCAGTAGTCGTTGAAATCCAGTGCTTGAGCAGTGACACTGACGAAAAAAATCATTCTTTAATGTCGGCATAACGTGGCCATTTGCTGTTATAGCTTAACGGTTCTAAGCAGAGTGGGTGGGTCCAACAAATACAGACTTTAACCCAGGTGAGCGATGTTTGCGTCCCGTAAAATTATAAAGCCTACACCCAACCATGTGCTTTTGTTGCCTAAACCTAACCACATGCATTAGCTGTCAATTAGCGTTGTTGTACCAATGTAATGCCTTTATTTTGAAAACGGAAAAATATTTTGAAAGAAGACAATGCATGTAACAGGCAGAACTTGACACGGCGTCCCAGAACGTCAACAACCAACACACCCAGGGTACCTTTCACGTTGTATCTGGACATGGAAAGTCCATGACCAAACGTCAATATGTGACGAGGTCGGAGTGAGAATGTGTTGCAAATTTACCGCATTCCAGTAACGTTTATTCATATTTAGCTGGTTTTCAAGCATTTATTGCATCATGTGCTATTTGAATCAAGTAAACATTATGAAACTGTCAAAATATTCAGAGGTACTCAGAATAAAGACGGTCACAGTAAATCAAAGCAGTAATTAAATAATTTACAACTCACTATATCTGTGGCTTTAGTCTTGCTCTGGTTTGTTTGCATGACTGGTTTTAAATAAATGACACTAAATAGTTGTATTTATTATAATGGGTAAAACAGAACATACTGTAAAGCAGAAAGTTGCACTGGGAGTTGAGTTTGTGGTTAGACATTGGAAAGCAGTGACTGCTGTCCGTACCTTACCTGTATTTGTTTTGTCTTATGTGACAAAATATCCCCTAAATTTAAGTGTAAAGAATGTGTGTGCTTGTTAGTGGCAGTGGGTATTATCACAGATAGGGGTGCAGTGAGGAGAGCTCGTGATCTCTTTCGTCAGCAGCCAATGAAAAGTGAATGTTAGAGACAGATGGAAAGAACAACAAGCAAGAGACGGCAGGAGGGCACTGGAGAAACTCAGCTTTATTGACCAAAGATAGAGAGAGGATACAGACATCAGAGAGATAGAGAGAGCGAGAGAGATAGAGAGAGAATGTGACAGAGTGAGTTGTCATACCCACAGAGAGAGAGAGAGAGAAAGAGAAAGAGAGAAGTGTGAACAATAGAAAATGGCTCCTTTTTGTTTTTAACAGTCCATACAACCATGAGGGCAGGCAGACAAGAAAAAGAGAGACCCCTACAGAGTCAGAGGAGTACTGCAGGCGTGGCAGTGGGGCTGGTAAACTCAACAAGTCTGGCGTTCACATACAGCTCCTTGCATTACATCAAAAACACACACACACAAACCCACACAGGCTAACTGGATTGGTCAGGCTCCATTAACTTGAACTCAGCCTTTCTTTATATTTTTAATGCGTTGTGAGATTGGATTTCCTTTTGTAGATTCTTTGCTCTGTTGCACGCCGTGTGTGCGTTACACCTCGGGGGAAACTAACACTACACTTTTTGAGGATGCACTTCTCTGCGTATCCTCCTCAAAAAACAAGCAGGCATGCAATGAATAGTTCTGGCCAATCTGGGACACCAAAAAGGACGTTACTAATTGTTCCCAGCCTGCACAAGCCTTGCTGTCTGCAAATGATGAGGGGAAAGAAATGTGACAAACTGCTCAGATGGATCATCTTCTTTTTCCCATCAGATCCAAGAGAATAAATAAGGATGTGGTGAAAAGGATAATGTGAAATTGCTTGCATTTTTTCCAGTAAAATTGTTATTTTGCTGATGAATTTTAATCATTACCAGCTTTGATTGAGGGAAAAATGTAATTACCTGCCTCAAGCAAATCTAGTCAAGTAGATTTTTATGTTTAATTTAAAGGTATACTATGCAGGATTGCCGGTTACTGTTTGTAAAGTAAAAGCTAACCTCCGATTTACTCTTGTTTGGTGTTTTGCCTTGCTATATTTGCATTATTTCTGGCGCTGTATCTCTTGGGCGCCTGCTGCTTACGGTCTTGCACCTGGTTGCTACCTTTTAATAAAGCCCCAACCTCACCTGAGCACTGGGGGACATGCCCATGAACGTCCCAAACACGGTAATCAAAAGGAAAATAAGGAAATGCCAATAGGAGTCAGAGTCTTTTAGGACAATCCTGCATAGTACATCTTTAAATGAATGGAAATCAATGGCTGCCTAAAGGGATCAGCGTACAAACGTGTGATATGCTTTGGAAAAAGGTCAGCACTAATGTAACTTGAATGGTTTGTTAATAGGCTACCATGCAAATCCAATGGTATGGTTATTGAAGATGCTGCCTCTGCACAATTTAAGGTCCTCAGATGCCTCCGAGACCAACCGTGACACGTCTGGGAAAGGTAGCAGCCGCCAAGAGTTCAGACAAGGTTGTAGTGGTGATGGTGGTGGTGGTGGTGGTGGTCAGAAGACCGGGGGGAGGGAAAGTCATGTGGGGTTAATTGTGAGATTACACACAGCAAAGCAGTGAAGTTAGAGGATGAAAATATACAAAGCTCGCGCTTGTGCACTCATACAGTTGTCATATGGCATCGTAGGACATCAGAACAATGTCTAGTACCCATAATAATCAGAATTATCTCTAGATCTCTATATAGATGTGGAAAATAAAATCATCACTAAATAGAATATAGAGCGTATTTACATTCTTTATCTACACAGGAAACTAGACCCCGGCGGGCCCGGCGGTGGCCGATCACAGCCAGCTGGACTGACTGACAGCAGCAGTGGCCAATCACGCTAAAGCATGTATGCTTGAAGGGCGGCGTACAGTTCTACAGTGACAGGACAGTTGAGAGGTGGGATAGGGTAGCTGTGCACAGAGCCATTATAGGAGATTTACCTAGAGATGTTTCAATGCTGGAAATGTGCTGTTTGTTGCCAAAGATATTTTGTTTCTGTCTTTCATTTGTTTTATAACTATTGCCAGAGTTAGTACACAGTGCATAGAAAGATGTTATGTTCTTCACTTTAGTCAAACACATGCCTGAAGAGAGAGAAAGAAAAAGTGCTGCACTCTGGAAAAAGGTCGTCGAGGCTCTTCAGGTTAGGTTGGTGATGTGTTCACTGTCACTTTTTTTGTTTGGTCTATAAAATGCCAAAAAAAATGTAGGAAAATGTCGATCAGAGTTTCCCAAAGCCCTCAAATGTCTTGTTTTGTTCTCACCTCAAAGATATTCAATTTACTGTCAGAGCAGCCCAATTGCCAGAAGAAAATGCTGGCATTCTATGTTTAGCAAACCACAAATACATTATATTTGCACATTTCATATGTATCATATCAACGTTTCTAAAGGGACGTAGCATATGAGCTGACTTTGTCATCAGGTGGTGGAGGAGATGGTGGACTATTAAATCAATGTGAGATGCCTGTCAAGCTGGGGGCCACTGTTCGAGACCAACAAACAACAAAACCGGTTGTTTTTTGGCGAGTTATTGCTGTTTTTCCTGTGGCTCTTAAGCTGCCAAATATAGGTGTTTCTTAGCAACCTGTGGCCCTTTTTCCAGCTGTGTTTTGGCCCCCAAATATGGGTGCTTTTAAAGTGACTTGTTGCTGTTTTTCCAGAGGGGATTGTGGCCCCAGAAATTAAGCATAGCCTTAGTTCAGTCAGGACACGATGTGAAGCTCAGCTCACATCCCAGCTACATCAGCTGATCTCAAACAGCCCAATCAACTGATGGAGCAGCTGAGTGATGGAAGGGAGTCAGCTGATAGATCACGATTCCTTTCTATGTAGCCAACTGGTGAATCTCATTCAGGGTGCCCTATTTAAACTGCTCTGGCCTGCCTACTGTTGCTGCTTCCTGTGCAAGCTGCTTTGCAACCACCAGCTCCTGCTTTTCATGCTGTGTCTGACTTATCAATGTCATTTCTGTTTGTCACTGATGCTGCTCTGTTCTGTTCCCGGGGGTCTTTGCTGCTGCTCTCCCTGCCTTAGGCTTTCCATGTAGGCGCATGGAAGGGCAGGGAGGTTTGCTCTGTCTGCCTCAGGCTTTCCTCATTTGCACGTGGAAGGGCTATCTCTCTGCCTTAAGGCTTTCAACGTAGGCATGCAGAAGGGTGGAAAGGTGTGCTCTCTTTGCCTTAAGCTTTCTGCGTAGGCCCGAGGAAAGGCAGAGAGGCCCCAGAACAGAGCCATATCGCCAACTATAATGCTACAAATGGAAATAAAGTTTTCACTGACTTAAGTGTTCCTGACTGAGCTGGGAATTTCAAGCCAAAACATGATTTGTTCCTAACCATAACAAAGTGTTTTTTGTGCTAAACCTAACACAAATTGACCACAGCATTGTTGAAACGTAACGTTCAACATAAATGATACTTAACAATGTGCAAATGTAATGTAACCTTGGTTTGCAGAAATGTACAATGTCATCTGGTGATCAGGTTGCAAAGAAAACAAAAAAATATTAACACTGAAAATGCTGGAATCAGAGAATTTTGACTTTTTTTTTAACCTAAAAAATTATTCACACCAGTTAATCAGCCATCAAATTAGTTGGTGATTGATTTGATAGTTCACAACTAATCCATTAATTGACATAATGGCAACTTGATACACACCTGAGCCACACAAACAACAATACACTGTGTTATCTGGATCTGAAGAGCCTCTCTAACCTCTTTGTAAATGTGCGGACGTCTTCTCCAATCACATACGTGGCCCATATACCTTTATTGATCTCACTCTGACAACAGGTATTTCTCTGTAGCGTACAACAGCAAAGTGTAGTCACCAACTCTCCAAAAATCAATTCACCGGTTGCCTATTGAGCGCCATCCATCCTCTCTAATCCATGTAACATCAAAGACACTTCAAATGAAGCAAAAAATCTTTCCAGAGCATCCATTATCATTCGACAGAATGAGGATGATTACTGCTTTTGAGGGCTTTTTCTGAAAACCAGCCACGTCAATGACCTACAGTGTAATATATACGATGTTATAATGACACCCAGGCCACATTATTTGCAGCACCCTTGTAAACGAGGGCCTGGTTGGTGACTACTGCATGAGCTGGCAGTGTTTTCAGTCTCTTTGAATCGTAAAGAGTATAATGGATCTCTGGTGGCCTTCTGCAGCGATGAAGTGAATTTAATGGACAAAAAAGATGAACATAGATTGCACATAATCTTTCTCTAAAAGCTCCGTTGAGCACAGCTGTCATAATTTAGTGATAGTGCTTTTTTAACGTTCGTTATTTAAAAATTTGTGCCCTGCTGTGAGTGGTAGAAACCCATGTTTGATTTCATGGGTGGAAATACATGTTCTTTTGCTGCCAGAGTGTAGGCCTACTAAGCTGCCGTTAGCTTCCTGTGCTCTATAGACACACTGGAAAAGTTGGCTGTATAGATCCTACTGGCTGCCAGAAGGTGTTCCACTGCTTCGTATCGGCTGCTGAGTTAGGAAGTACTAGAATAGGAGGAAATGGCCTCAGCAGTGGAATAGCTAGAGTTAATGGACAGGACGACAGAGAGAGAGAAAATGATGAGAAAAGAGAGAGTCCTGTTTTTACTAACTATAGTGTCAAAAACCTCAAGTTTCCCACGGAAACAGGCGTCCCAACAATTCAATGGCCTTTTTAAGTTTCAAAACAAAAGGAGAGAAAAAAAAACTTTAAATGACAACGGCAAACTGAAATAAAAGCCTAAAAGAAACTTCTAATTTTCTCTATTTTATTTTTTTTTTTGCTAGGACTATCAATGTGGAAGAATGAAGAGGCACATAAAGAAACCAAGGCAACAAGTACGCTCCTCTCCATCCTGAGAGTCAGAGAGAGTCGGTACAAGGAAGGTGGAGGGGGTGGTTTGTTTGAGTTTGTGCGGTTGTTTATGTTTGTCCGTGTATTTTTGGAGACAACAGGAGAGAATCTGTCGAGAGGAAAGGGCGTGGGAGGTGACTGGATAGAGATATTTAAAAAACTACTGAGACTGTGTCCGTCTTTTTCAATGTTTTATAGACTGTCTTGTTAAAAGCGATGTTCTGGTTGATTGTCCAGACAGCATGGCGTCGTGACTGATTGTCCGTGAAGTCTTACTGACCACTGAGAGTAGTTTTATATTACCTGGTTGAAGCTGTTTGTCACAACGACAATTTCACCATCTGTTTTTATCATTAATATAGCAGCGTGACAACAGCTTAATTTTGTGAAATAGAGCCTACTGCGTTGTCTGAGGAGACCGCAGGCGTGAAGGCCGGGCCTCCATGTTGACAGAGAGGGTAACAAAAGAGCAGGGATGTAGAGGTAAAAACGTAACTGAGTAAAAAGTCAAAGGTCAGACAAGAGCATGTGTGCGTGCATGTGTGTGCCAGCCGATCAGAGTCCAGAGGAGGAGGAGGAAGTCAGGGCTTCTGTTAGTAACCATCCAGAGACAGAGGAGAAGAGAGGGGTGTTGTGGGTAATAATAAAAGGGTGGAAGAGGGAGAAGATTCAGTCACATGAGGATGCAGCACTCGCAGCGTTTCCTCTTGTCTGTACCTGTGGGGGGGGTGAGGCCGGGCGGGGGGGCTGTGTTGGCTTCGGGGTTGGCAGGGGGTGAGGAGGCGCTGTCGGGCTCGCGGCCGTCGGATGACAGTTCCGTGCTGACGGCCTCGGACGTGGCCGGCCGCCCTGACACGAGGTCAGCCGCCGTGCCGTCGATGATGGATAGGTCGGTGACCGTTTTCTCCCTCAGCGATTTCTCGTCGTCTTCGTCAATGAGGACCACCTCGGCCTTCACGGCGCCATCAAAGCCTAGCAGCCGCCTGCTCTCGCTCGTGTCCTCAACGTCCTGGTAGCCGAGGAACACCATGGTGACTGGGTGCTCTGCGGTGGCTTGGGGTGTGTTGGTGAGCTCACCGCCCGGGTGAGCTGAGGAGCCAGGTTGGGTTGTAATGGGAGCAGAGGGGGGCATCATGCCAAGCCGGGTCTCCCTCTGGAGGACGACCTGTGCTGGTGGGCTCGAAGGAATGGATGGCGGGGCGCAGGAGGGTGGTGACAGATCGTCAACATCTAGTGGGGAAACATAAGCCTGTGGGGCAGCTTGGGTCACCGTCACCTGACCCCTGCTGCCATCTACTCCGTGTACAGCAGGTCTGGCAGCACGCTGGATCAGCTGGTCCACCTGCGCCGAGCTCCAACCGTTCTCCATGGTGGTGGTGGACACGCCCCCAGAGGAACTGACCTCATAGACCACTTTCCTGCCATCGTCGTATACTTTGACGCCACGCGATGCCGCGTCCAGCGGGCTCACACGGTTGGCTGACAGGACGCGCTGCTCGCCGGTCTGTGGGTCATGCTGCACGTTGATCTCCATGGCAAACATTGCTGTTAGAAGGGGAGGGAGGGAGGGGTGGAGGAGTGAATGGGTGGGGAGGAGAAACAGGGAGGGTGGGAGGGGTTGAGGCAGAAGGGAGTGGGGTTTGAAGGAGCACAAATGAAGGGGTGGGGAGGAACCAGTGGAGGAGGTGGGGGGGGGGGGGGGGTGAGGAAAAAGTGGAGGGAGTGAAGCATGAGGACGGGGACACAGTGTTCTCTGAGAAATCTGCAGCATAACTTTCTTATTCAAAGTGCTGTATATGAAGTTAGTAAGCACAAAACTTTACCTTAACTTTGTCCTTTAGGGATGCAAACCACAGATGCAGGTGAGTGAACAAGAAGAAACACACAACTTTCCCTCACTGTGTCTAATCTAAGTGACGACATGTGTACTGTAGATATCTAGTAGACTACAGGTATTTGATATTGTGATATGAGGCTACTTATTGTTTTAGATTTTAGTTATAAAGCCCCGTTTCCACCGAGCAGTACGGTACAGTTCAGTTTAGTGCCTTTTTATCGCCACAGTGAAAAGTTGTGGATGGTACCAATGGAACCTTTCCTAACCGTTACCATGTTTGGTTCCCCCTCTGTTGGGGTACCTAGCACACAGATCTGGTACTAAAAGGTGGAGCTGTGAACACTGCAGTCTGTTGATTGGTCAATAGAGGACAGTCACGCTGCTCAGGGCTGAGTTGTGGCTGGTTTTGAGGCTCATGTAACCACCGTTCATACCATGGAGAGTTTTATTATTAAAATGTAACTATAAAATGAAAGGATGTTTTGCCACCTCTTGCAGCAGAGCTGGAGTCGGAGAAAATAATAATGCATGAGCTGACGATGAGAATCCATCAACACACCTTAGATTTTACTGTGACCATTACTCTTCATATGACATATACTTTTAGTAATGAGTGGGTCTTCAAGCTTTCAATAATATCTATTAATTTCAACTGGCTAATTTTAATATCCCATGGAGAGAGACTCTCACTGCAGCCTGTTTTATTTTGTTCTGAAAATGATGCCGCACAACCTCGTTCTCACCAGGGACCGGAGCAAGTGGAAGGGACTCGTCGCCCGATGTTCCAATAGGAGCGGGGGGAACTAAGTCAAAGTAAGTCAGCCTCGTTCTGTGTTGGCTAAATAAGGTGAAATACAGTGAGTGCTGGAAGGAGCAGTGAGTGACAACAACCACATTTAAGGGTACTGTTTGAAGTGGAAACACTAGGGTCTAGGTACCATGTCTGAAGGGTTACTTTTGGTTCCAAAGGTACCATACTGAAAGTGTTTGGTGGAAATGGGGCTTTAGTCATTACATGCACATTACTGAAGATTATTTATCAGAAAACTCAGTGTATAAATACTAGCACTGAAAGTTAAACCTATAATATAGCTGCAATATCAATATTGAGGTATTTGCTGAAAAATTTTGATATTTGATTTTCTCTAAATTGCCCAACATGATTTAGTCCTCACACTCTCACTCCATGCAGTGATTATAAAAACATTTCCTTCTGCAGTAGAGTATATTTTCAATTAACTATGCAGAGTAAATAATAATAATATTTTCTAATTTGTCTTCTTATTATTATAAGTATTAGTATTATTAGTACTGTTGTTATTTTACTTGAGGTTTAATTCTATTCCTATACTTTTCCTACTGCAGATAAGTCATAAGCACATCACGCTGCCCAAAAAGCTGAGCTTTTATTTTGTAGAGCTGTTCCCTACTGCAAAGTCAGCAGCACTAAATACAGTGAAACAAACATGTAAGGTAATGAACTTAGCAGATTTCCATTTACTATCAAAATATTTAGCTTTTCCTTGGACAAGAAAGTCTATTGTTATTCCTAAGAGTAAAAGCCAATACAAATATCAAGGGTAAAATTAATCTTTAATTCACTACTACCAACTAGTACCCATAAAATTAGAGATAAGCCTACAGCTAAAAAAATATAGTAATACTATTGTGGAGACTTAAAGTAATGTAAATGAATTAAGTGAATTCTACAGTCTGAGCTGTGGTCTTGTCAAAACTTTTAACTATCATGAATTTGGAGACACATTCTCTAAAGTCAAGTTCAAATGTGTATCTGATGTCCTTTTGCTTTCAGTACATAGTACATGGATACACACTGATTAAGTGTGTGTCACTGTGGGTTTATGGCTGTGTTCGCCTCCTGTTTTTTTTTCGGCACCCACCAGTGCGTAAGTGTTAAAGTCCACCTGAGATCTGACTCAGTTTGTGCAAACGTGTGCCTATCTGTGCCTGTCCGCCATCTATGTGCGCACCAGTTGGTCCTGGTTATAATCCAACTTGGCTGCAGCCCAAAATCTTCCCGTCCTCCCTCCCTCCCTCTCTCTCCTCACCCCTCCCTCCCCCCTCCTCTCCCCCCCCTGTCTTACCAGGTCTTGGTATGGCGTGCTCTCCGGAGGCAGGTGGGCCGGTCCTGGGCTGCGTAGCCAGGACGAGGTGGTCGGCGTCGGGGTCCGTGCAGTCCGAGAGAGGGGCGGACATGCAGCCGGTGGCATCTAGTGAGGAGGAGCACAGGGGGGGAAATGACACATGGTCGGGGGGGACGTTAGAGGCCGTGAGGGAGAGCCGCAAACACACACGTACACACTCACGCACCGGGCGCATGCTGATACACACACACACACATGCATGCTGGGTACACACACACACACCTCAGGGATGTGTAACCACACCCTGACACAAATACACACACACATACAGCCCAGCCCCCTGACAGGGAAACTAACCACACCCCTGAGTGACCCTGCCCGCCCCTCCTCCACACACACAAACACACACACACACCATCTAACTCTCCTCATCTCTGTTTCTGTGTCCACGGCAACTCTAGCACCCCTGAGGTCCAGTGCTTATGCAGCAGAAGCGTGTGTGTGTGTTTGTGTGTGTGTGAGTGTGATTGCAGGAACAAAGCTTTAGGGGCTTATGGGGCTTGTTGGTGAATAGGGGGGATAAAGCCAGGGACTGCAGGCTGCAGAGTCATGGCCTTGTGTGTGTGTGAGCTTCAATAGCTTCGCTGAGCCGGGTTCTATGTGTGTGTGTACGTGCACATGTTTGGCGCATGTGTGTGTTTGTGTGCAGGTATGTATATGTCTACGTGTGTGTCCGTGGGTATGGATGAGTGTGTGTTTCGGGGGGTGCTCTGGCCTGCATCCCTCCTGCCTCAGCGAGACTATTATTCCCACACACACACACACACACACACACACACACACACACACACACACATATACACACACATACACAGAAACAGAAAAAGAGGGACCCCACTGCTAGGAAACAACAATAACTCAGGGAATTGAATTTTTAGTGTGTGTGTCATACCTCCATCTTGGGTCATCAGGCTCTGAAAGACAAACAGAAGAAAATCAATATGAGCTATGACAGTGTGTTTTATTTCCAATAAAAACTATTATCATAAGCAGAATATGGAATATATTTAAAGAAATACTTCACCCCCCAAATGCCCATTTGTGTATCAATTATTCACCCTGTGTGACTTTGACTTCTCGAAGAAAAGCTGCATTCCTCCAGTGAACGAAGAATCCAAAAACAGAGCAAATTCTTGATAAATTGAGGTCATAGGCATCCGAATTTGACAACAGCCAAACTATATCAAAACGTTTACAAACTCACACACAACTCATGCAGTATAATCCAAGTCTCATTTATCCTGTCGTATGCTCAGTACTTCCTAAACAGACAGTCCTTTCCGACGAGGAACTGAATGGAAGGTGAATTTTAAATCTACGCCGTCTTCAAAGCCAGACTCCATTGACAAAATCAGCAATTTTACATCACTGAACACAGGAGCTGCTGGTCTACCACTGCCTCAATCAGTTAGTTTATTTGCGTTATTGTGTGACTTTCGTGTTTTGAAGGGTTAGTTCAGATTCACCAATGTCACAAAATAACACAAACAAACTACCGATCAAGGCAGCGGTAGACCAGCAGCAGCCATATTTAGTAATGTAAAATTGCTAGTTTTGTCAGTGGAGTCTGGCTTTGAAGAGAGTGTAGATAAGTTTCACTTTCAGTACAGTTCCCTGTCAGAAAGGGCTGTTTGGGAAGTACTGAGCATATAACTGGATAAATGGGAGTTGTGTGAGAGATTGTAAACAGATGTTTTGATTTAGTTTTGTTGTTGTCAAACGTGGTCGCTGATAACCTCAAATCATTAAGAATTTTCTTAGTTTTTGGATTCTTCGTTCACTGTGGAGGCAGGCAAGAAAAACATTTTCTTCATGAATTCAACGTAACACTGAGTGAGTAACTGATATACAAATGGTCGTTTGGAGGCTGAAACATTTCTTATATTGATAATGAAAAATAACCGGCTGTGTTTGAAAAGCAAATTTCAATGGTAAGACTTCTTCAGTGCGGACCACTTCCACATTCAGCATGTGCAGCCAACATGACTGCCAAGTGCATTTTTAATCATTGCTTTACAATGCAATTAAACATTAACTGCTCTGTTCTGAAATCGCAAAGTAATTCATCTCATTTATATTTAGCACACTTGTGTTTTTAATCAGCAGTAAAGTCTATACAAGGCTCCGTTTCATTTTCACTGGTTTTTATTTGCTCTAACAAAAAACAATTATTGCGCACACAAAAACAATGCAGTTATAGTGTCATTAAACAAGTAAAGTGACAACAAAGTGCAAGAACTGAAAAGCTCCTGTAAGGACGGATGGACTAGTTATTACACAACTATTGTCAGTACCAACCAGATACAGCAGAATGATTTCAGTATCAGCAATTTGTAGCTCTACAAGCAGAACACAAGCTCATACAAGTTCTCAGCAGGTAGGGTTCTCATACCTTCTGCAGGTCTTCTATGGAGCGCTCTGTCTCTTTCAGACGTTCCCGTAGAACCTGCTCTTTGGCTGATATCTGAGACTCTTCACTCTCGAGTGTGCCGATTTCAGACTCCAGCCTGCAAATACAAAACATACAGGAGGACATTTCCTCTCATGAAATTGGAAAAGCTGAAGAATCAAGGAGTTAAACAAGTTGAAAAAAGGTTTTGTGAGAGGATACAGCTTCCCAATAATGACCACATGGCATTTACACTTGGTAATTAGAGACATCTATGGTTAGCTAGGCAGCACGGTGATGCAGTGGTTAGCATTGTTGCCTCACAGTAAGAGGGTTCCTGGTTCGAACCCCCTGTGCAGAGTTCGCATGTTCTCCCTGTGTCAGTGTGGGTTTTCTCTGAATACTCCAGCTTCCTCCCACAGTCCAAAGACAGGCAGGTTAACTGGTGACTCTAAATTGGCCGTAGGTGTGAATGTGAGCGTGAATGGTTGTCTGTCTCTATGTGTCAGCCCTGTGATAGTCTGGTGACCTGTCCAGGGTGTACCCTGCCTCTCGTCCAATGTCAGCTGGGATAGGCTCCAACACACCCGTGACCCCTCACAGCATAAGCAGCTACAGAAAATGAACGAATATGGTGAGCTAGTCCGAGAAACAGAAACTGTTTTGTGGATCTAAAAAGGCTGCTGTATTTAATTGGATGTGCAACAATGCATGACCTTCGTATACATTTCTTTTTTAGGATGTTGCCTCCAGAAGGAGAGATGCATTTACATTGTAATGTCCAGTGTGTCTGGTTGAATGTGTCTCAGATCATCTGGTTTAAGTCATCAGATTTCTGTTTCTGGGGTGCATTTACACCAGCTGTTGGAAGTGTATAAAGCTGATCCGGACATAATGCAGTTGCTTCAAACATATGAAATGACCACACAGAGCTGGGGCATCAGTATAGTCTGACAGTTAATTGGGCAATCGCAAATAAAAAAACAAGTTATTTCGACATTTGCTGAGGCAACCTCTTGGATTATTTAAAAATCCAGTAGAATGTGACACATACGGCAATAAATTGCAGTTTATCCTGATTGAGTTGTTCATTGAGATTAGTGACGAGGCTGAACAAAGACATGATCCATGCAGTTATCCTGTGCTGCTAATCCTATTTGCAGAAGGCGTGAGTATCAATATGCCTTTGAGAGTGTACGTAATCACCTAAATCCTGATCTGAGCTGAATTTTGGATGTAATTCCAAGCAGTCAGCTCAATTTTACACCAGTGTGAAAGATACAAGTCTCAGGAATGTCCACACAACCAGTTCTGCCATTTTCTTCCTGTGAGGACATTCTCAAGACATCCCTATGATTCCCAAAACTGCACCCCAACTATCCTTATTTACACATACAGGCGCACACACACGTGCATGCTCACGTGGACATTTAAGAGATGGATGTCGCAACAATACAAGGAAGCAGTCAGGGAGGAGGACCAGGGTTGCTTCCTCACTCACTGCCAGCACTCACAATACTTCAGAATACACTCCTCTGGGACCCGCAAAGAATGTGTGCGTCAGTGTGTGAGCATGTGTGTGTGAAAGAAATATTAAGGTCCATAACAATGCCGCAAACAGAATCAATGGGGCTCGCTCATAATATCAGCACCAGTGACCATGAACACTAGTACACATCGTCCTGACTGGACATTTAAGGAAAGTGGTTGAGAGAAACATGAGTGCACAGGTTGTTAGGCCAAGTACAACTGTGAATTGTATTACATTTTCAAAATATCAGCAGTGAACAGGGAGGATATTTTTGGATTTGTTGGCACTAACAATTCAAAGATTGTGTTTTGCCAGAGAAACCTGGTGCTTTGGCTCTGATCACTGAGGTTTAACTAAACAAATCCACACAGTCGACACACATCACTTCACCATCTGCCAGCTCCTACTCAGGTTCATCTTCAGCGGTGTGATGTTTGGATGTTGTACAGCTACTTGAAGACTGATACTGTGGTACTATAAAATGCTTCAAAGCTTCAATGACTGTGAGGGCCAAGTACGCTTCTCTATTGGTATACATGCGCTCAGAAACCATAGCCAAATAGTGCCAATCATGTTGCAGCAACTCAATGCATTTGGGCATGCAGACATGGTCAAGACGACCTGCTGAAGTTCAAACTGAGCCTCAGAGTGGGGAAGAAGGGTGATTTAAGTAACTACTGATCTACTGGGATTTTCACACACAACCATTTCTAGGGTTTACAGAGGATGGTCCCAAAAAGAAAAGATGTCCTTTGAGCAGCAGTTCTCTGGGTAAAAATGCCAGAGGTAAGAGGAGAATGACCAGACTGGTTCAAGATGATAGAAAGGCAACAGTAACTCAAATAACCACTGGTTACAACCAAGGTCTGCAGAAGACCATCTCTGAACCAACAACACGTCCAACCTTGAAGCAGATGGGCTACAGCAGCAGAAGACCACACCAGGTGCCACTCCTGTCAGCTAACAACAGGAAACTGAGGCTACAGTTCACACAGGCTCACCAAAACTGGACAATAGAAGATTGGAAAAACGTTGCCTGGTCTGATGAGTCTGGATTTCTGCTGCCACATTCAGATGGTAGGCTCAGAATTTGGCTTCATGGATCCATCCTGCCTTGTATCAACGGTTCAGGCTGCTGGTGGTGGTGTAATGGTGTGGGGGAGATTTTCTTGGCACACTTTGGGCCCCTTAGTACCAACTGAGCATGGTTTAAACACCACAGCCTACCTGAGTATTGTTGCTGACCGTGTCCATCCCTTTATGACCACAGTGTACCCATCTTCTGATGGCTACTTCCAGCAGGATAACGCACCATGTCACAAAGCTCAGATCATCTCAAACTGGTTTCTTGAACATGACAATGAGTTCACAGTACTCCAATGGCCTCCACAGTCACCAGATCTCAATCCAATAGAGCGCCTTTGGGATGTGGTGGAACGAGAGATTGACATCATGGATGTGCAGCCGACAAATCTGCAACAACTGTGTGATGCTATCATGTCAATATGGACCAAAATCTCTGAGGAATGTTTCCAGCACCTTGTTGAATCTATGCCACCAAGAATTAAGGCAGTTCTGAAGGCAAAGGGGTCCAACCTGGTACTAACAAGGTGTGCCTTATGAAGTGGCCTGTGAGTGTATATTATATTATTAGTATATACAGCCTTTATTTAATTGAGTAAAAATTATTTGAAAGAGAGGCCTGAGTGTAGTGCAGTAATTATGAAAATATGAAGATGTGGTGTATTGCGTTGGCACTGCAGCAAGGTTGTTCTGCAGTCAGAAATAAAGCTTTTGTTGGCTGCATCTGTTACACAATTCTGTTATATGTCTCTGGTGAATGTCATAACGCATTACCTCAGATGTGAAATCTTGCTTTGAGCGGAAATCTGAACAAAACAAAGCAGTTTCTTATCATATAATTGTCCTTGTGTAACTGTGCCCTTAAGATATTGTCTGCATCAAAATAATCAGCACAGCTCGGGGTCATTCAGTTTTCCTTGAAATCAGACAATTCAAGGGTCTAAGCATTCAAAAACAACAGCGTATTGTCTCTTGCTAAGCCGAGAATATCACAAATATAGCAACATGCACACAAGCTATTTTAACACCACCTTCGATTCTGAAGAGAGCCAGCATCTTATCAGAGTGTATTGTCTATTAGAATGCAATATATCAGGGTCATGGGACACTGGGACTTGACAGTAACTTTGGCAATTAAAGTGACAGTTCACTCCAAAATCAAAAATGCATATATTTCTTCTTACCTGTAGTGGTATAGTGTTGGAGATATCGGCAGTAGAGAGGTCTGTCTTCACTCAAATATAATGGAACTAGATGGCACTCTGCTTGTGGTGCTAAAAGCACCAAATGATTTTGAAAATCTCGTCAGGAAAGTCTCTTTCCAGAAATCATGACCTGGTTACTCAAGATAATCCACAGACCTTGTTGTGAGCAGTTTCACGTAAGAACTATTTTCTTCTGCCAAACTACACCTGCCAACCGTATCAGAATGCAGAAGGAAGCGTGCATCTACTCATGGACGAGAGGCTCATGCTCGTGACAGCTCAGATGTAAACATAAATGGCGTTCTACTCGGCTGAGCTGGAACATTAGCTAGCTAGGTGCTAGGTGAGCTAGCAGTCGCTGCACAGTGATGCGGTTGGCAGGTGTAGTTCAGTCGAAAGACAATAGTTCCTACATGAAACTGCTCACGACAAGGTCTGTGGATTATCTTGAATAATTGGGTCATGATTCCTGGAAAGAGACATCACTGTTGAGATTGTCAAATGTATTTTTTTTTGGCACTTTGAGCACCACAAGCCGAGAGACATCTCTACATCTGATAATTCCAACACTTGGCAACTCACACCAAAACAATCTAGACTGATAAACAGCACTACAGGTAAGAGGAAAAATATGTATTTTTGATTTGCCATGAACTGATTCTTCAACAGGCTACAGTATATTGTACTGGGCATAAAGTAGCATAAAGTACCTTATAAAAACCTCGATACTTAGGCTGTTACTTTCAGCACTCTTACTTGTTCTTGAGTGACTTTCAAGTATTTTGTCCGATTTTATAGTTGAATGTATTTTGTGATGTAGGAGTCTTGGCAGCAAAGAGACAGTGGTTGTATACAGTTACACTGTACAATACATCACATATTCAGCTCTAGCCTTGCTGGTATAAGAAAACAATTACCTAACCTTGGATTGAGTTGCAGGGACTGCTCCACAATGTGTAGTAATCAGTTCATGTAAATGCACCACTGCTACTTGAAATTGACTTGTAGACTAATATAGACAAAATTTTTAGTGATGATGGGTAGAAAGGTAAATACATCTACAGACATGGGATCAATCTGAATGCCAAATGTCAACAAACAAAAGAAAAACACCCAACAGGTAAGAGCAGGAGGTATAGATGAGAGGGGCAGGGTTAGAGAAAGGGTAGGTAGTAATTGGTATTAACGATTTACATCACAACATTACTTTTCTACAACCTTAAGTATATTATTTAAAGTAGTATTTCCGCAGCAAAACAAACTCACTCTGACTCACACTGTGATCAGTGTTGTGCTGCCTTGTTATCCCTGGTCCTTTAAATATATCAAATGTTCACGTTTCAGGTCTTTGAGCAGCAGGTGTTGCACACCTTTCAGACCACAAGACTACAGGGCATGCTTCATTTACGCTTCATTATCCTTCCAAGATATTCAAATGCAGATTATCTATTATGTAACACTGATAATGTCTGAAATCACAAAGTATCTTGCTTTACTTATTGTGATATTGTGTTAATGCTAATAGCTAATTAATCCTCAAGTAACTTGTAAGACAGGAAATGCAGTAAAGATGATAAATGATTAATGGTTCCCAGACAGGTATGAGACAGGCGTCAGTGGCAGGGATGTGTCCTCTGAATAAACTAATGGTCTCTTTAGTGATCAAGTTAGCGCCTGTCATGTCAGACTTGTAAGACGTTTGTGTGCCCCAATACATGAAATGATTGACAATCAATCAGTCTGAACCCTGTGACACTAATTGTGACTGTTCTCTGATTAGAACAATAATGCTTAAATGACAGTGGTCTGCAGACCAGCTAACATCACTACATGCTGTAGCAACAGGCAGTGGGGTCAGACTATCCCACTTTACACATGTTACACTGGTGACAGCCATCTTGAACTCAACCACAAAACTCACCCTGATGGAAAGATAACATAAAAAATTCCTTGTCTTGTTTCACCTTCACCTCTCTGGAGCAGATGCCTGAACCCCGCTGCCTCTCATGTGGCTACTCTTCCCTTCCCCTCCCTATCTCATTTCCCTTTTTCCCCTGTCTGGCGGGAAATGGATTTTACTTCTGCATCCTGAAGGCGGCATGAGGTCATGCCAAAATTGGCAAGAAAGAAGATTTGTGACCGGAGGAGGACGCTATTCCTCACCCTATTACATCACTAATACATCAGTTACAGCACAATAAGGAGCATTTTACAAGAAATATATATTCACAGACAGGCCATCATGTCAGCATCTATTGTGCATAAATCCTTGACACAAGACTACTTATAATAAACTGTCTTATTTTTAAGCTAATATAAATCCTCTCTGTGAGTGTGACCTGTCATCGCTAATGAAAAACCACTCTGATATCACTGTTAAACTCCTGCAGGGACTCATACTGTGTGTGTGACACCTAATGAGTGTATCCACTGTAAAAAATACTGTGTAAGTAAGACAGTAGGTAAAAGGGTTATTTAAGAAGTGGATATTTGCAGTGTTACGGAGAAGTCAACTACATGGAATTAAACTACTAGTTTAACTATATTTTGCAATGGTTCAACTACATAATGCATTTACATTAGGATTTTCGTAGTGATTCAAGTAGTTAAATTACTTTTCTTGGCCATTTTTTTTAAAGTTGTTAACTTCTGAAACAACAAAAATTTTGAACGGAGCCCAGGAAGGAAAAAAACAACAACGAAATTTTCTGACAGTTCTTGCACTTATTCATTCTCATGAATGTTGGGGTATTTTATTTTGTTGCTTTTTTTCTTATATGATTTGATTTCTTGTAGGAATTGAAATGCACAACAACTCAAACAAGTATCATGACACAAAAATCCTAGAGGATAGCACTTAAAAAGCCTTACTAAAAACTCTTTTTCCCAAAGTGGTCCTCAGCAGATGATTAAGGGACGACCTGTGAACAAGTGGGTGCTTTTTATAATTTCGTATCACATGTGCATGTTCGTAAAGTAGCTTGAACTGAATTTTCTAACAAGGTTATGTTAACCAAACTAGATTTCTCCCAAGGGTAGTTGTGCTGTCGTTGAATTTACTCCAGCGTGAACTAAACCATAGTCAGCAATGCTCTGCTTTCGAAGTAGCTTCCACAACACTGGATACAGGAAGTAAGGCAGAAACGAAGTAAACATAAACAGAGGAAGGCAAGCAGTAGAACATCTTCATCACACAAATAAATACACAGTACATTATAATACATTCACTAAAACATCACAGAAAACTATGACCTAAAAAAATATACTAAAGTTGGACCAACAGCTCTCTCGCTGAAGCTATAACGAGACCATTTGTGTCTTTGAACGTGTCAGCTCCCTGTATGGTCTGTATGTTATGTGCAGAAGAGAAACACACTGGTGCTGCTCATATGTGTGTCTGGCGCCCTCTAGTGACCAAACCTCGAACATGACCACAACTGTGAGCACAAGAGGAGCAGAAATAAACATGATGGATGGTTTATTTTCTTGACCTTTCCTCTGATATAAACACTATTATAAATGGAGCCTATGACACATTATGAGCTGCCCTACCTCTCAACAGATGTCTCTCCTTGCTTTATCTCTCATACACTCCTGGGTCTTTTCAGAGCACGCAGTAAGTACACTGTTACATAATTAAATACTGTGCAATATAAACAGCTATGTATATAAACAGATGCATCAGAGACATCTATTAAACACATAATCATCCTGAGATTGTCTTTACTGCAGAATGGGTTATGTGTTTTTTCCGTGTGTGTGTGTGTGTGTGTGTGTGTGTGTGTGTGTGTGTGTGTGTGTGTGTGTGTGTGAGCTGGGGACATGACCTCACACTGTCCCTCCTTCCCCTCTACTTCCTCCTCGTCCTCTCTGTACACTTCTGCGTCTGGCAGTGTTACTATCTCTGTGGCAATCCTAAAAGAGCCCAGTGATGTCACTGTCACGCCCTGTCAACCAACCGCAGGCATGTTGCCATGGATACGCCCGGGGTGGGCAGCGACTGCTTTCCACATCATACAGGAGGAGGAAGAGCAGACATCTGGTTTTGCGTGCGGCAGGATGTGTTTGTGCTTGTGAACATGTGTCCACGTGCACACCGACGGTCAGAGATACAGAAACAAGAGAGGAAGTGGAACCACATTTTGTCTGATACTGTATGTGTGCTGTGTGTGAGCGCAGCTTTCTAGATACAGTTGTCTTCTCCTAGAGTTTTTTTAGCACACTTTCAAGAAGCCGAGCTGCTTGGAGGATGAGAAAATCTGACTGGCTGAGGTAAGCCTCAGTGGGCAGAGCTTAAGAGTCACTGTTTTTCCAAGCAGCCCATGAGGGGAAGCTGCTGATGTTTAAACCTACATAGGACAGTTTCATTTTGGGTCACTCTTTCTCTGCATATTTCTCCAGTCACTATTATTTTATTGTCAATTAAAGATGGAGTAGGCAGTTTGATTTTGGCATAATTAGGCAAAAATTCCATAATCAGTTTTGAGCATATTGTAATCAAAGTGGCCTGAGAGAAAACTAGACTTAAGTATCCCTCCACTGGTCCACTTTAAATAGACCATAATAATAATAACAATAATAATAATAATGATAATAATAATAGACCTAATAGACCTTTAATGAGTCTGCTCAGGGTCAGATGTGAGGCCAACTTCACCCACTAACGTCAAGGTCAACTTCCTTCACTTTAATCAGCCGGTGGCAAGCAAGACATGGGAACGTGGCTTGGGTCTTGTGGAGTTGAAGCATTTATTCACAGACAAATAACCTAAGCTGTTCACACATTATATTGCTATGTTTAACTTCATACTCTGCTCCGGTCGCCACAGCCTCACTGTCAGGAACCAGTGCCATATTGGCAATGGGTTTAAGTGTTCATACCATAGATTGTAACCAAATACAGGATGCCAAAACGGCGCCTATTCATTCCAACTGAGTTGCAAGCCTGGCGCATACGCCAAAAAAAAGTTTTCTAGCTTCTGGCTGTACTTCCACAGTATGTGGCCCACTGAATATGCACAGTAGGGTCTCACAGTAGGCTGTTGACAAATACTGTACACTGATCAACCCTTTAAAATATCCGTATATCTGCTTACAGCTACATTACAATGACCTATAAACCATTCATTAAATGTTTATATACTGCTCAGTGCTGAATGGGGATGTTACAAGTAAAGTCTGAAGTGCGGATATTATTGACAAATGCATCTTCCGATTTCCAGGCTTTTACAGATGTGATTGCCTTAATGGCTTCAAATAAAAGCAGTGTGCTGACTTGTAAAGATTTATCACATCTAACATAAAGCCAATAAACATCACATCAACCACAACCGCAACCACATTCAAAAATCAATGAACAGCCCAATGAACCATGATGAAGCTAAATAAAAAAGTCAACACTGAGGCCCCTCCGTTATTTACCCACATCTGCAAAAATTGAAATTGCAAAGTCGTTACTGAAGTTGCTCTTTTAGATTACAAGTTACACCACATCACACACACACACACAACCTACAGCTTATCTGCCACTGATCAGAGCTGTGCCTGGACTCTGTCCTTCACTCTGTCCTCTAATACACACACACTGACGCACGTAGACATTAATATGCTGCAACACGGGAGTCTACGTCTTCCTGTTTCTGTCCCGCGTGTTGATCTGTCTTCCAGATGACAAACAGGATGTGAAGAATGACACATGGCATAAAAACACATAAGGAGCTCTTACAGCTCTTTGCTCCTTCCTGCTTTTGTCATGGATGATGAACCGCTCTTGGCTCACACACAAAGCTAAAGATACTTTACATATCTCTTTCTATCTCCGTCCCGAGTCTTCATCTGTACCATTGTTTACAGTGTGAAGGGTACAAAGAGGCAAATTACAGCTTGTGTTGCAGGGAACATCACAGGGCAGGCAGAGTGGATACTAATCTGTACACTCAAGAGTACTCTGATAGAAGTAGCGGTGGAAGTTCCACAAGCTAATATGCTTATGACTTTAAATCTTGAGTTATAATCTACTTCAGATCAGATAAATGTCACATAAATACTTAAGTCCTGTAATTCACCTGTGTCAGTACTTACAAATTAAACTGGAGCAGCACTTTGTCATGTTGCACCTCTGTTATTATGTGCACTTATGCAGCTATGGTCACACTTGTATATTAATCATAATCCTCTAGTATATGATTAATAGAAAAGCTTCCTTTGAGTCAGAGCTCAGTCCTTGAGAAGCACTGTTGTATTAACTAAAAGGCCTCTGTTCAGAACATCGAAAGTCCTGTACAGTGTGCTCTGAGACTCAGATAAAGGAAGCATAAATATCTACGTAAATATTTGTGCTTTCTGAATCTTCCGTTTTTCTTTTTTCTATCATTTGTATTTAATGTAATCACTTAATAGTTCAGTAGGCAACCTGCAGCTCCGGAGCCACATGCGGCTCTTTAGCGCCTCTGCGGTGGCTCCCTGTGGCTCTGACAAGAAAAATTATATGAAAATTAATAAGAGTCCTTTCTTTTTGACATATTAATATTCATATACTCTTGTTGTAGGTCTAAAGCCCAGTTCAGAAACAGGCAACTACTTGCAATGCACCATTCTGCAATGTTCTAAACACCTGCCAGTTCACACCTATGCATACATGAGACCTATACATGAGATGGAGTATCATTGCTATGCAACAACTCTCTGTACTTCTGTTCTGATTTCTGTGTTTCAGGCTTGTTTTGTGGCTGAATATAATTTGTAGCTTCTTAAAATATGAATGAGGATAGTGACAGTGAGATACTGGCTACAGCTGCATTTGTAGTAGTTAAGGAAAGGCGAAAAACAGAAACAAAACGAGCATCAGATGGACTGTATTCATGATAAATATGCCACATTATTTTAAGTTAGAAGCGCCAATTAGTTAGTCAATGAGAATGTATGTGTGTGAGGTGGCATAGGCACATACAGTGATCAGCAGCAGTGACCCACCTGCTGACACCAGCACACTGTGAGGATAGAAACAGAGGGCTCGGCAGGGACGAAGCACCTTCTGCAGTAAGCAAACACGCCATCATGCGGTCATTAAAAAATAAAGCTTCTTACCAAATGTATACTAAGAGTACTGTTGTGGAAAAATTATTCAATATGAAAGAATTAAAATTTCATCATGTATAATAGTAGTAATTGTATGAATGTATGAGTTATACATGGTCATAGTTTGGGTACTTTTGGCCTCAGAGTCCTTCACTGTGTCTGAAGGTTAAGATACTATTAGATGATGTATGTTTAGACTCTAATATTAGATACGGCTGTGTGTGACATACGAAAAACACCAAAAAAGGCTGACTCATTCTTCTGGCACTTGTGCATGCATGTGTGCTGTGCCAAAAGCTTCTCTGATCAGATCTGTATTAAACACATATGTTCAAGTAAGATCAACTAAGATCATCGATATGCAGACTGACCTAGACCCACCTGTTTTTTTTTCTGTTTCATCACTACTACAAATACAGCTGTAGCCAGTATCTCACTATCACTATCCTCATTCATATTTTAAGAAGCTACAAATTATATTCAGCTGCAAAATAAGCCTGAAAAACTGGGGGGGGGGGACAGAAATACAGAGAGTTGTTGCATAGCGATGATACTCCATCTCATGTAGTGTGAACCGGCAGAAAGTAGTTTCATGTTTCAGCTTGTCCTGTCACAAATCTTTGGTCTGAACTGGGCTTTAGACCTACAACAACAGTATATGAATGTTATTAATTTCCATATAATATTTTGTCAGGTACAATGCCATTCAGGTTCTGAGAAGAGTCGTACTCAAAAGGAATTTACTGTGTATTTTATATACATAGTTGGCATCCTCATTTTGAATGACTTTACATGACAGCAACAGTTTAACACGCTTAGATTATAAGACTGTAAACCCCAAAAGGAGAGTGTGCAAGGATAAAAACCAGATCACAACCACTGTCCCCAAGGAATGACAAGACATTCGTGTTTTTTGTTCAAGCAAATGGCCGTGACAGAGTACCTTATCATTCTGTATACACAACCTATTTTGCTTGAAAAGATTTGTTTTGACATCAAGACGGATGACCAAATGCTAAATGGATTTTGTAGATGTGGAACATGAACAACTAAGTGTGTTATTACATAAAGTTCATTGTAAACTGGAACTCTGGTTTATAACTCAAAAGCATCAGGGTGCTGTGTTGGATCAGGCATTATCTACAGTAAATGTCCAAAATGAATCATGGGTGTCGTGCTTTGAAATCCAGTCTGTCCTAACATGGCGTCTTGGTCTCATTTAATGATTGAAGCAGTTTTGTTAGGTACAGTTTAGGTGTCTGCAGTTTGTTCTTCCTGCAGTTGTATTCAGCTCGAGCTGAACTAGTTTCTGAAATGGTGATAAGCTCAGAAATAGGCCTACAGACTGCCTCACACTTTCCTGGTCAGTTAAAAACTACAGTATGTGCTCTCATACTGCCACTGTGGGGGAAAAGACAAATATTCTTAGAACGTTATGTAACCTGATACAGCGCACTTCAATGGGCTTGTTGCAATAAGTATAGTTTGCTGTTGCCAGACTGCATACTGGACCTCATGCATCCCACTGTACAAACGCCATTTGTCTCCTCAGCACAGTTTAGAGCAGACATTTTCTGGTCTGGTAACTGATTGATAGTTAGACAAGATTAGATGAAACATTATTGATCTCCTGTAGAGAAATAAGGCCACTGCAGCCGCAGGAGTTAGCAGGGAAATTAAGATGAATAGTCTTAAAACACAGCCTTCATAAAGAAGAGAAATGAAAAGAAATCATGGTGTGAATATGTAACTATATGCTGTTAATCAGAGGTGTGGACTTGAGTCACAGATTTGATGCCTTTAGACTCAACAAAATCTGAAAGAGTCACAACTCCACTCAGACTTTAACACCAATGAGCTTTTTGACCTAAAAATACTTGACACCTTCCCAGGAGCCCAGCGGTTAAGAAGTATGTTATTTAAAAAGTGTGCCACACATCAACTAATTTGCCTTCATATCCTACATCAACTAACATTAACACTATTCATTCCCAGCAATTCGACATTTAACTCCCCAGATCCACTTTAAACCAATTTGACAGAATTCAGTCAAGCTGTAAGAGAGAACCATGAAGAACAAACGTTGCATTAGTGAGTGCTAGTTGGAAAAGATAATTTTGTTTGTGTACAAAAATCATACGGTAATAAACAACATACAAATTGCAGTATGGAAAACATGCAGGTTGAAAGTTACAGGTGGACACACAACATCTTCCAACAAACTTGTTATAAACAAATTTAAAAAGCATTCACATGATTTGTGTAGATTTAATATATTATTAGTCTGCTGTTAAAATGGCATTCTATTTGGTGAGATGCAAATTACGACTTCAGGACTCAAAAGTTTAGGACTTGGGACTTGTCAGTCTTGACTTAGGAGTTGAGTGCAAAGACTTGAGACTTATTTGTGACTTGAAACAAAAAGTTGACTTGGTCCCACCTCTGTTACTACATTTAAATACATAAATTAACATTTTGGGAAATCCACCTATTTGCTGTCTTCCAGGGAGTTAGATGAGAAGATAGATTTCATGTCTGTTCAGTAAAGTGTGCATCAGCTCCATGCCATAGCCTACGCACATGGCCTATGCCGTTGTGAGCATTTATACTGCATGTCTGTGTCACTCTGTAGTTACACCTCCAAAACACTAGTGGGCAGCGGGGTTTCTGTGAAGTGTTGTGAAGTTTAGCTGATTCAAAACACACATTAAACACGGCTTAATAGAAACCGTTTCAAACACAAGCACACAAATTAGCTTCACTCGCAGCATTCACAGACAAACACTTGTCTTTATCTGGACACATTTTCCCCACAAATACAACATGCTAATGTTATTAGCACAAGCCTATGGCAGGCTAAAATGTATAATTAGCCTAGCAGCTAGAAGACTTTTCCTCTACTCATATGAAACCAGGGACAACAGCAACATTTAACAAAGGTAACGTTACAAAATTAAGCTCCATCACTGACAAAATACTTAACATCTTTTCCAAACAAATATAACATGCTAACATTATTAGCACAAGCCTATGGCAAGTATGGCGTCGATCTGACACAGAGGTTTAAATCCTGCTTAGATATGATGCTTTAGCCAACAGCTGGTTAGCTTAGTAGTTAGCTTAGCTTAGCATGAAAACTGGACATGGAGTATGAAAGCTGTGCTGACTCCCTCCAGAGGTAACTCTGGTTTATTGTTCTTTATTATATTTGATTAAGAACTAATTTTAATCCCAACCAACATGTTGACTGTTGTTGAGGTAACTTAATTTCAAATACACGCACTAAAAGTATATATTAAGTATAGGTAAATACATAACAGGTTTAGTACTGCAAATATATGCTCCTCTTGCTGCAGTGGCCTACTTTTTATAAAAACTGCAAAATACCATTGTGCTCACTCAAATACAAACTTGCAAGTCTCTGAATGATTGTACACTTTCTAATTCCTGGAAAACACAAATCTTCTCCTAATGGCTCCCCTAATGACACGTCCTGCAGCTGTGGCAGGACACGCTGCATAAAAACCACCCTGCTCCCCTACAGTGATGTCTGCATTCACATGGAGCTCTCTCTTTGCGACACTGAAACGAGCAGTAACCAAAAGTAGCACGGTGTGGGTACGGGTCGGGTCACTGCCACATTGTGCTGCTGTATCCCTCTCTGTGTTTACTTAGCCTGTCCGTGTAATGATAGGGATATCTGTAAAACTACCACTGCTGCTGCCACGCTCTCTCATTCAGTCTCCTTCTGTCTGTTTGTTCTCCAGCCTCTGCTAAGTAAGCGTCTTCACCTGCGCACAATGGCTATTTCTTCATCGCTCTGTCGCTTTGTGTGTTCCTCAAGTTGGGTTACAACAGGAGCAAAAACTACCTTACAACTGCCTCTTTGTCCAATCTCTCTTTTGTCTTTATCTCTGTCTGTGCTCTCCAGGCTCAGTGGCCTTAGGTATGTGTATGAAACAGCCTATACAAAGATTGCACTGTTCGCTCGTCACTTCATATGATTCCCAGTTTAATGTCAACAGCAGGCAGCACTTACAACACCACACAAAGACACTGCTGTGGTCCTTATGTCTTTGTTTTCTGTGTTTTATGTGTTTTCCACTTGCTTTGCATAATCGTATGGATGATCTGAAGGGACGTTTGTTCCTTTCTGGCTTCTTTTCAGTTTTTTGTCATGCACTTAAGGCACAGTAGCAGTACAGTTGTTCTCCACAGACAGACAGATACAGCTGTTCCTCCTCTGTCTTTCACTCTTGTTTATGTGTCCTTGAGTGAACGAAACGATACGAGCATCCATAAAAGAGCTGCTGCCTCGTCTTTGTCACTTTCTGTCATTAAAATGTCCACCAGTGCATGCGTTATTAGTCTAGCAGCTATAAAAGAGGGAAGGACAAGACGTCTGGGCTTCTGGGCTTTTAGTTACAAGGGAGTGGAATCGGTTTCAGAAATGTTTATAGGTGGAGGTAGGTGGAGGTTTCATGGAAATCCAGGATTATACATGATTATAGGTTTCGACTCCCCTCCCTCTTTCTGTCTCTCTCTCTGTCCCACACACACACTGACACACACATGCAGATAATACAGTGTCCATATTCGTCCTGACACCTCTGTCCCTATCAGTATTGGAAAGACTCCGGTTGCCCGGGTTACAGGATATTCTGGGATGGTATCCCACAGAGTGTAAATATAGATGCCACACCCGCTGCCTGAAATACACAAACATCCGCACACACACACACACACACACACACACACACACACACACACACACACACACACACACACACACACAGACGTGAGCTGTCTGTCAGCGTCCTGTCACAGTCCAAACATCTAAATAGAAATATCTGACACCTTCATCACACCCAAATGAATGGCTTTCATAATTTCCACTCCTTAAGATCGATGTTTTCAGGTTACTTGTGTGAAATAGTTTTGTTAAGAGGTTTCAAGTTGAGGATTTGTGTGACTGCAGGCACTCCTTAGACTCCCACACATGTGCTCTGTGACTTTACTTTACCCACCGGAGAAGATTGTTTCCTGAAAGCCTGGAGAATTGAATCCCAGACAGCTGAGCTCCTCTCAAAGCATTTTTTTTTCAGCACACATCTGAGACCCTGGGTCACAAATGTAATTGCTTGAGAATTGCCTCTGCTGCATTGGTTATGTATAAACATGCAAGAAAAATATCAGGTTAGCCGATTCTTGCTAAACGTTGGGTCTCTGGAGAATATGACCTGTGACGTACAGTGTGTGTGGCTGGTTTTTTTAGGTGATAACTGGTATAATTTGGATATATCCGATCTATTTAAAGTAAATATTAGCCATAAGTGAAAAGGCTCTTACACAGAATCATTACCAAAACAGTTGTGTCACAAAGAATCCACCAACTTAGTGAAAAAGGGAATGCAAGGTTAAGTATCCTTTAAAAATTAAAATACCAGTACCAATACAGTTGCTTTAAAATAATACCGACACCCATACAGTACTTAAAATACCTACAGATGTCACAGGCCTGTAGTACAGCCATACTTTCGAATGTTTTGGTGGCATTTTGACATGCTAAACTGCCAGTTCCATCAAATATAATGCACTTGACTCGACCACACCACAGACTGTGTGGGTTGTAGCTGCTGCCGCAGTGGGCCAATCAAACCTCGCAATAAATTGAAAAATGCTTGCATTGATTGGCTGCAAACAAAACCTTACAAAAGCCCCATTTCCACCAAACAGTTTCGGTATGGTACCTTTGGAACCCGAAAGTAATCCTTCAGACATGGTACCTAGAGCCTAGGGTTTCCACCACAAACAGTACTCTTAAATGTGGACGGGGTTGTTGTCACTCACTGCTCCCTCCAGCACCCACTGTATTTCCTCCTTTATCAGTCTGCACCTCGTTTATCGTCCACAGAACGAGGCTGCGCGCCGACATTTTCAGAACAAAATAAAACAGGCTGCAGTGAGAGTTTCTCGCGATAGGATATTAAAAAATAGCGGCTTTGTGCATTTAGTCCTTCTCAGGCAAGCTCAGGGGTTTAGTGTTGCTGTAGCCCACAGGAACTACACTCTACGACACTTTTTTTTTTCCTCTGACAGAGGATTAGAATATATGCCGTTCACATAATCCGGTTGAAATAAATATATATTTTTTTAAACTCTTGAAGATACACTTGTTACTAAATGTGTATGTCATATAAAAACTAAAGTGATGGTCAAAGTTGTTAGCCTGGTTCCAGACCATAGACCCCGCCCACTCAACTGAGTAGGCTTGCATCTCTGGTCTGGCATACTGCAATGAATTTGCAATTTATCTCGTCCAAACGATGGACGGACCAATGAACGCTGGGGGTGGGAGCGGGTCTAGCGATTAGCCAATCAGCGCCACGCTGATGTCAAGCTGTACGCTGGTGGGTAACTGGTGAGGATAGCAACAATGGTGACCGCTACAGATCCTACAGACCACATTAACGGTGTTATCGAAGTATTTCGCCACTATTCGCGTTAATGAAGGACCAAATTAAGGAAGCTGCTAAACTGGATTTAACGGCGATCTCTACTGATTGGATAGGGAAAAATCTAATTCCCTCCCCCTTGTAAATTGCCTTCAATGGAGGCTATATCAGACTGAAGGTTCTGGGAGCTTCACTCTGACACTCAGGCTACAAAGTTGTTACAGTGAAATTTAAGGTGTGCTGATGGATTCACATCATCAACTCATGCATTGAGAAACATTACAAGTTAACGTTCCACCTTAAAATTTGCTGGCAGTCGGCCCAGTGAATTAAGTCAGCTGCTGCAAGAGGCAGGAAAACATCATTTCATTTTATAGTTACAGTTTACTAATCAGAACCAGCCACAACTCAGCCCTGAGCAGAGTGACTGTCCTCTATTGACCAATCAACGGACTGCAGTGTTCACTAGGGCATTAACGACTTTGATTTTTTTCAGGTCGACTTATCTGTCAATAAAGTCGAGTCGACAAGTCATTTGATGACGTCATCACATTGACACGGCGGAGGAAAGTGAAGTATCTCCACACATGTGATGTGTGTCTGTCAAGGCCCAAACATACTCTGTGGAGGTCCGCGCGGACTCAAAGCGGACGTCCGCAAGCCCTGTGCACGCAAAGCTCGGATTTTACGACCGCACAGACTCCGCTCTGCGTACCAGTGACTGCTCAGCATGTATTTTTCACATCGCAGGAATTTTTCACGGACATTTTTACAGGACACTACAACACGGAATGACTGCGGACATTCCTCGCGGAGTCTGCTCTGCTTATAGTATGCCGTCAAGGATAAAGTATCAGCGTAATCAGAGGCAGCGATAGCATTTCGTACACAAGCACAGAGAGAGAGAGAGAGAGAGAGAGAGGGAAAAAAACACACGACTTGTCGACTCCTCCCGGGGGGTGTCGACTTGTGTCACTGACGTCGACACGTCGACAAATCAACTTTTCTGTTAATGCCCTAGTGTTCACAGCTCCACCTTTTAGTACCAGATCTGTGTGCTAGGTACCCCAACAGAGGGGGGGGGACCAAAAATGGGGACGGTACGGAACGGTTCCATTGGTACCATCCACAACTTTTCACAGTGGAAACGGAAAAAAAAGTGTACCGAACTGAACTGAACTAGACCGTACTGCTTGGTGGAAACGGGGCTAAACTACATCTGGGTACAGGAGGGATTGAAAGCAGGCATTGTTTGACAGGAGACATTTAGATACTGCTTGGTACTGGGTTATTTTGGTTGATACCAACAAAGGGTGGCCTGCGGGCCAATGGTGGCCCTCAGAAACATTTGATGTGACCTCTGAACATGGCATGAATCATTTGCCGTCAATAGCGTACATTTAATACACTACTCGGCTACTACGTCAAACTGCACATCCTGAACAAGTGTCTGTCAGGTAGGATTGACAGCTTTCCATGGCAACTAGTGGCACCTGATGACTGTCAAGGTCACATTCTCCCATCAATGCAAGTACTGTGGGCTAAAGTTAGCAATTCAGTGGAAAACTCCCACTTGCCCTTTTCCTGTGCTACCCTCAGTCTTATGCTGGCTCCCTACATTGGCACTGCGTCATCAAAACTTTGATCACCCCTGCCTTAAAGGCATGGAGGACCCATATCCAGCCCTGTGGGAACCTGAGTCATTTTTCTTGTCAATAATGGGTGGTTTTGTGGTTGTGCAAACTGAAGCTTTAGTTTTATGTGGTACTTTTACTCTTTTAAATTACTTGTACTTAGTTTTACAAAAGCAGAATTTGGCGATGCTGTACGCTCTTAAAAACGTGAAACCACACCAAAAACACATGACAGTGTAGCACAGCTTAAAGTTATCTTTGTGGTTTTAATAGCTTTTGTAAATAATTGAAACCACAATATGTCCACTCTGAAAAAGAGTACCAGACAACAAGTCTATTCAACATCGGCTGAATGAGGTGACTCACACAAAGCGGCTCCACAATCACAACTGTACTTTGGTCTACAATGCTCTCTCTTTGACCATTCACTGCTGCTGTTTATACCAGAGCAAATGTAATCCCGGACAACGTATGATGTTGATGTTATTCCAGGGCTGGCGATAAGCTACAGTAGCTGCTGGCTAACAGAGTCTCTTTCATGCAGAGATTTGATAGATGAGGAGGTGGAGCGAGAGCCTGACTCACTGATGCCAAATTGACCCAAGGCCTCTTCACAAGCCTAATTTTTCGAAGCGTGCTCTGATCTCCAATCGCTTCAAACCATGAACTATGAAGTGCTAAATCTGCACTGCATGTTGTCTGATTAACTTCGCTCCCGCTGCTTGAAAGTGACAGAAGTCTGCCTTGTCTTCATGTCCAGTATTCTTTACCATATTTTGATTAAGGTTTTTGTCGCTGCAGTAGTTTGTGTGTGTCATATTTTCCTCTACTCTGTGCTGCATGGTGCCAGTAGCGTCTGCTGCTTCTGGCTGTGTTCTTGCTGTTTGTCTTGCCATAAACACACCAGGGAAAAATCCCATTTCAAGGCCTTTTCTCTTTACTTTTAATTTCCTAGGCATTTTGCGAACTTTCAAGGGCGTTCTCATCCATGCATACATTATTAGGCAAAGTCAGCATCTTTCAAGGGCCTGTCAAAACATCCTCAGTCTCCTTCGGTGCACGAATACGTGGTATAGTCCAGTCTTGCCAATCAGCCACCTCACTGTTAATTCATGATGTCAGTACAAATCAAATTTTCTTACTGCCCGTGGACAGCAACATGACCCCAAAATGCTTGTCCCATCTCAGAGAAGACAACACGCAGCCCTGCCCAATTCTCACACCCTCCAAACAGAGAACACTCACAGCCCAGCACACAAAGCATCACGATGGCAAGAGTTGGCTGGCGCTTTATTCATAGCAGTAATGATCTCATGCCCCAACTTTATCGGGGAATAAGTGACTGTCTCACAGCAGTGCTTGATGAGAATCAGGAAGCTCCTCCCAGAGACACAAACGCAGGAAGTGCCCACAGAATCACATCACTCTCCTTTTTTCCACCTTTTTGAACACTCTCAGTATCTCACTCTTCCTCTGGCAAGTACGCCCTGCTTTTACTTGGCTTTCTTTCTGTTTCTGCTTTATGAGTATCCCTGTCCTCTCCCCTCCCTGTCAGCTCTTGTCGTATCTGTTTTTAGGCAAGATGTGTACAGTCGCTCCTGGTGTTTGTTTCACACCAGTGCATGAGAAAAATGTAGATTTTGCTCTAAGGTTGCAAAACTGCTAGATTCCAGAGCTGCACTGCAGAATCCCACACCTCCAGTACTTCTCCAGTTACAGTGTGTGTGTGTGTGTGTGTGTGTGTGTGTGTGTGTGTGTGTGTGTGTTTTAACCACTGTGCAGTATTGAGTGTTGTGTTGAGCCACAATATAATCTCACAAAATTAGAGGTCTATACTGGGACTCTGGTTTTCAGCTTCAAATATGGCTGATGTAATTTCACTATTCACTATTGTCACTATGGCTCAGTGTTTGATGTAGCTATAAACTGAAGCTATTTAGAGTCCCAGTTCTTGATTTGTAGCATCACATGCGGTTCAGACTAAGCTTGGGTGGTATCTATTTATCATAACTTCCTGACATTACACCAGGGTATGGGTATATGACGGTATCAGGGTAAAAATAAAGAACGTTACGAAGTTATTGCAGCATGTATGACATTGTCTAGGGTTGGGCCATATGTTTCAGCTAGGTGATGTATTCACTATGTTCCACAAACTCTCTTATCAGTCTAATAAACTCACAAAATGTAAAGAAAGTAAATATTCGTACACCCATTAAAACACAGTTTATCCAAATGCAACATAAATAAAACAAAACTCCACCATCTTGCTTTCAACAATCACCAGTTCTGGTTAGTTCGGAATAAATTCTAAATTCACAGAGTTATGCCTGGTTCACACTACACAAAATTTTTGTCCCTTCCGACAGTCACTATGTCAGTTTAAGCGATTGTGGAACTGCAGTGACCTGGGTGACAGCCATGACAGACTACATGTTGGTCCTTAACCAATCATCGCTGCATCATCTTATGCATGATGTCATCGGGTTATTCTTGTCCCATTTTTTTTATCATGACTATTATTTCAGTCACTGTGTCTGTTCATGGGCCAGGTGAAATGTTCTTGTAGCAACGTAAAGCAGATGCAAGATGGGAGGCGCTACATTTGAAGTACTGCATGCAAACTATGACAGTCACTGAATTGTCCACAACAAGTTCCTGTAAATGTTTCACAATAAAAGCCTTTTTAGAATATGAAGGGATTTTCTCAACCAAAATTATCATGGGCTTTTAACTGTAAACAGGTACAGAGAGTGTTGAGTTTAAACGACGGAGCGATGCATTACAAATTATGACAAATGGGGGCGGATTAAAAGTAAATATATAAAAATACAGAGGAAATAACAAATAATGTCCCATTTCTAATATAGTCTGTTTCAATGAAGCTGGTACTCTCTGCAGTTGTGGTAAAAGTAAAAGCTCCGTCACTATGTTTTAATCTTATTATTTTATATGCTCCATTATGAAGAAATAACATTCTTTTCTAGCTTGATGCTAATGGCAGCACTCACTGGGTTGCTAAAGTGCCTCTTCTGTTTCACGCCATCATCCTTTTTATCCTGGGTGGTAACATCCCTAGAGAAAATATCCAAAAGGCTGTGATGGGGGAAGTTATGGATGACTAAAAAGGAACTCAAACAAGCTAGACTTTCTGTAAGGATGTCGTGAGAGACGTAGCATTGGTTGTCATTTACTATGACACACTATACGAGATGAAATGATGGATTATCTCATTGTCATTCACCATGCGAGCCGACACTGTACGGCGCTGCGTCTGGCTGATATCGTGTAGTGTGAACTCGGCATTAGATGTGAAAATATGCTGGCACTACTTTTTCCCTGCTGTCTCTCTCTGCCATTACTGGACGACTTTTTACCAGTCCTCCTGTAATGTTATCCCCACCACTTGTCAGCTCAGCTGCCTGTTTCACCCACACGGGAGAAGTATTCCTTCAGGACTCTCTGGTTGAAATCTATCCATTTTAGCCCAAACCATGTTTTTTTTTTCCCTAGCCTTAACCAAGAAAGCCCCTTTCTGACAGAAAGTCTTCCAGTAGAGTGACCTCTAGTGGTGCCTGCTGTGCACTACATCACCTCAATACAGCATCTCCATATCAGTTTAATAGAAAGAGAAACTACTGTAATTTTGATAGCACTAAAAAACTGTCAGGATTTCTACACACCCCTGGTATACTGTGATACCTTGATATCACCCAAGCCTAGTGCATACCGAATGTTACTGATGTAGTCACATTGATCTGTAGTATGTCCAATTTGGTCCATGTGGACAGGATGTAAAAAAAAATCAGTGCCAGAGCTGAGGACTAGATTTAAGACTGGAGGGGGAGCCAAACAGATGATACGACTGGTATTTTAGAAATAAATCAACTCAGTCAAAGCTGACGACTGCACAGTGCCGGACAGAGAAGCAGATGTGTAGTAACAAAAACAGATGTGACGACTTTTGTTATTGTCACTCTGCTACTCCCATCTGTTTAGTATATCAGATCTGATGATCAGCAATGCCCAAATTAGCATGAAGACTAAACAAAACCCAAAACAAGAGTCATTGTGGTGTCAGTCAATGTACCTTTGTATTATGTCCTCCAGCCTCTTGCCCTGTTCTTCATCCTGTTCCAGCTGTTTCCGCCGTGCCTCCTCTTCCTCCACTCCCATTCCCTGGAGGAGCCATCGCTCGCGCATGGCTTTGGACTGAGGAGGAAACAGAGACATATTAGGTGATGTTACATATTTCACCTCAGTTCAACAGTGAATGTGAGGAGCTGGGGAGCTTCTAAAACTTGGCTCGTAGAGAAAACTCACGCTGTACAGAATCTACTAGGTCTGTAAAGTTCTGGTCGATTGTTTGGTTGTTGTGCTTTTGTCGGACAATCGCTGTGTCTCCACCAAAGCATTTCTTTACGCAGTTGAAACATGCCAGCTGTTGTTGTTCAACACTTGTATTTGTCCTCTGTGATGGTTGGTCTTTGCTGTGTTTGTCCCACCCCTACTCCCTACCCGCACTTGGACGGCCGGTGACCGTGATGAGCGCTGCATTTTACCCAAAGCTTAACAGTTTTCAACCCTCATTTTCAATTGGAAAAATGGATAAATAACCACAGAGGACATTCAGTTTCAGATTTATTTTCTTCCAGACCTAGAGGTGTCTTGCTCTGGTCTGAATCAGGGACTAATTTTGCTGCAAAGTTTCATAATTGCCTAGAGTTGGTTTGTGTTCTCTCACGGCAGCATTTACAAGCAGACCAGATAAAATGCCTTCTGTGAGAAAGCTGCTCTTGATTGGTCAGAATTTCCATGTGGGAAAAATCCAGGAAGTAAACAAAACGTTGAAGAAGAGTACACTTGCAAGATAAATGCGACACTTTCTAATGTCACAATGGAGGGACAACTACACAGGTTGATTTTAGCGCTGCTCATCGTGGACTATATTGCTCTCATTGTTCATTTTAGTCAAACCATACAGTTTGAAAACGAGGTGCGGCTCCAACTAGAAAACAATGTTTTGATGCATTGGATGTGCTGAATGTGCATATTAAGGCAGTACAGGAGGATCAAGGTTGGAACACATTCTCACAACAAATGAACTGCACCAGTTCGTAACCTGACAGAGACCACCTCTTCAAGAAGGTCTTAGTCAGGTAGTGTTGGTGGGCACCTGAGTGCGATTGCTGTGTTCACACCTGCCCAAACGAACCACACTTCACCAACCATTTGGCCAAAGAGTAGGTAGAATTTCAGTCAACCAAGATTTTCTTTGGTTGATTACAGCCCTACACTCTACAGCAACACCATACCACTCTTCAAATAGCTCCTATTTTCTAGCCTGGCTGTGATATTCTTAGACATTATTAACAGCCAGTGGACCTCCATTATGGAAACTAATTTGTGAGATGACTGCCAAAGCGCAGCTACAACAAATAAATAAACACGTAGGCCCACACGCGCGCACAGTTTTTACATAACACAGATAGACTCTTAACTCAGCTGTTACTCACAGGAAAACACTGCTAATATGAATCCCAACAGGCAGAGAGAACTACAGTAGTTAGTAATATAGTGCAAGTTATTTTGTTACGCACTCTTCATAGGCCTCCTATGGAGTTGTTCGTCCACACGCAAAGCTGTTTTTCTTCATTTTTAAATGTTTTCTTTGAACTTCAACAGATTTATTTCGGTTAAATTCCAAAGAATTTGCCTCACGCTTCCATTTGGGACACTTCTGCTTCTCTATTAGATCATACTTTGATCATTTTGTGATGAGAGAGATGGCAAACATTCCTCAGATGCTGACTTCTTTGAAAAAGGGGGAAAAATACATAAATATCTGCTTTCCAGCTGCTGCCTGAAGACACTCCAAACTGTCCATCTCAACAGGGAAGAAGTACAACATAAGCCTCCTTCTCTCTTACACTACCTCTTTCCTGTTTTAATGTTTTAAAGATGAATGCCAGAGCTGCGTGTTTACGTCTCTGATGTCTCTTCTCTGTCTGGTACTCTGTTTTGTTACCACAACAGAGTCGAGCGGGAACACTTAGCTTCACCTTTGGCTGTTTGCTGTCAAACTGTTGCTTGGCTCTAGGGCGCAGAGTTGACAATTAACAGTATACACACACACACACACACACTCACACACCACACAATGAGCTCTGCAGATATACTTCCAAAGCATTTTACCACCTGCTGTCAGAATGTGGTGGCTGGGCTATTTGTTTGTTTGTGTCTACTTGCACACACACACACAGCCAAGCTAAGCTGACATAGCTCATGTGCCTCACGTATTCGGAGTTATCAGTCAGAAATATTTTGAGCGAAAGGTTGCACGGCCTGTTTGCCTAGACTGAATGAATATGCCTCTCTGAAATCCAGTTTAACCACTGAATTAAAATGTTAACATCACAAAAGGTGCAATACCTTTAGATGTTTGCAGTTTGCAGAGGCTAGCGTTCCCTGTCACACCTTTTCTGTTGTACATTTCTGAGATTGCTTATTGCTCATTTTGTCCTCATTTTGAATTCTGCTGCTGAACTTACTTGAAAGTCAAACTAACTGGTGCTTTTAGCTTTTATGCAGCATCAAAGATCAAAGCAATATTCTGCATGTAAGGCAAAGAAACCATCATTTAACCAGAGGAGTACGCTGACCTGTAGCTGACCTTGACATCTGACCTCCCCATGGAATTTTATCAATAAAATACTTCTGTACAAAGAAGCATCTTTCATGTAAATAAAGTTTTTCTGGACCATTTCAGCAGTCAACAAAACAGTGTTGAATAAAGTCGTGTCGAATAATTGACCAGTTGTTTCCTCTGAGAACCAGCCTGCTCTCTGCTCTCTCTCACGCTGTTTAACAGACTTTCCATTTCCTGTTGAGCTCTGACACACATCGCCTCCGAGCTAGTCTCTTAAAAGGAAGGCTACGCTATTCATCAGAAACCGAAAATAACCGAAATAACGAGAGCAAGCATAAAATCAACAAAATTCATAACTGCCAGAGGCAAAGTCAACCGGCATGGGTAAGGGTTAACTTTACTCTGAACTCATCATGTTTACATGGACCCAGACTCAGATCAACACCTCCATTCTGAGAGGCTTGAATCGTGTAGCCAAGAGGTTCTTATCAAATCTCTAGGCTCCAGTCTCCATTTCCTCTCCCAGGCCACTACGTCTCTGGAGAGCAGACTACAAAGCCAGCTTCATGCTGCCTGGCTGTGTGGCACTCAGAGGTAATGGCCATTAAATGAGACTGTGTGACCAGATGCTGATTACATCTGGAGTTCAAGCCTGTTGGTGTTGCATGCTAGAAAACTAAACAGAGCAGTGCAGTGGCTCTGCAGGGGCTCGAGTCCCTGTTTAGCTCAGTGGATGACAGAGCGAAGCGCTAACATGTCTGGGTTAGGGCACATGCAGATGATATGTGTTACTTCTTTTCATTTATCTATAGGGAGTATTTAAATTACAAAGGGAATAGATAAAAGACACAGGTCATCTCACATATGCATGATAACTGGAAAAGGTTTTGTCTTTTAGATTTTGGAGCTTGGGATCTGCAGGTGGTGCCCTTTGTTCACCTAAGGTGGTAACGTAAGCTGCACCCTTTCCTGTGCAACAGGAAGGAGCTACCGGACACCAAGTTGGGCGCCCTGGTGGCTTGGGTGTAAAACCCTAAAATGATCTGTCATTCCCCACAGGCTCTGTGCAGGCTCGTATCTAAGCTGTGTCTCACAGGCATAACCGCAACCTGAAGGGGTTATTTGCGCTTCAAATCATGTATTTTTTCAACAATATGGGCTTAAACTCGAGGTTAATGCCTAATTAAAAGGCAATGAATAGATATATTTATCTACATTTTGCAACCTAGGTGGAGCAGAGCATGCCCAGAATGTAATCCTACAGACTCTACCTTCATTTTTCCCAGCAGCTGAAAGTTTGGACTTATTTTGTGAGTTAAGTACCAAAAAAGGTACCTCTGGGTACCATTACCAGTATCAGACCAAATGTGAATGGTACTCCCTCCTGCCAGCTAATAAAGACATAAAATGCTCAAAATAACAATAAAAACAGACATAAAGTGTTCAAAACAGCAAGTGGAGAAGCTGTTGTGAATCACATACTGGCTAAATTATACAGCCAGAGATACAGAGAAAGAAAATAGGCATTTATTTGCATCAATATAACACATGTAATTACTTTATATTGACTTCCCTGGTGTTTGTGCAGTGCCTCATTGATTGAATAAAACAACACAAGCTAGTAGTCTTAAGTGTAGCGACTGCAGCGGTTTGAAATGTCAGCAGTAAACGTCGTATGCAATTTGTTTTGATTATTACTTTCCATGCTGAGTAACCCACATTAGGTCAGAAAAAGGAAAGAAAACAGTATCAGAATGACATGCATCAGCAGTCAAGACAAACACATGGAAACTTGAAAGTCATCTGTATAGTTGTGTATTGATACAAAATGTCTGCCTGCAGATGATGAACTTTTCAGGTTTAAATTAAAGCAGTGCGGCACTAACCTGACCAGTAAGGCTTAGGTTAGTTTAAATGTATGTTTTGCAGTTGAGTCCAGACTGCAGAAATCTGGACTCAAATCCTGGTCCTACAGCTGAACCCTCATTAATGGTTGTGCGCCCAATACACACAGTGCACATGGCTTTAATTAGTGTTTCTCTTTTGTCCGTACTTCTGTAAGTGGGTGTTAAATGCTGGAAAACAGCAGCATGTAGGAATCAAACTTATTTAATGTGGGAGTCATTCAAGCCAAGTGTGTTTAAAGGCTCTAATTAGAGAATGGAATGTATTTTTATTGCAAATATTAAAGCTGGCTACCATACATATTTGTAGCATAATGGGTACCCACCCACCCTGCATCTGTGCTGCATTTAGAGCTGCAGGGTTTTATGAACAATTCCTCTTAGCTATCAACAGTACAGTATGTACAAAGTGTAACTTGTATTAACTCAAATATGGCAAGAAAAAAAAATCAGAGTCATAAACCTCATGAGCAGAACATATTTTAAGGCACGTCACACGGTGCATCACTCATCACAGGATGCCTATATCTGTCTCCACCTGACAGGGCCGGTCATGTGTTCCTCTGAGCTCATGTGCGAGGTCGCGGGACCAATTTCTCATTGGATGAAAGGTTCAAGAACTCCACATGAATTACTGAAAGGTGTTTTTTTCTCAACCTCCCATTCTGTCAGCAGTTTGTGTTCCTCATTTACACTCCTACTTACTATTTGAACGTCAGATCAGTGTTTACTTGAAACACAATCTTGGCTTACTGGTAGCGGCTAGCAGCAATTATTAGGGAAACATGCGTATGTGTGTTTGGATTTGAGTGTTGTTCTGGGAGGAAGAAAACAACCAGGCCTGCCCTGCTCGGCCAAGGGAAACTCTAACAGGCCTGCACACCGGGAGCGCTGAGATTTTGGATGTTGCGATGGAATGAACTGCTACCTGTCAGCCAGAAAGTGACTCACACATTTATCTGTGCATGCAAGGAATTAAACACACATGCGTGCACGTGTGAAAGCAGGAATAGATCGAAACTGTAAAGGACGGCACGTGATGTGTCTTTGAGAGCGCACTGTCTCTTTAACTCTCTATGACATGTAAGGTCAAGGCTTAGGAAAACAGAGGGACTGAGTAGATTAAGAGAGATGAATGGGTAACACACACACACACACACACACACACACACACACACACACATTTGTAAAGCTTACTTGTGAGCATCATCACTGACTCCATTCGTCCGCCAACGTCTGACCCTAACCTGAACTCTCTGCTTTACCTCCACTCTAACTCACCCTTAAATCAATATCTGACCTTAAACTGTTACCTCAAGTCTCAAGCAACGCCTCATCTCTTATCACTCACATATAGTGGCTCACACTTTTGCAATGTTCAGTCCAGTAGTGGATCAAACAGTAAAATCTGGCAGTGAATTTACAGCTATAAATAAAACAAGTAAGCAAAAAGGTCCATAAGTACACCATAATGCAGGAGTTGTGTCATATATCCCAGCAGGCAGCTGGGCTAGGTATACTTTTAAATGCAACCTTTGCATCTCTGTAATCATTGCAGCAGCAATGCAGCACAGTGACTTTGACACTCCACCAGTTCTACTACTGACACTGCTGAGCACGAGCAATGATTTGACATTTTTACTTCCGCCGCGGAGGTTATGGTTTTGCTCTGGTTTGTCCATTTGTCAGCAGGGTTACTGAAAAACTGGCCCCATTTTAATGGAACTTGGTGGAAAGGTAGCCTGGGCCAAGTAGGAACCCATTAAATTTTAGGATGGATCTGAATCATGGGGTGAATATGAATACAGAAGTTGTTTGTCATCTATCTATGGGTCGCAGAAGCAGCAGGTTAAGCAAGGTACTCCAGACGTCCCTCTCCCCAGCAACCTTTCCCAGCTCCTCCTGGGGGATCCCAAGGTGTTCCCTAGCCAGATGAGATATATAATCCTTCCAGCATGTTCTGGGGCGACCCTGGGGTCTCTTTCCACTTAGACGTGCCCGGAAAACTTCTAATGGGAGGCTCCTGGGAGGCATCCTGATCGGCTGCCGGAACCACCTCAACTGACCCCTTTCGATGTGAAGGAGCAGCCGGAGCAGCTCTACTCCGAGCTCCCTCTAGATGTCTGTCAGTACCTCAATATCAACATTGTGATGATATTGTAGAGTTGACTGTGATTTCACTACATATTTACACAGTGAGATTTTTGATAAATAATCATTAGTAATGTGGATATAATAGATAATAAAACAGCTGGAACAGTCTGTGAAGTTCAGGTAATTACATGACTTTACTGTAACACAGCCTTTAAAACCAGGAGGACAACAATTATGATATTGCCATATCCAAAATCTACAATGATATCTGGTCTCATCACAATTAGGGTTGGGTACCAAACTCTATGCTTTAAAGAGTACAGACCAAAGTACATCAGTACTACCAAGTACCTATTCATGCTAAATCCATCAGTGCCCAGGAACAGAACCTGAGAGCCAATCTGGATGGGAACGGCAGTTTTAGACTAGAGGCGGAAGTGCCTTGAAGCTGAGGCTGGCAGCAGGGCTCTGTGAGAACCACCAAGTCCAACTTCAGACGGAAGGCAGAAGTGCTCTGAAGCCAATGGAGCGGCCACATCATCAGGTTCCCAGCAAGCTGTAACTATCGCTGCAGTGCCAATCTGCTGCAACAGTTTCTGTGTCTGGCCTATTTTCTTACAATATTACTTTAATAATAGCGTAGAATTACTGCTGTATGAGCAGACACACACACACACACACACACACACACACACACACACCCAGAAAGACAGAGAAAATTAGCTCTATGCGTGATCAGAAAAGAGCAGAGGAACAGATTTGCTTTTAGTCTTCTACAACAGCCCTGCAGCTGGTTCAAACATTTTGTTACTGCAGAGAAAGTAAAGGTACAATTAACTATGAGTACCAAATTCCAGGTACTGAAACAAGAACCAGGTACCTGGAATTCACGGGTACCAGTAGTCCCCTGGGGCAGCCAACACCTGAAGTAGCTTAAACTTCATACAGAAAGCAGTCGTTATGGGAAAACTATTTTGACATAATCTTACTATATAATGACGAAAACTGTGTCTGTCTGTGGGTGTGTCTGTGTCTCTGTTACATATTTTTCTCCTCACTGACTTGGTCAATCCATGTGAAATGTGGCACAGTGGTAGAGGGTCATGGGAGGATGCCAATGAAGCAATATTACATCAACTGGCCAAAGGGGGGCGCCATAGCAACCAATTGAAATTGCAAACTTTGAATGGGCATATCTCATGCCCCGTATGTCGTAGAGACATGAAACTTTGCACAGAGATGCCTCTCCTCATGAGGAACAAATCTGCCTCAAGAACCCATAACTTCTGGTTATATAGATTTTCCACCATTTTGAATTTTTTGAAAAACACTTCAAATCGATCTCTTCCTAGGAAGTTTGAGCGATCTGCATGAAACTGGGTGAACATAATCTAGGGCCCAATATCTAAAGTTCTCTCTTGGCAAAAGTTGGAAAACTTACTAAAACTGAGCTTCTATAAGGCAATGAATATTGCGGAGGGCATGGCTCATCACATAAAGGTGTATAACATCTCAAGGGTTTCACCGATCACCACGCAACTTTGTAGGCATATGACCACACATGATCTGAGGGGACTCCTCCGTTATTGACCCCATCAAACAAAATGGGGGCGCTAGAGAGCTAATTTCTTATCTAGGCCTAACCGCCATATTGATTTTTACTAAACTTGGTAGATATGTAGAACAGGACGCTTCAAGGTGACTGGAGAAATTTAACTCTAATTGGCAACTGGGTGGCGCTATAACAACAGAAAAATGCTTAAAAATGGCTAAAATGCGACCGATCGCTGCGGCTCCCCCGTGGACCAATGTTGTTGTTTTTTTCTAATTTTTGGTATGACTAAGTCATGGTATGGTATGCTGTACTAGCCATGGGTATGTATGGCTAGTTCTGATACTTTTGGGAATGGATCCAGACATTTTTAGTGGTTGTGCTTGCAGATTTGCATATTACTGAAGACTGAACTACTGGCCTTACCATATGAGCTCTTTGAGTTCTCCTCTAGTTCTTTTTACTTTCTTTCTTTTTACTTGTTTGTTTTTCATGTGTGAAAACCAGTTAAGCCTCAAAATTACGGAAAAAACCGAAGTGTGTATTCATATATGTTCAAAGTTATTGTCCTACCTGCAATGATAAACATGTGACAAGTATTTTTACAGTTGAGTGAGATCCAAATGCAGAGGTAGGAATGACCACCCTGACAAAAATAGAAGCCATGTGCAAACTACTACGTGCACTCAGTAAGTAGGGATCACAGTGAATGAAGACAGATTGTAGATGTAGCTGCTGTAATTTCACCAGCACCAACACTGTTATTTAGTAACTCCCTGAGTAGCTGGTTATAGTCAGTGCTAATTTCAAGTTAAATCGTAAACCCAGTTCTTATTCCTAAATACTGCTGCTGCTGCTAATTATACAGTTTACTTGCACCTGAACCTACTCCTAATTCTAGTATTTGAAACCAACGTCCCATGGAAACACACACTGACACACACACTGACCTTGAGATGCTGTAGTTGTAGCACCAGGTCATCGAGCTGGCTTCTTTTGTCTTCAATCTCAGTTTGTCGTTTTCGCTTCTCCTGCGAGACAAAAAACAGAAGAGAGGAACATCAGAACAGATCAGATTTGTAGTTTCATTAGATTCTTTTACTGGCGGGCAGTGAAGACAAAAAAAAAATCCAAGGCAAAAAAGTTGAGCATGATGATGCACTAATGCATGCTGTTGTATTGATTGAATGTATTAATATTGATGCTCATCATCTGCAGGAATCCCTCTGGGTCCATTAAGGGTTTCATACATTCAATTTAAAAGGTGAGCAGAGACTTATTGGCTTCTTATAAAGCATACTGTCCAACTAGATTTAAACCGACACAGTTTAGTCTACTGGGTGATGTCACAGAGGCTATTCCAAGATTCTGTCCTATGTATTGCTTCAACAATACAGCAGACTAATGAGAGAAATTAGACATTAACATAAACAGGCTTCAGCTCTACAGGATTCCTTTAAATATTCTACTGTCCTCTGTTCTGTACCCGGAGATTAGGAGAAAGATGATCCCTGGGCGTACGCAGGAAAGAAATTAAGTATAAGTGGGGTTGGAAGTCAGGGCTTATCGAGGGCTGAAGGGGCCAGAGGCCACGGGCTATCTAAAGGGGATGGATTTGGCCTTGAAGCCTCTGAATGACACTGAGACTGAACTTGAGGTGGGGCGAACAATCCTTAACTTCATGTGGAGATGAATGAGGCTGATGTTTGTAGGCCGGGCGCACAGCGAGTGGGAGGTTTGAAACTGGAAAAAACTCAACAGACCGAGGCAATGTGGAGTCGCTATCTTTGAATTTACTCAGAGGAAAATGCATGGGAATATAAACAAAGCAGATCCCAGTACAACCCTGTTTGAGGCTGAAGGGCATGAGACACTGTAGATGTGTATGCGGCTCGCTCCGTCTCAGTGGGAGCAGAACGAGGATTTCTGGGACGTTTCCTGTTGGCTAAATATAACCATCAGGGAAAACCCCAAAATGTGAATAAACGTCAGACCACCTCTTAAAAAGAGTGGAAGCAAGTGAAGAAAAAACGAGTATAGTGTAGCAGAACGGAAAGGGCAGAGCTGAACAGAATGGCATAGAAGAAAAATAGCACAGAGTAGTTATTGACTGATTGGAAAACAGGAGCAATCTGTTTTATTTTTCTTATTTTGAAGGACATTTCAAGGACACTTTTTACCAGAAGAGACAGTTCTCGAGAAAAATGACAGCACTGGTCATCCGTTCCAACACTTTCTAGAACTTTACATTTCTAGAACAAGATTTTGCCTCAGGATTCAGTGCCTTTACCCTAGAGTTGTACCTTTCATGTGACAAAAAATGATTTATTGGTATAAAGTATTTTATCTTCTATAGTCTTAGTTTAGATTTGAGCTGGTATGTTTGCTGAAAAGAGGCTGAAAAGTGGTTTGTCTCTAAGTGGTGCTTCAAATTGCCACTTATAATAGCCACTGTTGCAGAACACACGATAAGACACAATGGTTTTGTTAAGAAGAATAAACATGTAAAAGTTTGTCCGTTTTTTATTTAAAGCTCCGTTTTCATTGCCTACGTTTCTCTCTTTAGAACACACTGTGAAATGTGTTTTAACTGACTCACTTATTTGTCCATCTGTTGTATCTTGTCTCTCCTCATTGTGTATCTCACATGCTCGAGTTGTACTGTTCATCAGAATGCACAGGAGCATCATGTGAGATGATTAAACACATGCAATTGGTCTGTAAGTTTCCTGTTACAGATGCTGCACTGGTTAAAATAGAAATGCTCTGTCAAAATGTAATAATTCTCAGTGATTTCTTGGTTATAGATCTGGGTCCAGATAGGACAGTGTCTTGGTCTAGACCCTGGAGATGGAGAGGGATGGCAGGTTAACAAGTGAGATGCATTTTAGTTATATTGCTTTTACAAGGGTGATGGCGTTCCCCCTGAAATCGCCTACTGGCTGTTGTTGCCTTAACTTAACTAAACTGTAGAGGTGGCAGATCAGAAAATGGTCATATGAATTGTTTTGTAGAAGTCACGTTGGCTTGGATTAAGCCTTTATCACAGAGAGTGGAGAGGTGACAGGAAATGAGGCTGGGGTGCACACAAAGCACCTGATAGTGTGGTTCATAATCTGAGTACCTACAAGGGCACCCCTCTTTTGTCATTAAGGTCGGAGGAGGACCTGTTCAGAATTGCTGAGGTGTCCCTGCCACTTGAGGATCCTGTTAGTGGTAAACCAAGATGAACAAGTGCCTTTTGGAAGAACTTGACAAGACTTTTTGATGCATAGCAACACAAAATTTGAGGGAAAATATGTCTAAACACATCTTTCTTTAAAGAAATTTGGGCAGTACCTGACTCAGAATTATGTCAGTTGAATCAGATTTTGCAGTTCAATATGAATATTCAACCTCTTTCAACTTTTCTTTCCATATAGAGTTCGAGAGTTTGAACAGGGCTACGTGGGACATTCAGGGTGATGGCAAACTACATGAACAACAGATAGATATCACACAAAAGCCAGAGACCGTATCGTATTAAGTTGCTGTCAGCTGTAAATTCACCAGAAGATAATGTTAACTTAGAGCCTGGGCAGCTGTCTCCATCTCATTCAGACTCACCCTGGGTCTGGGTCGGTAGCTGCCTGCACTTAAGCGCAGCACAAAAGCAAGGAGCGCACACTCTGCAGCTACACCTGGGGACTGAAACTGAGATCCTGAGGGATCTCCAAATGATTTTTTTTTGTACTTTCAGTAGGCAGCCCTACTCGAAATAAAGCATCCTTACAGACACTAAACCACCGACCTGAACAACCAAACGGAACAGAGTAAAACAGTTTATCACCCTAACTGCGAGAACACTTCACAAAGCTGCACACAGGCTGTGATAACATCTGCACCAAACCTGAGGTCATCTCTCTTTCTCTCTCCGTCACACACACATACACCGACACATACACACACACTGCAGCAGCCAACACAGCAGCAGTTCCCATGGCTCGTGAAGTACAGTCAGAGAGCCCGAGCAGGGGTATGGTCACCAGATGTCAAGGACCGTTGAGGACATGTGGTTGAAGAATGGGCAAAACACACACACATATCCAAATACACATCCACAGAAACACACAAAAGCAAATACAGATAAGACACTAATATGTTCTCAAAATCAAGCAGATAAGTTGTGGAGAACGGGCAGTCCCGTCCACAGCGATGCTCTGCTCAAAACACAGTATTGTGCCATATAATTTATAACAGTGGTTGCTTAACTAAAGGGCCTTTCAGACTGACAATGGCTCTGCGGCAAATAACACAGACTCCTCATTCATTTCATCGGGCAACGCAGTGGGGGTGCCCACCGCAGAGGGACGTGGAAGAACTAAAAACAAAAGGAGGGTAGTCTGGCATAAAAAAAAAAAAAAAGCTGACAGTGGCTCTACTATTTATGTAGCGCAATGCAACATAATCTTGCAACACACTGCTGTAGCCAATCAAATACATGCAAGTAAACAGAGAGCAGGGGCACTGCAGGATACCTTGCAGCATACTTTTCAGCAATTTTTTCCAATCCAATTCCAATTTCATATACAGAAGACAATTACCGCTACCATGACAACTGTAGTGCAATCCTGCCTGACATTAATTGAGCCTTAGCGTTAGCAAAATCCCAGACAAACACAATCACTGTCTTGCTGTGGTATGAAGGCAGTCTTACTTGTCAAGACTCGAGCATTCGGCCAACCTACACTCTGGTGGTGGCTGATGAGAGTGTCTGGAAATGCAAAAATGTATTACACAGAGGATAAGGCTCTGCCGATGCAGCACTACTGCTTGTTTAGTGCTGTTGTAACCAAAGCAGCATCAATGCTTTCCTTTTGGAACTCCCTCCTAAAATTTCCTCAAGCGCTTCCAAGATAGTATCCCACATACTCACTCTGGCAATAATAATACCGAGGAAGTCAAATCAGTTACTGCTAACTCCTCCAGTATGAAAAATTGTCATATACAAGGACCCAACTTTAAAATGTTCCTCTCAAACAAAATGCCAGTTGACCCTTCGCCCACGCCCCGTCCCGCCCCCGAACGCAGAGTGGCCGATCATTACGTAGCATCTGGCCGGCTCAGACCAGGGTCCAACAACAACACAGCTGTTATTCATTTTCAGGTTGGTTTTGTGGATTTGGAGCTAAATGTTGTGCCTGGGGCACGTCATGTATTAATGATACTCGTTACCTGGAGAGGTTGGAAAAAGATATACGTTTCTTCCCTGTTCCAAAACCAAAATCAAACCCTGAAAAGTGTAGGGTTAGCTAGCTAGCTACTGAAGATATAGCCTACTGAATGTATACAAATGCTGCTTTTGCTTTTTAATGATTATAACAGTGAAACAAAGACCGACCCTGCTGTACAGGAACCAGTGAAGGGAAGCAGGGAAACTTTGCTGATATTCAACCAGTTGTGTGTCATCGCAGTGTGTGCAGATGAACGTTGTTTGACTTCCCCCAGAGATCTGACATCCGGCGGCGGAGATCCAGGTGTTGGCAGCAGCACGGGGGCGAGGCCAAACACAGTTCATCTGCACACACTGTGATGCCACACAGCTGGTTCAATATCAGCAAAGTTTCCCTTTATATTCATTGTCTTGTGTGGCGATCAGCAGTGATGTGGTGGTTCACTTTTACACTGTGATCTGTAGCCTATAGTTCGGCTTCAGCTTCTAACTATCTTTGTCTTTTTAACCTGTTGTTGCTGCTGAGTCAGTTTGACATCCTGGATATATCCTTCAAACACAGACTGTAGACCCCTCTGTCTGCTTCTCTCTGGAATCACTGTTTCATTTTTACTATGTATAATGTTGATAATATTTCTTCAGGGAGTGCAGTTAGTTACAGGTTACATGGTTATGTAGGACCATCACAAAGGGGCGGGGCTTAACAAAAGGTCAATCTAATTTATGTCTTCACACAATAAAACTTATTTACAAAGAACTAAAATCAGAATAAATAAAGATATTTGCAAAAACAACAAAAAATTGTGGTAAAACAAATATCGCATTGTTGAGTCACACTTATTCACCACAGGGGAAATTCCTTCACCATGACAGCCCTAATCTCTCAAGACAGATTCTGCAATTTACACTGTAGAATCTGTCGGCAGCCCTGTGTGAAAGACAACTACGGGGGGGGGGGCACTTTGAGTTTGAACGATAGGGCGTGGCCAAGACGTGCAGGTGTCCCCAGGAAATGTGTACCTACAGAAACAGCAAGCTCCGCGTCCATGGCGACCGCTCCACCAAAGCGCCGTCTCGTTAATGTGAAAAAGTTACAACATGTTACAACATGATTAATCTCTCAAGACAGAAGAAAACAAAGTTTTTTGTTTGTTTGTTTTTACAGATGGATTTCCAGATTGTGACAGCCTTAATAGAAACAAATCTGAATGTTGGCTTCAATTGGGTTTCAATGCCGATAGTTTAAATGCACCGACAGTCCCTCTATAACTGTGAAGGACTATCCAGCTCCCTGAGGTCATCGAGTTCATGTTAAAGTGCACTGAATCAGTTTGTGCCTTCAGCTATCACTTCTCAATCATTCATCAGCTGGAGGGATCGTCACTGTCCGCAAGAGAGGATTATAAAAACATGTTTGCAACTGAAACTACTAAGTTCATAAAAAGATGAAAGCCTTGTTCGATTGAACTGACAGAACTACCCCGAGCCCGGCTCTGTTCACTGTATTTCCCCCCAGAGAACACATCCTCCTCCTCAGGAAAATATGTTGACATTCTTGGCGACACACTCACGACTTCCCACACTCTGACTCACTGAGTGTTTGGCCCCACTTGGCTTGCTGCTAAGCTCATATACAGAGGACATCACTTTTCCCACTACTGCTGACACCATCCAAAAAGTTGGACACCAATATAGAATTCTGTGTTCAATATTTAAAATGGTTAAACCCCATTGGAGATTGTGTCAGATTGTTGTTGGTTTGTTTGGCTTCAACCAAAAGTCACATGGTCTACACAGAATTTAGAGACCTCTCATCGTACAGGGTTAAACGTTTTGGCAGTGGAGAGGGGGTCAAAACGTTTAGTATCTGATTACAGTTCCTATAAACTTGAGTTCAGTACAATGAACTTTCACTTTTCTTCTGTAATGTTTATACCAGAAAAGACTAAATTTAAGAGGCTAAAATGTCTGATGCTCCATCTAAACCTAAGCTCTATTTTTTTGGGCGATTTTCTGTAGAAGACTTGTATAATGTTCTGATCCCTAAAAAACTGTTCAACACTTGTACTTTCAGGCAAATGAATTCCATAATTCTCACCTGAAACCATACAGGACTAGACTTGAAAGCAGGTATACTTATTCTCACTTGGGCAAAAAACAAAACAATAAGGAAGGAGACAAAGGTGCCAATGCAGCCTATGAATCCTTGAACAAGTCCTGACTTGAAGCAAGATTCACAGTTGTTCATAAGGGGGTATCAGTAATGTTTGATTGGAAGTAAAGGGTGGGTCCGAAATCCAAGATGGTTTACTACAGTGGTTCTACAATGGTGTGCCATGATGCCAGTCCAGGTGAGCCATGGGATTCTGTGATAACCATTCATTATTATGACAATATTCATCTGGGCCTATACAAAAAAGTGATGAATGAATTTTTAATTGACTGCATCAGTGTGTTGTACACACCCATTTCCTAATAAAGAGGCAAACTCTAGCTATGAATTGTAGCTCTAAATGTAACTTAATTTACTTTAATTTAAAAAACCTTCACAGGGAACCTATTTGTCCCTGTTTGTGCGTGGGAATTATAAGTGTGTGACACTTCAAAAGCCCTGATTGGCAGCCAGTGTGAGGAATGACAGTATTTAAAAGGAGAAAGATGTGAGTGGGACAATGGATCACTTTATTGTACGGAGCAAATTACAACAAAGCACCAGCAAAGTCGACCTACCACCGAAAGAAGTAGACTATCAGCAGACAGTATTGTGACAGCTACCGGTCTTATTTTTTCTTATTTCTATTATCTTATGTTGTGATAAGAGTGATTAAGCTATTGTGCACAGATATAAATACAAGGTAAGGTAAAACTTTAATGTTCCCTGGTGCAGTCATGAGTACAACACAGACAGTACAAGACAGAACACAGAGTCCAGTATCACACACTGTCAGGGGTCAATCATGGAGGACAAAGGACGATATGTAACGCTTAGTGCTACACTTAGGAAGGCAAAACCTTCGCCCTGACGGATGCATCTGAAACTCAACGTGGAGTGGATGTTGAAAGTCTGAGACAATAGACCGAACTTTAGAAGTGACCCTCTCCTCATACAGATACTGTAGGTTATTAAAAGTAACTGGTGAAGAGCAGACTCGATAAAAGCAGAATAGAACAATTTCATGATTGTCCTATTTATATCGAAACAGCCTCCTTAAAAAGAATAGGCTTTGGTTTGCCTTCTTACAGATGCTGTCGGTGTTCACATCAAAATTCAACTTGTCATCTGAGACAGTGACCAGATACTTGTACTACTTGCTGCACTGCTGCCACTGGCTCCCCCTTGAGCGCACAAGGAGCAGGAAAGCAGGGCCTCCTCGAAAAGCAAGTAACATCTCATTGGTCTTAGACACATCGATGTGGAGCAAAGACTGGTTGTCCAAGACCGAGATCATATTCTGATCCATGAAGGCAGCTTACAATGACAGAGTCGTCTGCATACTTAAGGACAAATCTTGATGTGTGATTACTCTGATATTCATTTGGGTGTGCCTTGAGATTTTGGCTTGACCTCTGGTATGCCTAGGGTTTACTTCATGTGTTACTAATGTATGCCTCCATGCAAAGATTTTCCATGTACCAGGAAAACAAACAAAACTTAGCACAACTAGGTTAAAGTGCTGAATATGGCTTTTGTACAAACACACACGTGCCTATAAACAGCATCCTGCATTACTGATACGCATAAGCTCACACCCTGCGTCATGAGGTCACACTGACATGATTATAATGTGATGAAGGAGTGATGCAACTCTGTTGGATTTAAAGTTCTGCCAGTGTTGAGACTGCGGACAGAAGTGAGCTGCAGGTCAGATGAGTCGCATTCTGCACATGCCAACACACCCAGCAGAGACATCTCACAGTCAAGATCATCTTCCGTTCAGTGGGCAGCCATACCTGAGCGCTTAGAAAACAGAGACTGAAATGGACCTGTGGTTTAAATGTCACAAGTTTGATTCTGCACTTGCTGTAAAGATCATTGGGTCATAGTATGAACTCATGAGCCAAAACCTATAATGTGAATGTGTGCATTTAGTGTTTGATTGATTAGTCGATCCACAGAAAGTCAATCTTGATAATGGTGGAAATAATGAGTGGTTAAAACACCTGCAGGCCAACAGTATGACTGTGTCCACTTTGTGATTAGTGGTGACTATGTGAATGTGATGTCCTACTCAAACAGTGCTAATTTGTTAAGACCAAATCACAGATATGTTATATTTGTACATTATACATGTGTCATATCAACATTTCTGAAATGAGGTAGCTCTGATTACACCTATGTGCATGGGGTGACATCTCGGCCACACTGCTGCCAAGCTGCAGATCACTGTTTGACACAACCAAACAACAAAACTGGTTGTTTTTCAGCAAGTCATCATTGTGCTTCCAGCGGCCACAAAATATAGGTTTTACCTTAGCAAAATGCTGGTGACATTCCAGCATCCATGCGCAACCAAAAGCAAGTGTTGGAAGTGGCCATTGTGGCACCAACAGTGGGTGTTTTTCAAGCAAGACATTAGTGGCATTTCCCTTTTTTCGGATGATTTTTTTTTGGCTTTCATGGCTTTATAAGAGAGGACAGACCAAGCATGAAAGGGTGAAAGAAGGGGCATGACATGCACCAAAGAGCAGGCTAGAATCAAACCTGTGGCTGCCGTGGCAAGGACAGTGCCTTTGTACATGGGGTGCCTGCTTTACCAACTGAGCTCCCGGGCAACTTTAGTGCCATTTCCAGTGGCAATTGTGCCTCCAAAACTGGGTGTTATTTGGCGAGACATGAGCGGCATTTCACGTGGCCGTTGGTCCACCAAAAGGTAGTGTTTTTTAGCAAAACTTCAGCATGATTTCCAGGACCAATTGTGCCTCCAAAACTGGGTATTTTAAGTCAAAACGGGGTCTTTTCCTAACTATAAACAAGTGTTTTTTGTGCCTGAACCTAATCATGTTAACCACAGCACTGTTGAAACATGAAGATACACAGAGTTTCAACATATCCCCTGCATAGTTTCAGAAAATGCTACATATCTGTGGTTTGCTGTAACAAACCATGCCAACATTTATTCTGGCAATTAGGTTGCAAAACGCTAACCTGATAACCCCTTAGCCAATGGTGGTATCAATACGTGTAAAGTCAGCACATCACTAAAATGTCTTGCATGCCATCGTCATGCGATAGCAGCAGGTGGTGACTAAAATCATCATGTCTATACTGAGCAGAGACACAGGTATGCATACCTCTGCATTCACATGAACGCACACGAACAAAGCATGTGGCCATCTTTTGTCTCCTGATGTCTGCATAAGTCGAGACACACTGCCGCTGCTATTGACAAACCGGAGGGTATCTGTTATCAGGAGAGTAAAATTGAGACTAATAATGTGTTGCATTTATAGCTGCATCTAAAATTACCTTTGCTGCATGTCGGCTGTCTGCCGTCCCTACAGCATTTCTGTGTCCTGTCACTCTGCATTGTTTACTATCCAATTCAGCTCAAATGTCATGACAATAATTTCAAAACCAGCAGTGCCCACTAGAGCTGCATTCCAGTCTCAAGTCCCTGTGAACCCTAACCCCTCCTATTAGCACACACAGACACACACACACACACACACACACACACACAGGCATGTACACACACACAAACACGCCAGAATGTCCATTAACTCCAAGACAGCTGCTGCTAATTTTAGACAGCATGTAATGCCTGGCGTACCCCAGACCCCCTGCTACCCAGCAAACCACACCCCCTCTTCCTCCTTAAAATGACTTTGCCCCAAGCACACTCCCCACCCCCATAAAGTGCTGAAGTCTATAAACCAAGCCTCCCCTTGCCACCTCTCCACTCCTGCCTCTCCAGGATCCAATCTGCTGTGCTGGTAGGCGGCAACACCCACTCAGCCAAATACTCAAAACCTAAGACACTAATTCAGGAAGTCGATTGAGCAATCACATACAGGCAGTGAGTCCTTTATATACACTGGAACGATGCAGTGGCTCCTGTGACTTATCATAAACCCACAGCTGTGTCATAGTCTGCATATAGACTATTTTCACTTTAATGGAGCAGACAGGGGCCATCTGACAACCCCTTGTGTCTTTTCAGCTAACTAGACCAAAAAGCCAGATCCCCTTTAACTAAACAAAGCTATAAAGATGGCAAACATCTGTTATATAGGCGGAAAGTTGTGCAGTCTCACCTAAGACAGAGCATACGAACACCATTACAGGGATGTGTCCGATTCAGTCAAACACGTGTCTGATTGCGAGCAAATAACTGACAATTGGACAAACAGTCCTCTAACAGTTTGCTTGCCTGGGAACCAGATGAACCTGCGAGCTTATGTTTTATTTGCTCTGGCAGATGTGTCTGGTGTTCTTCCCTTTCAGACAGATTTTAAGCAGACCTGGCCCGCTTCGGCCCAATCCCAATCGTCCATCTAATATGGGGCAGGTTTGATGCGATAACTAGCAACTGGCGGAGCTTTCATGCTTAATGCAAAACACGCAATGATGTCATTTTTGGCTCGTACACCTTTATATGGAGGACACTATGGTGAGCATAGACCTAGCTTAGTGAAGAGAGGCGCCATTGAGGGAATTTCGAAAACAACCAAGACGACTGCAGCTGATGTGGAGCTTTCTGTTGAATCACAGACATATTGACGCTACGTCAGCTCATCTCTGCACGCTGTAGTCTGTTGTCTATCGCTCAGCACTACTTCCCATGTTTTGTTGTTCAGACTAGTTATAAGTCCATCCAAATTAGTCCAGAGGCATTTTGATCTACAGCCTTTGATAACACCCCTTGGCTGTTGAAAATGGCGTGGAAGTCTTCACACTTTGCAGCACTTCATCTAATTTCCATTACCTGCTGTAGCTGGGATAAAACTGATGCAAATTAAAGCAAATGACACAACGTTAAAAGCTAATATGTGACAAACCATTAACTGGAGAACTGTATGAACTGCTTCTTTGCTTTAGGGCATTCAAAATGTTTATAAGCATACTGTATGCACTCAAAGTAATGCTACAGAAACAGGTATGCTCAACTTGGAGCTCAAGTCAGTGCCATTAAACCTGAGTAGATCTATGATTGGACCAGTATGAACATGCAAAATTTCTGTCCAAGAGTGACCCAAGCCCACGCCACGGGAGCCGTTTTGGGCCCAAGCCCAACTAAGAACCCAAATTTAGACTGCAAAAAAATGTTTTTGTTTTAAATATTAAAACATTTTGTTACAAGTCAAAGTCAACTAAAGCCTTGTCAGTGTGGTGATAGACATTTGAGACATGATCTTGTGAACCCAATTCAACCCTTGGGGAATTTTGAGAAATTACAGCCCGGCCTGAACCCAACAGGTCAGACTGGGCCCAATCAAGTTTGGGCAGAGAATCAAATCTCAGCCACATGACTCCTATGTGATAGCCTAAGTGCAGAGGAGAAACCACCTACGGACTGCAGTGTTTCTAGCTCCACCTTCTACTACCTGATCAGTGTGCTATGTACCAGAACAGAAGGGTGACGAAAAGTGGGGCCAATAAGGAAAAGTTCTATCAACAGCTTTTCACAAACCGAAAAAAAATTTGTGCTGAACTCAACTGAACCAGACTGCTTGGTGGAAATGGGGCTTTAAATTTACAAAGAAAGGTGTAAGTGTGTTAAAAATATGATCACAACCTAAAGCTGTTATCAGAAACCCACACTGACCCCACTTTGGCAACCTAAATCAATATCTTCCATATTGTTTTCAAGGGTTCAATGCAGCCAATATGTCGATCCCTGAGTAAGTAAACTGCACAAACTGAAACTAGACATGCCTGCAGGGAGCCCAGCCCCCAGCCCCCTACTCTATTTACCTCTCTCAACGCAGCCCATTACTGGACCCTCCACTGCATGCCACAGTCACAAATCTCAGCATGCCAAGGTCTAGCT